>NC_061119.1:115105352-115124351 GCF_002878395.1 Capsicum annuum
AATCCAAAGCGTGAACCTTTGATAAGACCTTGTAATCCTTGTGCTCTTTATGCTTGTATCAAGTACACTTGTAATTAATTGAAGGGGGGGGGGGACCATTTCATTTCAATTTCATTTAGAGGCTTGAAAGGGATCTAAATTTTTTACTTACCCCCTCAAATCTGAAGATTCCTCTTCACAAAGTTTATTCTTGGCTGAAACTTGGGATTGGGAAATTGAAAATTTGAAAAAGTGACTACCAACTACGTAGTGCCACATCATCACTTGTGATCCCAAATTCGTCTCTAAAATTAGATTTGCTAGTTTCTAATTTTTTATTCTAGTTTCTTTTAATTTAATTCTACCACTAATTAGAAAACTAGTAAGTACCTACTAGGTTGGTAATTAGTCTAGAGTTTGTTTATTTCATGTATTCGGTTTTTCTTGTGTGCTTTTCTCATTTTTAAGCCGTAGTATTTTGTTGGTTCAAAATGAAGAGTGATATAGATGCTATGCAGCGTGAAATTTCCACTTTTAGTGGAAGTCTTGATTGTGTTGAAAGTAGGAGGAACTCACGACCTTCTACTCCTAATCCACCATGCATCCTCTAGTGTCCAAGCCAATAACTCTTCCATGACTATAACACCCAAAACCCTCCACCAAATACTTAGCCCTCCAAGAGTTCCACCAAACCAGCCACTAAACCAATCCCAACCTCCCTAACCAGAACCTACAAAGGCCACTACATCACCAAATGAACCAAGTCCAACAATAGGGACTTGGAACTCAAACTCCACCCCTAAATTCGAACCAAATACCTCCATAAAATACCACTTAACAAATGCCAAATCCCATGGACCAAAGACCTTACCATCCACCACCTCCAATACCCCAAGTTCAAGTACCACATAATCAAAGACCAAACCCACTTCCCCAAAGGCCTCAAATCTGAAACCCACCCATCCAAATTGAGGATTATGGTAGAGGGGAGCAAGAAGGCTATAAAGTTCCTCACGAGGATTATTAGTTTGATGAGGGAGAGAGAAGAAGATATGAATAAAGGGGACCTTATGGTAGATTCGGAGGGCAAGATGTAAGGCATAGGCATGGTGATCAACCAAGAATCCGATACATTGGCATTAACTCAATCAAGGTTGGCATTCTGATCTTCAAGGGAGAAAATGATCCCGAGGTGTACTTATCTTGGGAATCTTCTTGTAAAAAGTTGTTCCAAGTGAATGACTTAACCGAGGAGAATAAAAATTGTTATGCATTTGCACACTTTGAAGGATATACCAACACTTGGTGAGATTACACTAAGAGGTTCAGAAATGTCTTGATTGGTGGCCGACCACTTCCTTGGGAAACTTGAAAAGAGCAATGAGAGAGAGGTATGTACCGAAACAATATAGACATGAGCTCCTTGCCAAGCTCTACAACTTGAGGCAAGGAAACAAAAGTGTCATGGTGTTCTATGACGAATTTTAGAAACTCATTTTGAATCTTGATCATAAAGGTAAAGAAGTCATGCATGACATCATTTGTTTAAAATTGGGGTTGAACAAAGACATCTCTTCTCGAATGACTCTTATTAAGTTTGAAACTGTGGTTGAGGTCTTTCAAGTGGCCTTGGAAATTGAAAAGGAGAACAAAGAAAGGTACAAGCCAAGACCTCAAACACCCAATTCGGGTTGGGTCCATTCCAAAGGTACAAATCAGCAAGTTTTAGGTTTAGGTAAAGGAAAGGAACCCTCAACTTTTGTCAAGCCATCTGAGGTCAAACAAGTGTGAAGATACCCCACAAGAACTGAAGGTAACAAACTTCCTACTCATAATCTGAAAGGTCTTCAATGTTTCGAGTGTCAAGGATGGGGTCATCAGGCAAGTGAGTGTTCTACTCATAGAAATGTGATCCTAAGGGAAGGTAGGTTGTATTACCTAGGTGAGGAAGTTGAGATTGAACCCGAAGTTGATGAGATTGGTTTACAAGATGGAGAGCCTTGTGATGGTGAACCCGAGACCACTTGTGATGATTGTGAGGAAGAAGACACTTAGCCATAAGATGGAGAGTGTCAAGTTCCTAATTATGTAGTGAGGAGGGCTATGGTGTGTGAAGCACTTGAAGATCGGAGCCAAAGAGAGAATTTGTTCCACACTAAGTGCTTAATTAAAGGAGGGATGCGTACTATGGTGATTGATAGTGGAAGTTGCACAAACGTCACTAGTTCTATAATGGTGGACTTCTTGAAACTCCCCACCACCCCTCATGCTAATACATACAAACTATAATGGCTCAATAAATGTGGTGAGTTAAAAGTGACACGACAATTCATGATCAAGTTCATAGTAGGAAACTACAGAGATGAAGTTTGTTGTGATGTCATTCTAATGCAAGTGTGCCATTTGCTACTTGGTAGACCATGGTAATATGACAAATCTACCAAGCACGATGGAAGGTTAAACACGTATTCACTTGTGTATGGAGGGAAGAAGTTCACATTACACCCACTTTCAACCTCCCAAGTGAATGAGTTGCATCAAAAGTTAAGAGAGTTGAAATAAAAGGGAAGCAAAAGGTAAGAACCCAAAAAGAGGCAAAAAGGGGAGGTTTCGGGTTCTACCTCTTCTAATGGAGGATTTTTTGATTCTAAGGCTCAAAAGTGTCAAAGATCCATGGTTTTGTTGGCTATGAGGAAGGATTTGTTCAAGGATCAAGACATGGACACTCTAATGCTCCTTCTCGTTCATGCTCTTAACACTAACTTTTCTTCTTCTACTACTTCTTCTTTTTCTTCTTTTTCTTCTTCATTTCTAATACAAGTCAAATGGCTACCTTAGTTTTTGAAGACATCCTGTGAGGTCAACACAAGAAGAACCCAGTTGTGGTCACATTGAAGGAATGGGAGCATGCATGGGGGACCCATTTTAAGCCCACAATATAATAATCCCATGTATGAAAGGTTGCTTGGAAGCTTGCCTTGATGAGATGCCCGAGAGGTCCAAGTGTTGAAGAATAATTATGAAGACCAAAAAGACTCAAGGAAAGTCATATGTTGAAGTGTGAAGAAAACCACATCAAAACACTACATGATCACCCATTCATTAAAGGTGTAATTGTCTTTTTATTCTTTTTCTTTACACTCCATAGGAGCCCCATTTCATTAAGGGTATTTTGGTCTTTAATGTAATAAGTATAAATAGACTCCTTAGGATTATTTTTCATTAGACTTTGATGAAATTGGATATTACTCTTATATTGTAGTTTTTAGTCTCTAGTTTTAGCTCTTAGAATCTGAAAATTGGTCCAAGAACATTTGAAGTTTGGGTTTCACTTGTTTTGGATAATTTGTCAAGAAAGATGTACTTGAGGAAGAGTGTTTCCTGTGGGTCACCTAAGAGGAAGGTTTGAACTCTTATTTGTGAGGTGTGTTCAGATTTTGAAACATCTTCTAGTGCTAATCATTGAATAGGAGTAAGGGTCTTTCTATCTATCCTTTAATTTTAAGCATTCTTCTTCTTCATCTCCATTCTATGTGTTGTTTTCTCTTTATTTGGTTGCTAGAATTTGCATCTTAGTAACCATTTTTGTGTGTTCATAGGCATTAGGCTATCATTCCCCCCTTCTATTTCACTTGTTTTGCAGGAGTTTGATGATGTATTTCCTCAAGAATTGCCGCAAGGATTGTCCCAATACGGGGAATTGATCACCAAATTGATTTGGTGTTGGATTCACAACTTACAAACAAACCGGCTTATAGGAGAAATTCCACGGACACTAAGGAGCTGGAAAGACAAGTTAAAGAGCTTCTCAACAAAGGCTACATCAAAGAAAGCTTAAGTCTGTGTGTTGTCCCGATGCTTTTGGTACCAAAGAAGGACGAAACTTGGCTCATGTAAATTGAATGTAGAGCCATCAACAAAATCACTATAAGGTATCATCATCCTATCCCTAGGCTAGATGATATGTTAGATGAGCTACATGGTTCTTGTGTGTTATCTAAAGTCTATCTTAGGAGTAGTTACCATCAGATTTATAAGCAACCTTTATGAGTCTAAATCATGTGATGAAGGGAGAAGTTTGGTCTGTATGAGTGGCTGGTCATACCCTTTGGCCTTACAAATGTTCCTATCACCTTTATGAGTCTAAAGAATCATGTGATGAAGCCTTATATTGGAAAGTTTGTGGTTGTCTACTTTGATGATGTGTTGGTATATAGTAAGTCTATTGATAAACACATGAATAATTTGAGATGTGCGTTTGATGTGCTCCAAAGGGAGAAGTTATATACCAACATGGAAAAGTGTTCTTTTGGAGTTGATAAAGTGGTCGTCTTGGGTTTTGTTGTAAGTTCAAGGGGTGTTGAAGTGGACGAATCTAAGATAGACTCTATACGAAGTTGGCCGACCCCTAAGACTATTGGAGAAATCTGAAGTTTTCATGGGTTGGTGAGCTCTTATAGAAGGCTTGTCAAGGTTTTTAGCTCCATAGCATCCCCCTTAGCCGAAGTTATTAGAAAGAACCAACCCTTTAAGTGGCATGTAGAGCAAGCTAAGGCTTTTGAGGCCCTGAAAGCTTTGCTCATTGCGGCTCCTTTGTTGCAATTGCCCAATTTTGATAAGACATTTGAGGTTGAATATGATGAAAGTAAGGTTGGTAGTGGGGCTTAAGGTTGGTAGTGGGGCTTTTTTGATGCAAGAAGGCAAGCCCGTTTCTTATTTTAGTGAAAAGCTCAAAGGGGCAACTCTTAATTATTCGACTTATGGTTTGGAGTTGTATTCCCTTGTTAGAGCCTTGGGTAATTGACAACATTATTTATGGCCTAAGAGACATAAATCGAACGGATCATGAGTCGTTGAAACACTTTAAGAGCCAAGACAAGTTGAATAGGCGTTATGCTAAGTGGATTGAATTCATTTAGACTTTCCCCTATGTAATCCATTACAAAAGGGGGGAAGGAAAATGTAGTAGCCGATGCGTTGTCTACAAAGTATGTGCTTGTTTCTACTTTGTGTTTGAAGTTGATAGGGTTTGAGAGCTTGCGGATGTTGTGATACAAGAATAATCACAGAGATGGACTTATGTGGGTGTGCATTGGTAGCGTCCAATTGAATGTGCAAGAGAAGTATAATTAAAGGCCCAAATACACGCCAAAATAGCCCACTCCATACACTAGAGGGGTGGCCTATTTTTGAAGGGCCTTTTTGGTCATTTTAACTTCCATTTGTTTTGTAATATATAAGGAACATTTTGGGGCTTATTCACTTAGTTTTTGAAAGATGAAAATGGTAGAACACACTTGAAACACTCAAGTTCTCTCTCTTGTGAGGCTTTGCCAAAACTAGGTTACAACATTTGATACGAGTGCGATCATGTGATGGACTCATGTGGGTGTGTATTCAATTTTTCCAAGTGTGTGTGCAAGAGAAGTGTAATTAAGGGCCCAAATCCACACCAAAATAGCCCGCTATGTACACTAGAGGGGAGGCCCATTCTTGAAGGGCCCTTTTGGATATTTTAACTTCTAATTCTATTGTAATATATAAGAAACATTTCTAGGATTTCATTGGGAGATTTTGTATTTTGTAAGTCTTTTAAGACACAAGGAACATCAAATTCTCTCCCCTTTGAGGCACCCAAATCCAAAATTGTAACTAGGTACATCAAAAGGGTGGATTCTCTTTTGTTGTTTGCTTTGATTGGAAACATTGATGTTTGGGAGGTGGAATCCGAACTTGTATCATTGTAAGAGATCGGTTTATTGTTGTGTGTAGTGTTAAGGGTCCAAGATTTTCCATTCTTGGGTTCTTAATGTTATACCTTCATGTGGTCTATCTATTTATCCTTTTACTTTTCTTGTAATTGTGTTTGGTGTTTGTGTTGTAACCTTGTGTTCTTGTTGTTATTGCTAACTCTGAATCTTGTGACTTTCTATTCATCTTGTTCTTCACATATTATTTCTGCTTTGGTGTATAAATACACCATTATATCTTATATTTTTGTGTTTTTGTTGTTGGCCGAAACTATTTCCAAAAGGTCTCATGGATTTCTTCTAATTTGTGGACTATTTTTGGACTGATTTTGGTGTTCCGTTGTTTGTCTGGTATCAACATTAGGGTGGAATCTCTTTTGTTGTTTGTTTGCTTGGAACTTGGGGTGCTTGAAGGATAGAAGTCCATCTTGTGTCTCTTTGAAGAGTGTAGGTGTTCCTACTATCGTTTTTAAGGGTCTTTGTGTGTCATCTACACTTAGGTTCTTAGTCATTATAGTAGTTTATGTCTCACTATCTATCCCTTTGTCTTTGTAATCTTGTAACATTATATCTTGTTATTGTGGAATCCGAACCTAGTTGTTCTTTTTGTGTTCATGTTCACCTCGTTATTGTTGTGTTGTTGGCTGTTTTTGGGTGTCAAATACACCCTTGTTTCTTGTATTCTTGTTATACTTGTCAAATCCAAGTGAGGTCCCCTGTTTTTCTTGAATTTGTGGACTATTTGGGGTGGGTTTTGTGCTTCCCTTGTTTTTTTCTCATACCATTTGGTATCAAAGACGTCTTTGGTGTTGTTCTTACAATACCAATCTTGGGCTTTATTGCTAAGAATACAAAAAAAAAAACAGATTTGGTGTTCTTGTTGTTCTTGGCAGAGAAAGTGTTGCTCTTGTTGTTCATCTTGGCCGAGGTTTCTTGTAGTGTCTAGATCTAGTAGTCCTTTGGTGTGTATTGTTCTTTCTTGTGTTAGTTTCATGATTCACTAACACTAAAAGGTGTCTAGATCTATATTTGAGCTTGAACTTGTTAAAGTAGTGTTGTGATCAAGGACCTTGGGCGAGAATTGGTGACTTGTTGTGGCTGGTTGGGTCTTGAATTCATGGATATTGTTGTTGTTCTTGAAGGATAGTTGTGGTGTTCATCTTGTTATTCACATCTTACAACTTAAGACAACCAAAAGTGTAATATAGATTCAAAAAGGTGAACCTACAACTTGACATCTATTTTTCAACCACTTTCCTTGTTTCTAGGGACCTTGTTTCAACCAAAAGTCTCTTTCCTTTTGAAGATATGACTAAAAGGATATTCAAGACATATATATACTTGTAACACCCTATATTCTGCATGTACTAGTTCTACGTATGTGGCACTTGATATGGACTTATGGGGTAGGTAATGGGCTCGGATATCCTATGTGATTGGTGACGGTAAGATAGGTTTGGAGGAGTTCCCACATATATTGAAATGTGGTATGATTAAGTTACCTTCAATGAGAGCATGTAAACTTGGGCCCTTAAGTAGGTATTTGAATCTAAAGGATGAAGTGACCAAGTTTTAAGTTTAACTATAAGCATTTCCGATCTTAAAATGGAACAAAATATTGAGTTGCTTGCTTGACTTATTTTAAGCTAGTAGGTGAATCACCTACTTTGACCTTTTGACCAACTTAAAAACTAAGTAGGTGCATCACCTATTAAGGATCCCTTGACCAGCTTATTGGGCCAAATACACTACCACCTACTTAAGTTAATTCTGGCCGAAATTAAATAAGAGAAAATGAGGAGAATGGGCAGCCAAGGCCCAATAGTTTTTAATCCACAAAGGCCCGATATAATGGGAAAGTAGGTGCATCACCTACTTGATAAATTATGGCCCAAAAATATACAATAAAGTCGGCCAAGATCAGCTCTTTTTAAAGGGATTAAAACCAGCCCTTATAACTCATTTTAACTAGCCAAAAAAAAAAACAGCTTTCAAGATTTTCTCTCTTGTTCTCTCTTAGCTATGCAGCAGCCCTAAAATTCCACTAGGGTTCTTTTGAAACCTTCCTTCCAAAGTAGAGTCACTAACTCTTCAATCCATCTCAGTGGTAAATGAATTTCTTAACGTATTTCCTGAAGAGCTTTCGGGTTTACCTCCAGAAAGAGGAGTAGAGTTTGGTAGTGACGTGATCCCAGGTACTTAACCACTTTTTATTCCTCCTTATAGAATGGCCCCTGTAGAATTAAGTAAATTAAAGGAACAATTAAAAGATTTGTTGGAAAAGGTTTTCATAAGGCCTAGTATATCTCCTTGGGGAGCACCCGTGTTATTTGTACGTAAGAAAGATGGCACGTTGAGAATGTGTATTGATTATCGATAATTAAATAAGGTTACAATTAAGAACAAATATCCCCTTCCTAGAATTGATGAATTATTTGATCAGTTACAAGGTGCTAAGTGTTTCTCAAAGATCGACTTAAGGTCAGGTTATCACCAACTGAGAGTGAAGGAGAAAGACATACCTAAAACAGCTTATTGAACGCGATATGGTCATTTTGAGTTTTTAGTTATGCCATTTAGGCTAACTAATACACCAACAGCTTTCATGAATTTGATGAATAGAGTGTTTAAGACATTCTTGGATGTATTTGTTATTGTATTTTTAGATAATATTCTGGTGTATTCAAGATCAGAAGAAGACCATGTTAATCATTTGCGACAGGTGTTACAAATCCTTTGCGATCGTAAGTTGTATGCAAAGTTCTCCAAATGTGAGTTTTGATTAAAATCGGTAGCATTCCTGGGTCATATTGTATCCGATGAAGGAATAAGAGTTGATTCTTAAAAGATAGAGGCAGTGAAGAACTGGCCAAGACCCATGACGCCTATGGAGGTTCGTAGTTTCCTAGGCTTGGTAGGTTATTATAGAAAGTTCGTTGAGGGGTTTTCTTCTATTTCTGTACCTTTAACAAAGTTAATACATAAAGAAGCTAAGTTTCAATGGGATGAAATGTGTGAAAGAAGTTTTCAAGATTTGAAGAATTAGTTGCATTCTACACCCATATTGGTACTTTCGGATGGTACGGAAGGCTATGCGGTATATTGTGATACTTCAGGAGTTGTCTTAGGATATGTTTTGATGCAATATGGTAAAGTAAGCTTACTCCTCAAGACAAATGCGGCCACATGAGAAGAATTATCCAACACATGATCTTGAGCTAGCAGCAGTTATATTTGCTTTAAAAATATGGCACCACTATTTGTATGGGGTACATGTATATATACCGACCACAAAAGTTTGCAGTACCTCTTTAACCAAAGGGACCTAAAATTGAGGCAACGAAGATGACTTGAGTTGTTAAAAGACTATGATGTTGATATCTTATATCATTCGGGCAAAGCAAATGTGGTGGCTGATGCACTAAGTTGTAAGGCAATGGCAAGTAATTATAGGCAGCCCATGGAAAGGGAAGGGATAGCTAGGGATCTACACCAATTAGCTATCTTAGGGGTTCGCCTTATTGAATCTTCAGATAAAGGTGTTATTGTGCAAAATGCCACAGAATCCTCATTAGTAGCCGATGTTAAAGTGAAACAATACATAGATCCTATTCTTTTACATCTTAAGAAAAATGTACAACAAGGTGTAACAAAGGCATTTGAGCTTACAGAAGAGGGAATACTGCGATGCCAAAATAGATTATGTGTACCTAATGTAGATGGGCTAAGAAAGCAGATTATGACAAGGTACATCATTCAAGATATTCTATCCATCGGTTCAAGTAAAATGTATCATGACTTGAAAGAGGTGTATTGGTGGGGCGACATGAAGAAGAACATTGTAGAATTTATAGCTGAATGTCTAAATTATCAACAAGTCAAAGTGGAGCACTAAAAGCCAGGAGGTTTATGTAGCTTATGAAGCTCCCAACTTGGAAATGGGATATGATCAACATGAATTTCATCACTGGTCTACCTCGCTCATCTTGAAAGTTTGATTCTATATGGGTAATAGTTGATAGACTTACGAAATCAGCACACTTTCTACCGGTTAAGAGTACGTACACAGCTGATGAGTATGAAAAATTATATATTAAAGAGATAGTTCGACTGCATGGAGTCCCAATCTCTATTATATTTTATAGGGGATCTTAATTTACTGCACATTTTTGGAGGTCATTCCAGAAGACTTTGGGAACGCAAGTGAGATTAAGCACAACTTTTCACCCTCAAACGGATGGCCAGGCAAAATGTACAATCCAAACATTAGAGGATATGTTGCGTACTTATGTATTGGACTTCAAAGGTAGTTGGGACGATCATTTTCCACTAATTGAGTTTTCATACAACAATAGTTATCACTCAAGTATCAAAATGGCACCTTATGAAGCTTTATATGGCAGAAAGTGTAGATCACCAATTGGGTGGTTTGAAGTGGATGAAACTACCTTATTTGGGCCAGATCTTGTTCATCAAGTTATAGAAAAAGTTAAGGTGATACAACAACGATAAGAAATAGATCAAAGCCAACATAAATCATATCCAAATACTAGAAGAAGAGGGTTAGAGTTTTCTATAGGAGATTAGGTGTTCTTAAAGGTATCTGCAATGAAAGGGGTAATGAGGTTTGGTAAAAAGGGGAAACTAATTCCCCGCTACATAGGGACAAATAAAATTATTCAAAGATTTGGCTAAGTGGCATATGAGTTAAACCTACCCCAAGAGCTTTCAATGGTGCCTCTGGTGTTTCATGTCTCAATGCTCCGTAAGTGCATAGGAGATCCATCTCATATTACTCCTACTAAAAATGTGCAGGTTATTGAAGAACTCACCTATGAAGAAGTGCCTACTAATATACTATACCGGCAAGTTACGAAGTTAAGAAATAAAGAAGTAGCTTCAGTAAAAGTGCTTTGGAGGAGCCCTCAAGTAGAAGAAATCACATGGGAAACCGAAGAAGCAATGAAGTCAAATTACCCTCAGTTATTTGAATCTAAAGACTTGGTCCAAGGATGATGATTTGGGGCATAAAAAAGTAAGTATAAATACACAAGTGTTATATGGATAACAATGAGTTTAAACTTAGTCTTATATTCATTTAGGCTAGCTAGTTATGCTCGCATTTGAGGATGAATATTTCTAAGGGGGTAGGATGTAACACCCTATATTCCGCGTGTACTAGTTCTACTTATGTGGCACTTGATATGGACTTATGGGGTAGGTAATGGGCTCAGATATCCTATGTGATTGGTGATGGTAAGATAGGTTTGGAGGAGTTCCCACATGTACTGAAATGTGGTATGATTAAGTTACCTTCGATGAGAGAATATAAAATTGGGACCTTAAGTAGGTATTTGAATCTAAAGGATGAAGTGAACAAGTTTTAAGTTTAACTATAAGCATTTTGATCTTAAAATAGAACAAAATATTGACGTGCTTGCTTGACTTATTTTAAGCTAGTAGGTGAACCACCTACTTTGACCGTTTGACCAACTTAAAAACTAAGTAGGTGCATCACCTATTAAGGATCCCTTGACTATCTTATTGGTCCAAATATACTACCACCTACTTAAGTTAATTCTGGCCGAAATTAAATAAGAGAAAAGGAGGAGAATGGGCAGCCAAGCCCCAATAGTTTTTAATCCACAAAGTCCCAATATAATGGGCAAGTAGGTGAATCACCTACTTGATAAATTATGGCCCAAAAATGACCAATAAAGTTGTCCAAGAGCAGCTCTTTTTATAGGGATTAAAACCAGCCCTTATAACTCATTTTAACTAGCCAAATAATAAACAGCTTTCAAGATTTTCTCTCTTGTTCACTCTTAGCTATGAAGCAACCCTAAAATTCCACTAGGGTTCTTTGGAAACCTTCCTTCCAAGTTAAAGGTAAGTGAACAAATCATGAGCACATCTTAAGAATACTATAAGGATTATGTTCTCCATGATTAAACTATAAGATATCCCTTTTTAAGTTTGGCAGTCCCTTTATGCCTGATTATTAAGAGATTTTTCTCTTCACTTTTGGTTTGTGAGTATAGGGATCAAGCTATTGAAGAGATATACACTAAGGGAATAAACTACCACCGAAATTAAGGTATGGCTACTGTCCATTTTTTCCCTTTTCCTATATACGTGTGTTGGTTGAGGATTGTGTATATGTTGTTGTTAAGAACTTAAGGGATGGTGAGTTCAAATATTGGTTGCCACATTAAGGGGTATTTGGGGCTGTTTTGGATCTGTTTTATGTATGTATGTTGGGGACTGCTTGGTTGACATTGGAGGAATGGTGTGAATAATTTCCATTGAAAGGTAGAAAAAGAGTATAATGATTGTGGATTACTGCCCGATTACTATTTTAGTAAGTTTAAATGGTGTGAATATGTTAATTATCTACTAATACTAGTCTTATACTATTGTAGATTAGTAATCTAAAAGGGACGACGTTAAGTGAAAGTGTGATCAGTTGTGCAGCAAGGTATGTACGATTCATCGATCCTATACTCTTTGGCATGAATCTAAATCCTTTGTTACAAAGTAAGCTTCCTAAGCATTCTTCCTTTCAAGTTATACATAACTACAACATACAACCCCCAAGGTCATTAACAACCTTATTCTAACTTGTCAGGTTGTTAAAGTATCTAAAGATGTGTTTGTTACTAGATCTGTCCATTTCCTTTCTAAATACTAGTATGATATGGGTGCTTTCAGAAATACACCTTACGAGTTGTTCTCTTAGTTAACATGACCCATGATGTTAGCTAAGCTCTTATGTGTTATATTTCTATTATTGTTGTATTTGACCTCATTGTATTGCATCCAGTGCATATTTGTACACATTTTGCTACTGGTCCAAAGTTCCGAATCTCATACATGACCACCAAAAACAACAACTTTAACTATGAAAAGAATGATCTGAAGTGAGTCTATATATTTTAGGTGGTATCCCAGGGGTGGAAGAAACACCTATCATGGGTAGATCCCATTATTACCGGTGGTATCCTAGGGGCAAAAGGAAAGCCTAGCATGGGTTGATCCCGATTTGTGTACTTATGAGGAACGTATCCCAGGGGTTAAAATGCTTGGCATGGGTCATCCTCTTTTACCACTGATCATCTGGTCATTTGTATTATGCCTTATAATCTTATAACGTAAAAAGGAATAACGCAATATAAAGGATGTAATGTACATGATCCCATAAGCATAAGCAAAGTTGGTATTCTATCCTTATCTTTATAGTTATATATTGATAACTGATTTTGTTGAGATCTTGTCTTATTTATAGTCACTTCATGTCGTACATACTCAGTACACTCTTTGTATTGACACCCTCCGTGGGCGACACTATGTTTCATGTCATAGGTACAGACAGGTACTTCAGCTAGTAGACTACCCTAGTAGGAGCACAGGACATCCAGCTACTATTGGTGAGCTCTAAGTTTATTTAGAGCTTTCTGAGTCTGTTATATATTTTGGTATTATGTAGTAGTTATGAGCAAGGCGGGGTTCTTTTCTGACCTTAACTAAGTGTCCATGTGTCTTTTAGAGGCTTTGTAGACTATGTGAAGTTAAGTGTGGTAGTATTGTGTTCTTTTAACATTGTGGCCCCAACGGCCAAGTCATGTAAATGTAGGTTTGGACTTACGTGGTTTGTGTTATCAATGCATCATATCCATACTAGCATAATCTTTGAATACCATAATTACATGCATGAAAAGTACATGGTTAAGAGTTGGTTCTCCCAAAATGGGTGCCTGTCCGCCCTAATGGAATTTGAGGCGTGACAATACTCCCTCCAACACCAATTGTTTCCATTACATAGTAACTAAAGTTTGTAAACTTCAACTAGTGACTAATTATGGGGCCGTGACCAGTATGCTGCCACATCATCCAAGTTACTATTCACACAAAAATTTGAAGCTCAAAAATTTGATCTTCTAGTTTATTTTATTGTTTCTCTTGATTGATTCCATTACTGACTTACAAGTTAACACTAAATTGTAAGTTAGTTTTGTAGCCATTCTTCGGGTACGTTCCTTTGTGTGTTAGTTTTTATTTTTGAGTCATTATAATACTTGGTCCACCTCTCAATGCCTCACAAAGTTCAAGCAAACTTACAATACTTATGAGATCAAAAGAGAGAAATCCAAGAGATAAAGGAATAAAGAGAGAGTGTGAGAACCATTCTTTGAACAACTAACTTGTTTATTATTTTGTAAGTAACTTCTTGGCTACAATGGACAACAATGCTCTTGGTGCTATCTTGGACAGACTTGAAACTATCAACCAAGGAATGGAAAGTATACTCATGACTATGTCCTTAATTCGAGGAGACATGTCCTCAATCAAAGGAGACATGTCTATTATGAATGAGAGGTCGGATCGAATGGAGAGTCAAAGGAACTCTCGTGCTTCTACTCCTCAACTCCATGTTTCCTCAAGTGGGCTTGACCAAAACCCTTCCATCACCATTGCCTCTGAGACTTTGCCTACAAAAGTCAACCCTACAAGTTCACCACAAAATGCCATGAGCCAAGTTACCAATTACCCTCAAAACCAAGAACAAGGTAGATCACTTCTCCTGCAATTTGATCAAGTCCAACAAGAATGACTTGGAAGCACATTCCCTCCTATCCAAGTTCTACAACTGAAGCTCCACATTACCAAAACCATCTCCTCAACTGAAACTATACTTTCCCAAAATTGATATGTCTATATAGAGGAGTATGGAAGAAAGGGACACAAATTATATGGAGTCTACGATGATGCTTATATGAAGGAAGAAGACTTGAGTCAGATAAGATTGAAGCCAAGTCTCAAGATGGAGAGGAAGTCGAGGTTCAAAATGAAGATGTTGGCCAAGACTTGTTCATATTGAGCTCTCAGGTTCTTCATGTTTTGTGGACTGTCTTGAGTGATTTTCCTTGAAGTGACCAATTGAACGAAGTGAAGCCATGAATTTATGGGTAAATTCCTCTCAAGATGGAGAGGATGGTAGAAGAATAATCACGAAAATGGACTTATGTGGGTGTGCATTGATAGCGTCCAAGTGTATGTGTAAGAGAAGTGTAATTAAAGGCCCAAATACACACCAAAATAGCCCACTCCATCACTAGAGTGGCGACCCATTTCTTAAGGGCTTTTTTGGTCATTTTAACTTCAATTTGTTTTGTAATTATAAGGAACATGTTAGGGTAATTCACTAAGTTTTTGAATGATGAAAATGGTAGAACACACTTGAAACACTCAAGTTTTCTCCCTTGTGAGGCTTGGCC
Organism: Capsicum annuum; assembly: GCF_002878395.1. Taxonomy (NCBI): domain Eukaryota; kingdom Viridiplantae; phylum Streptophyta; class Magnoliopsida; order Solanales; family Solanaceae; genus Capsicum; species Capsicum annuum. The sequence continues at coordinate 115,120,357 of NC_061119.1, forward strand.
GAAACTAGGTTACAACATTAGGGTGGAATCTCTTTTGTTGTTTGTTTGCTTGGAACTTGGGATGCTTGAAGGATTGAAGTCCAGTGTCTCTTTAAAGAGTGTAGGTGTTCCTACTATCATTTTTAAGGGTCTTTGTGTGTTATCTACACTTAGGTTTTTAGTCATTATAGTAGTTTATGTCTCACTATCTATCCCTTTGTCTTTGTAATCTTGTAACGTTATATCTTGCTATTGTGGAATCCGAATCTGGTTGTTCTTGTTTTCTTTGTGTTCATCTCATTATTGTTGTGTTGTTGGCTTTTTTTATGTGTCCAATAAACCCTTGTTTCTTGTATTTTTGTATTCTTGTTATACTTGTCGAATCCCAGTGAGGTCTCCTTTTGGTCCATGTTTTTTCTTAAATTTGTGAACTGTTTGTGGTGTGTTTTGTTCTTTCCTTATTTTTTTCTCGTATCATGTTGTATCCAGAGGATCCTATCTTTGCTCCTATATAGCTAATGGGAAGAGTGGGGAAGGGAGCGATGGCTCAAAGAGAATGGCAATTCCTCCTACTCTCGGTTTAATGGGTATTTGTTCAAAGGGAGGAGATTGTGTGTTCCTTCTAGTTCATGGAGGGAATAGTTTGTGAGGGAGGCACATGATGGTGGCCTCATGGGGCATTTTGGGGTTGATAAAATCCTCGGTATCTTAGAGGAGCAAATCTATTGGCCAAAATGCACAAAGATGTTGCTAACATTTGTGGCCAATGGATTGCCAAAGTGAAAAATCTCACCTCCTACCTCAAGGATTGTACAACCTACTTCCCACTCCCCTTAGCCCTTGGTTAGATATCTCTATGGACTTTATTTTGGGGCTGCCAAGGACTATAAAGGGTCAAGATAGCATTTTTGTTGTCATTGATAGATTCTCCAAAATGGCTCACTTCTTTATTTGTTGAGCAGGTTGTAAAGCTTTACGAGATCCCAAAGACTATAGTGAGTGATAGGGACTCAAAGTTCCTAAGTCTTTTTTGGAAGTCCATGTGGGGTAGGTTGGTACAAAGTTGCTTTTCTCAACATATTTTCACCCACAAACCGATAGCCAAATGAAAGTAGTACATATGACCTTGGGTTCTATGCTACAGACTATGGTTAAAGGTAAAATAACTTCATTGGAGGACCACCTACCTTTGGTGGAATTTGCATACAATAGGGTGGTTCACTCAAGTACGGGAATGACTCTCTTTGAGTGTGTCTATGGAATGAACCCCCTTACCCCTTGGGATTTAACTCCTTTGCGTAGAGAACTTGTGAATAGATTATATGGTAACAAAAGAGCTGAGGCAATAAAGAAAATGCATGAGAAGGTGCGGCTAAATCTTGAAAAAAGAACCAAGAGGTTGCAAGAAGGGTGAACAAGGGTCGAAAAAGGCTTATGCTTGAACCCGGCGATTGGGTATGGGTACACTTGAGGAAGGAGCAGTTTCCGAATCAAAGGAAGGCCAAACTTATGCCTCGGGGAGACAGATCCTTCCAATTGCTTTAAAAGATCAACGATAATGCCTACCAAATTGATCTACCCTTGGATTATTAAGTACATTCCACTTTCAATATTTGTGATCTTTCACCCGTGGACATTCTTGATATTGATGAAGCCTCAAGTTTAAGGACAAACTCTCTTGAAGATGGAGAGAATGATACAAGTTCCAAGCCAAGACCTTTCACCCAAAGTCAAGCTACAGAACTTCAACAATTTCAATCACTGTTTATGCACTTGAAGGCATGTGAGAGTGTGATGCATCCGACTAAGGGAGGGTACTTGATGGTTTGTGAAGAAAAGCTTTGAAAGAACTACTTTCTAACATCTCATGGGTACCTAAAAGGAGGGGTATTCTGTACTTTTTGCACTCTTACGTTACACTCAAGAGGCGCCTCTTTTGAGGATTCATTAAGGGCATTATAGTCTTTTATGTAATAGTATAAATAGACATTTTAGCCTCTATTTTAATTAGACTTTTGATGACATTGAATATTACTCTTAGTTTGTCATTTTTTTACTCTCTAGTTGTAGCTTGAAATCCAAAACTAGGGCCTTGAATACATTGAAATTAGTTTTCACTTGTAATGGTCAATTGGCAAGAAAGGTGTGCTTGAGGAAGTGTGAGTCCTTTGGGTCACCTAAGAGAGTGGTTTGAACTTCCATTTGTGAGGTGTGATTGGAGATTTGGGTCAAAGGAGTTTTGTTAATCATCTAGAGGAAGTATGGGTCACTTTACTATCTTTACATATATGCATTCTTCTTCATCTCCTTTCTTCTTAGTGTGTTGTCTTCTGTTTATGTGCTTGCTGGTTTTTGTGTTTTGTGTCTCTATTTTTGTGAGTTCATAGCCTTTAGGCTATCACCTACTTAGACTATTTGACCAAATTAAGAGATAAAGTAGATGCATCACCTACTTAAGGTAAATAGACCTTTTGACCAGCTTAATAGAGCAAGTAGGTGCATCGCATACTTGGACTACTTGACTAGCTTAAAGAACCAAGTAGGTGTATCACCTACTTGGACCTTTTGAGAAAAAAGAAATATCTGGTCCCATTTAAAGAGAGAGAGGGGCAGTCATGAAGGGGCATTTATATACCAAGATAAGCTCCCTTCACTATTATTTTCACTTGTATAAAAATCAGATTCTCTCAAGCTCTTCTCAAGCAAAAACAGCCACCTAATTTCTACTAAGGTTTTTGAAGAAACCCTTCTTATTTCCAGCCAAGGTAAGTGAAAATAACTATGGTTTATCTTTAATCCTATCATGGGAAGTTATGGAAATCAAGTTATTTTTTATTTGAAGTGTAGGACAACCCTTTTTGCCAAGATTGGTAGTCCACTTCTCTTTAATCTCTAAGATGTTTTCCAATAGTATTTCGTTCAACTTGAAGGGAAACTTAGAGTCTTGATGGAGTACACTTTAAGAAAGCAAATTTCAGAAATAAAGGTAAGAATACCGCCCTAATTCACCTCTATTTTTATATAGGCCTTGATGGAGGATTTTATATATATTGTGGTTAGGAACTCATGGGATGGTGATCGGAAGTCGTGAGTTTAATATCTTATATTGTATTGAAGGATTTTGGGACTGTTTAGGTAATGTCTATAGGTGTTGTTGTTGGAGGTAGTGGGTGACCTTATAGAATGGTTAAGTGGAGTTGTATTAAAGTATAGAAGGAGGGTGAAGTGATACGCCAAGTGTTTGAGGGGCTGATGTCTTACTTGATACAAGCACAATGAGCATCACGAGCACAAAGTATTGTCTAAGGTTTAAGGCTTCGGAATTGGCAAGAAATTGAAGACTTATTGGAGTATTTTGAAGCCATGCCCAAGAGAAGGAAGGAGGGGAACTTATGCACTCAATAGGCGCCTCAAGTGAAGGTTAATGAAGACATTTTTCACTCCAAGAAAACACTCAAGAGGCGCCCAATTCCCTTAGCTCATTAAGGGTAGTTTTGTCATTTGGCATGTAATAGTATAAATAGACCATTTGATCTTTTCATTAGACTTTGATGAAATTATTGAAAGATACTCTTTAGTTATAGTTTTCTTCCTCTCTTAGAGAGAGAATCTAAAATTAGGGTTTACACTAAGTGATGGATTTCACTTGTGTTGACAAATTGGCAAGAAAGGTTGGTGTTTGGGGAAGGTGACTCCCTTTGTGTCTACCTAAGAGAGTGGTTTGAAGTTTAATTTGTGAGGTGTGATTGGATATTTGATACATCTCCTTTTGTTAATCATCTAGTGGAAGTAAGGGTCACTCTACTATCTTTATATTTATGCAATCTTTCTTCGTCATCTCCTTTCTAAGTGTTGTTTTCTCTTTGTGTACTTGCTGATTTTCGCATATCTAGTGTCAATTTTGTGTTTTAGCCCTTTTTTAGGCTATCATTTGGTATAAAAGCCTTGTTTAGGGTTGTTCCTACAACCCTAAGTCTTGGATCTAAGAAAATCTCAACAAAAAAGAGTGTAGAAAA
>NC_061119.1:115127351-115146933 GCF_002878395.1 Capsicum annuum
CTAAGTCTTGGATCTAAGAAAATCTCAACAAAAAAGAGTGTAGAAAATCGAAAATCTCACAAAAAAATTGTAAACCCGTTTTTGTGTTTTGACAGATTTTTAGATCATCTACTTTGTTTATGTGTGTTTTGTTTGTTTCAAGTGTTAGATTCTTGTTATCTAGAACTTAAAGTTTCTAAATCTAAGTGTGAAACAAGATTTGGTTGTGTTTGAGCTAAGATCCACCATCGTTGTGGCGTTTTGAAGCTTTTGTGAAGAGGGTAACGTGTGACTTGTGGTATTGTAGATGATTCGTGGCTGATTTATTGATATTTGTGCTTGTCTTGGCAAAGGGAATCTATATCTAAAAGAAAAATTGAATTTAGGGTTCATTTGCCTAGAGGTCAAACCTTGGTCAACTCTTGAATATTCATATTGTTCTTCATCATCTTCAAAACTTGTTGAAGAAGAATGTTCAAAGTCCAAGTTTGATCCACAAAAAGAAAGAAAGAGAAGGTGAAAGTTGTTTGTTCAAAGAATATTCCCTAGCATATTCACAATCTTCCAAAAGAAGAGGGGACAAAGTGATACGATACAAATTTGATACGTATCAAAAACAAGCCAAAAATAGTCCACAAACAAAGGGAAACCCGAGAGCTCAACAAACACCAAATCTCGGTTCCAACAACATCAAGAAACAAGGTGTAAATGACACCAATAACACTAACAACAACAAGAGATAAACAACAATAATGAGAGGAACAACACTACAATAACAACAATCCAACAGTTTCAAGATTACAAGAACAACAAGAACCAAACGGTTCACTAGACTACACAACTAGTACATGATATGTAAAGATAGGAAGTGAGATATACACTATTACAAGGTTAAGAACCCAAAGATGTATTAAATCTAAGGACCCCTAAGTCTTACAATAGCAACACCACACTCTTACGTGACATAAGTGGGATTCCATCGCTCAAGCACCAACGTTTCCAAGCAATACACAATCATAAGTGAATCCACACTTGTTCATGTCCCAATTTAGGCCTGGAGACCCTCTCTCTCAAGAGATGTGTTCTTTCAACAATATCTAAAAAAAATGAACGAACTAAAACCCTATATTTTTCTATTTATAGTACTTTACAAATAAAAAGATAAAATGACAAAAAGGCCCTTAAATGACCAATTAGGCAAATAGGAACCCATGGAGTGTTTTTAGGGGCGGTTTGAAGCCCATTTTAACACTTCAACTCGTACACCTCTGAGGTTACATCCAAAATACTTAAAAATGTTTATTTTCATGATCGTTCTTGTATCATCCTCTCCATATTGAGATGAATTTGACCTCAAATTCATGGCACTAGCCAAATGAAAATGGCTCCAAAACAGTCCACAAAATAAGAAGAAATTGAGAACACAACATTTTCAAGTCTTGGCCAACATCTTCATTTTGCACCTTGGCTTCCTCTCCTTCTTGAGATTTTCCTTCAATCTCATCCGGCTCAATTGAGTTTTGCCAAGAAGTTTCACTACAAAACAACAAATGGGTTAGTTGTAAAATAAAGGTACTCACACTCTCTCTTTATTCTTGAATTTCTCACACTTAATCTCACAAGTGTTGTATGCTTGCTTGTACTCCGTGAGGTGTTGAGAGGTGAATTCCAATGTTTACAACGACTCCAAAATAAAAAAAATACACAAGGATGTAAACACAAAGAATGGTTTCAAGCCAACTCACAATCTTTTAAGTGGTTACTAGCTTGTAAGTTAGTATTGCAATCAACAAAAGAAACAACAAAATGAAACTAGAAGATGAATTTGAGCTTAAAATTTGTCATGTGAACAGTAATTGGTGACGTGTCACCCCCTAATTGATCACGGGTCCACACAAGTTTTAATCACCATTCTTGGAATTTTTAGTCCTTATACTTTTGGAATGGAAGAAAATCAGTATTTGGAGGGAAAAACACAAGTCTTGTAACTCTTTTCAAATTCAACTCAAAAATGTGAGATTAGACTTGTACTAGTTTCCACAAAACAAGGCTCCTAGAAACAAGGATAGTGGTTGAAAAAGTTGTTGTCAAGTCAAGAGTGATGTGAACTAGTTCTTTCACCAACAAGTCTTCTTTGTCTTCACCTTTTCTAGATCTATTAACTACTTTAAGTTGGTCAAGAAATGATGAAGAACAACAAGAACTCAACAACTTTTCAAGAGCAACAATAACAACACCTTTAACGCCCACTCCAACGTCCACAACAAGTCCACAAATTTCAGTCTAGGTCTTTGTTCACAACATAACTTTAACAAGTTTTTAAGCTCAAATATAGATCTAGATACCTTTAGTGTTAGTGAATCAAGAAACAACAATAACAACAAAGAACTCCTAGACCTAGACTCTGCAAATTTCAGCCAAGACTACAACAAGAACACTACAAGTTTCTCGGCCATGAACAAGAACAAAAATAAGAACAAGAACAAGAACACTTCTTTCTCTTTCTCTTTTTTGATTTTTAGAGAAAGCCCAAGATTGATTTTGTTGGAACAAAATCAACCACAAGCTTTGATACCAAATGATACGATAAAAAAATGAAAACACGAAACAACTCCAAAATAGTTCCCTAATCATAAGGATTTGAGGACTAAGATGGAGACCACTCTCGAATTCACTACAAAAACAACAATACGAGATAACAACGGTGCATTGGATACCAAATATAGAAGTAATACAATGATAACAAGATGAACACAATGAAAAAAAATTTCGTATTCAAGAAGGACACAAAACAGTCCATATGAATCTACAAAGTGCAATAAGATAAAGATAGATAGATAGACCAAATGAGGGAATAATATTAACAACCCAAGAATTGTTACACCTTTGGACCTTTAATACTACACACAACACTAACCTATCTCCTACATAGGCACAAGAGGGATCTCGATCTCCCAAAGACTAACGTTTCCAAGCTTTAATTCAACACGAGTGATTCCACACTCAAGTTGATTTCCCTAGTTACAATTTCAGATTTGTGCCTCAAGGAGAGAGGACTTGTCTTTCAATGTTATACAACATTCATCATCATCAAAATCTAATGAATGAATCTCTAGAAGGTTGTATTTATAGTGTATTACAAAAATAGTGTGAAATGTACAAAATGACCCCTCAATCAAAGTCTTCAAGTGGGATCCCTTGGAGTGCATTGTATGGACTGATTTTGGAGCCTAGTTAGGCCTTCCTTTGCACTTCACATGTACACTCCAATTCTCGAGTTTATTTACTCTCGTACTCACCCACCTCCGTAGTCGTACCCGTATCAAGGTGTAAATACACCAAAACAGAAACAATATGGAGAGATAGACAACAATAACAAGATAGGAACAACACACGATTTTACTAACAAGAGATAGAAATGGTTACAAGAACACAAACTGCTACAAGATTACTATAAAAGTAAGGGGATAGTTAGATAGACTTAATGATGGTATAATCTTAAGAATCCAAGAGAATATTCCACTCTTGGACCCTTAACACTACACATAACATTCACCTATCTATTACAAAGACACAAGGTCGGAATCCACCTCCCAAGCATCGCGTTTCCAAGCCATGAGATCAATAAGAGTGATCCCACACTCTCTATGCCTAATTTCTGTTTTGGTGCCTCAAGGAGAGGGGACTTGTGTTTCTTTGTGTTTCAAGACTTACAACATCATGAATAATCTAAGTCTAAAAGCCCTACAATGTTCTATTTATACTAGGTTACAAATAAAATAAAAATATCCAAAATGCCCTTTTAAGAGCTAGGCTCCCTTCAAGTGTATTTAGGGGCTGCCTTATTGTGTTCCAAGGCTCCTCTTTACACTCCAAGTGTGAGATTAGGGTCGGTTTGGTATGTTTTAAGTCCTTCACTCACATAATCCATGCCCCGGGTTTATTATATTCTCATATGCATCCATCTTCGTGGTCATACTTCTATTATTCTTCTCTCCTTAAAAAGGATTCAACCTCGAATCCATGCCTTGCAAAATCAAAGAGAGACAAACAAGCATACTTCCTCATGGCTTGAGGGTTAGGATTAAAAAAAATAAACAATAATGGTATGCACCCAAAACACTCAAAATAGCCCACACCAAAAAAAGAAACTGAGGACCCTTTGAGTTCAAGTCTTGGCCAACAACAAATTTTGACATGCCAAGGTGGTTCATATTTCACATATAACCAAGAGTCCTTAATGTTAAACATTATGAAGCCATCTACAAATTCACCAAGGACTTGGCTATGATAATCACCCAAAAGAAATGCACCTAAGCCGAGAGTAAATCTTCCCCACCCTAAGATGGCACCGAGATCAAATGGGAAGAGTGTCCATAGACACGGGTCTAAATAACACACCCATTTCCCATAGTCTTTACCACAACCACACAGCCTACTCTCTACATTGGCATACATATCATCACAAGTAAAGAGAGAGTAGAGAAAGGTGGTATTCAATTCTACTTCTACTATGGTGTCCTAGGAAAGCCATACAAAGTAGAAGAAGAAGTAATTTCCAAGACCACACATTCCTTATCCCTAAGAGTACTCTCATCTTCCAAGAAGAGATTTCTATCTTTAGGAGGAATGTTGTCACACCATAGTGGGTTAACATATAGGCTATAGCTTCCAAGGCAAGCTATACCATCATTTTCACCACTAGGCCTATTAGGAGTGTTTAAACTATCTTCAAACAAGACATTGTACCTAAAGAGTGAATGATCTAACCCGCTGACAGATTTAGAACTTTCACTCTCTAAGGAATCATTATCAAGTTTCAAAGATATGTCAAGTGCATGATTAACCCTAGAGCCAAGAAAACATTAGAATCTTTACAACAACATAGGTTCATGGGTTCACTCCTTTTTTCTTGACCAACATTTTCAAATTCTTCACTCACTTGAGACTCATTAATCATATCACACATATTCTCAAGTGGTAGGCAATTTTTACACACAAGGTCAACATAAATTTCACTCAACGATATACTTTCATTCAACACAATAGCTTCAACACTAGGTGGACAAAAGTATTCTTACTAGAAGAGTCGATTTGGTCATCTATAAGATCAACTAGTGTATCCACTCGCACAATATGTACATCATCCACAAGTGGTAAGCAATCAATATACTCATATGTAGGTAAGCTACTACTCACACTCAATGGCTTATTAGTCACACGTTCATCATCCACATGTACCAAAGTTTAAGAGATAGCTATTTTACCTTGACGTTCATGAGTATGTCCGTCTTTACCTTGGTGTGAAATTCCTTCCCAAGTTTGGGCAGAAACTTCCTTTGGGAATCTCTCACCGCAAGGTGTTTGGACCTTAGATTTTAGATTTGTTGGAATAAGTGAGGATACCAATTGGCGTAGCCTTTCAACGGGCTATTTCATGTCTTTAATAGTATCGGTGATGCGGTCAAACGTGGCATTAAGATTGGTGGAAGCCATTGTACCTAAGAAAAGACAATTATGAACAACAAAACAAACACACTTGTTAGCTCAAAAATGCCTCACCACACACTCACTCTTGATTTGTACATCACACTTTATTTCACAAGTGTTGAAAGCAAGCTTGTACTTCGTGAGTGATTGAGGAAGGAGTCCACCTTGGTCCGGAATAGATTTTCATTTGAGTTGACTCAAAAAAAAATTTCTTACGAACTTGAACCAACAAGATACAACGAATTCACAAAAGAGAAAAAGCACAAAAGAAATGTAGACACGAACAACGGATTCAAGAACTAAGTAACAACCTAGTAGAAGTTTACTAGCTTGTTAATTAGTACTAGGATCAATTAAACGAAGTAAGAGACAACAAAATGAAACTAAGAAATCTAAAATTTTGATCTCGGAAATATTGAGTGAACAGTAGCAGTGATGACATGGCATCCATGTATTGGTTCGGTTTTATTAAGTGGTTATTCTCGAATGTTCAAGTCTTGGTCAAAAATTAATTTGTATTGGTGGAATTTGTTTTAGGAGGGAAAATAAGTCTTGGAGCCTTTTTCGATTTTCAAGACTTGACTTTTTCTTTTACTTCTCCTTAAAACATGGGTACTTAAATTATGGAAAATTAGTTGAGAAGTGATATAAAGTCTTTGGGGGTTGGGGGTCTTTGAAGACTAACCAGTACATACACCTTTTTTCTTCACCTTTTAGGATCTAGCACTCACTTTATGTTCTAAAAATATTTGAAGGAAGGTGAAGAAATTTAAGAACAACAACAACCACACCAAGAACAATAACAACAATCTTCAAGAACAACAACAATTCCAACGACCAACTCCAATCTACAACAACAAACGGTCAAGTCTCTTTAGTGTTGTATCTTCAGTTTTAACAAGAGATGAAGGTTGTGAAGAACTTCAAGAACACAATAACATTCACCAAGAACTACAACAACAACACTCCTTTCAACAACAATAGCCAAACACATGGCCAAGTCAAGTTTTTCAACAATAATGTTTACCACACGGTCTTACTTGTTCACGACAACAAAAACAAATCTTAAACATAGATATGGACTTAAGTGTTAGTAAAGAACAAAGATAACACAAGAAAACTCAAGTCAAACAAAAATCTCGCCCAAGAAACAATAAGAAAGCAATTCTCGGCCAAAAACACAACACGGGGCAGATTGCACTTTTTTTTATTTTTCAGCTTTTTCAATAATTTTTTTTTTGAATTTTCTAATCAAGAAAACCCAAGATTGATCTTGTAGGAACAGGATATAGCCATTCTTTGATACCAAATGATAACAAATAGTATCTACAACACCAAAAAAGTCCACCAACAACCCATAATCACAAGCCTTTACCTGCAACAACAAGACAACAACACAATACGAGAAGCAAACATAAACTTAAAAAGAGTAAAATATAGCTAACTTGACACAAAGAGAACCCATTAGGTAGAAACTAAAGAGTGTATCAAAAATCTAAAACCTCTACAAAACATGTTAACAAGCACCAAGTTCTTACGGTGATCACCAAGGGAATTAACTCACCTCAAGATCCACCGTTTCCAAGCAAAGAACAATATTGGCTTTTCTAAGCCCTACACAAATGGCTTATCTAAGCCCTACACTAAGGGTGTTACACTCTCAACGAGAGAAGAAGTCTTTCACATATTTGTCCTCTCAAAACCAAAAGAGCAAATGACTTAATAGAAGACTGTATAGAGGCTAACTTATTACATAATAAAAATGACCACAATACCTTTAATGAAAGGGGTGGCCATGAAATGTCTTTCTAACAAAGTGTGATCCCCAAAACACCCTTAATGAAGGGTTCTTCTTCAATTCTCTACAAACGTTCTTCAAAATTTGTAGTCTCGGGTTGGCATCAAAGGTAAGCCCCCACGCAATCTTTCACACACGGGTTTGCCTTATGTCATGCTTAAAATGGGTCCTCCATGCATGTTCTTGCGTACTCGAGGTGACTAAGTCTTGAGTCTCTATGCGTTGGCATCCAATGAATTCTTAAAAAGCATAGATGGCCATTTGACTCGTATTATTCTCCTCTTCTTGAAAAGGATTTGACCTTGAATCCATATCTTGCAAAACTAAAGAAAGGACAAACAAGCACAATTCCTCATAGCATAAGAGTTAGGGTTAGTACAATAAATAACATCATCATGCCAAGGTTGTACATACTTAGGATATAACAATGAATCCTTTGTATTAGTCATGAAAAGTTTAGTAAGAATGTTACAAAGGAAATGGCTATGACATGTATCAAGAGATAAAGAAACTATAAAGGTCGTAATGGTATCACTAAGTTCAAAAAGTAAGGTTACCTTTGTCTTAGGAACCATAAAGCACAATTGTTTCTTACCTCTTCAAGTGGCCTCATCAAATATGGTGCCACTATTGGTATCAAAGTCCACCAATCCCACATAACTTTCTCATTCAAACAAGTGGACCAACCAACAAGACCTATACCTCTACTTAATGCAAACCCAAAACTAGCAGGATATCATCATAGACAAAGAGGTAGTATAGGAAAGAATCAAGTATAAAGACATGCACGGGTGAAGACAAAGCATTTAAGCACTTACACTCTCTTTTCTTCAAACAAATAGACTACTTGGCATCCACAAGTTGGGATTCATGTAATTTAAGCAAAAGTGTGTCAAGCAAGGGTGCACATTTAGAAACATCACCCCAAGAAATCAATGACACCTTTGCCCTCGGGTTGTCAAGAAGGACTATACATTCCTTACCCTTAAGAGTGCTCTCATCTTTCAAAAAGAGATTTCCATCTTTAGGAGGAATGTTTTCACAGCATAGTGGGTTAGCATATAGGCTATAGCCTTCAAGACAAGTTGTACCATCATTCTCACCACTAGGTTCATTGGGAGTGATTATACCATCTTCAAACAAGACATTATACCTAAAGAGAGCATGATCTATCCCGCGGGTAGATTTGGAACAAGTAAGTTCACTCTCTAAAAGTTCATTATCAAGTTTTAAAGATGTTTCAAGCACATGATTATCCCTATGAGCTAAGCAAATATTAGAATCAAAGGGCAAGTTTACGGGTTCACTTCTATTCCTTTGATCAATATTTTCAACATCATTACACACTTGAGATTCATTAATCATATCACAAACATCCTCGAGTGGTGGGCAATTTTCACACAAAATTTGATCAATATAAATTTCACAAGACGATGTACTTTCATTCAACACAATGGTTTCAATACTAGGTGGACATAAATTGATCTTACAAGAAGGGTCGATTCGGTCATCAATAGGATCAACTAGTGTATCCATACTCACAACAAGAACATCATTATCAAGTGGCAAAGAAACAATAGACTCACATATACGCAAGCTACAACTCACACTCAATGGGCTACTAGCCACACGATTAACATTCGCATGTATAAAAGTATAAGAGTTAGCTATTTTACCTTGACGTTCATGAGTATGTTCATATTTACCTCGGTGTAAAAGTCCATTACAAGCTTGGATTTTTAGGAAAGAGTTTGGGTAAAAATTGGCATATAATTTCGATGTGCCATTGCATATCTTCAAGATTGTCATGGATGCGATTACACGTGGACTTAAAATTATGGGCAGCCATGGTACCTAGACAAAAAAAAGACAACAACAAACAAAAGAAAACAAACAAGATTAGTAGTAAAATCTCCTTACCAACACTCAATACACTCACCTTTGTGATTCTCACAATTAGAGCGGGGAATATTGGAAGTTTCTTATACTTTGGTAGTCAATAAAATATCAATCCTTACTTGGCAGTCGAAATGGATTCTTGTTTTGATTGACTCAATTCATAAAACAAAATTCACTTACGAACTTGAAACAAAGAAGTTACTACGAGTTACAAACGAGAAAAACACTCAAATAACGAAGACAAAAAAGAAATGTTTTCAAAAACTAATTAACAACCTAGTAGGTGATTACTAGTTTGTCTATTAGTACTAGGATCAAGAAAATTGAAACTAAAGAAATAAGAAATGAAACTTAGAAATCTGAAATTTTGAGCCTAAGGGTTGTTTTTTAGGGTGATGATATGGCAACCACCTATTGGGCATTAAAATTGTTAAAAGTTTGAGAAATTTTCTTGTCTTTAAATTGTATTGATCAAATTTCAAGTGGGGAATGGTGGAATTTTGGCTATGGGAGGGTAACAACAAGACTTTAGAGCCCTTTTTTCAAGTTCAAAAAGTGTCTGACTTTGTTTGCACCTTTTTGGCTAAACACCTTTTTGAAAGACTTTTGGCTCTTTCTCTTTTTGTAAGTCTTGGTAGGTGGACTTTCTACCTTTTGGAAAGATAACTTTTGAAATCCTTTTGTTCCCTTTCCCCTTTGGATGTTTTAGAGTTGTGTCTTAAAGACTTACTACAAGACACACTCTCTTTCTTCAATTTCTAAGATCAAACAATCATTTTCTCTTCAATAAAATATGAAGATGGTGAATGATAGCCTAAAGGACTATCAAACATGAAATGGACACTAAAGGAACAAAAATCAGCAAGTTCACAAAGAGAAAACAACACACTAGAAGGAGATGAAGAAGAAGAATTGCATGAAATTAAAGATAGATAGAGAGACCCTCACTTCCACCAATGAATAGCACTAGAATTTGTATCAAACCTTCAAACACACATCACCAATGTAATATCAAACCACTCTCTTAGGTGACCCAAAGGAAACACTCTTCCTCAAGCACACCTTTCTTGCCAAATTTCCCAATACAAGTGAAACCCTAACTTCAAATGTATTTAAGGAACCAATTTTGGGTTTAAGAGCTAAAACTACAATACTAAAGCTACAATCTAAGAATAATATCCAATTTCATCAAAGTCTAATGAAAAATAAGCCTAATGAGTCTATTTATACTTATTACATTAAAGATCAAAATACACTTAATGAAAAGGGGCTCCTATGGAGTGTAAAGAAAAAGCATAAAAAAACCATTACACCCTTAATGAATGGGTGATCATGTAGTGTTTTGATGTGGTCTTCTTCACACTTCAACATATGACTTTCCTTTAGTCGTTTTGGTCTTTACAATTATTCTTCAACACTTGGACCTCTCGGGCATCTCATTAAGGCAAGATTCCAAGCAACCTTCCATACATGGGATTATTCTATTGTGGGCTCAAAATGGGTCCCCCATGCGTGCTCCCATTCCCTCAATGTGATCATAATTGGGTTCTTCTTGTGTTGGCCTCGTAGGATGTCTTCAAAAGCTAAGGTGACAATTTGACTTGTATCATCCTCCCCTTCTTGAAAAGGATTCGACCTCAAATCCAAACCTAGCAAAACCAAAGAGAGGACAAACAAATACAAAATCCTCATGGCATGAGGGTTAGGGTTAGCACAACAAATTATCTCAACATGCCAAGGTTGCACATATTTGCAATATAACCAAGAATCTTTTAAATTAAATATTAAAAGTTCAATGAAAGATGCACAAAGGATTCAGTTATAGAATTCGCCCAAACTGATACTTTGTTTGTCTGGTAGACCAAGCAACAAGTGGGGCGCATCAAGATCATCAATTCTATATTTGGAGCCGGGGTCAAACAGGAAGAGTGGCCATAGACACGAGTCTAGACAACACTCCCATTTCCCATGGGCTTCACTCAAACTACACAACATACTCTCTATAATAGGACATATGTCATCAAAAGCAAGTAGAGAGTAAAGAAAGGTATCACTCAAGTAAACTTCTACTAAGGTATCTTCATGTGTGTACTCACCACTAGTTTCAATATCATCCCCATAAGTACTCTCAACAATAAGATCACACATAGTAGAAGAAGAAGTAATTTCAAAGCAATGGACACCTTCCCTCTCTATAGAAGTACCCTAAAGTATACACATACCACCACCAAATTCAAAGAAATTATTACTTAAGTCTTCACAAGAAGCAAGTAATTCATCTTCATAATCATCAAACATGGGTGGGGTGTCATACAAAGGATCACAACCACAATCAATTTTCAAGGAACATTCACTTATTGGGTTTCTTAAGAATTCAAGCAAGTCAAAATTATCATCACCCAATTGATCATTCCTTTCCAAGATCTCATATTTTCTTCCCTTAAGAGTACTCTCATCTTCCAAGAAGAGATTTTCATCTTTAGAAGGAATGTTGTCACAGCATAGTGGGTTGGCATATAGGATATAGCTTTCAAGATAAACTATACCTTCAACTTCATTCTCACTACTAGGTTCATTAGGAGTGAACATGTCTTCAAACAAGATATTATCCTTAAAGAGAGAAGGATCTATCCATGAAGAGGATATAAAATATGTAAATCCATTCTCTAAAATATCGTTATCAAGCATCAAAGATATTTCAAGCACATGATTATCCCTATGAGCAAAACAGAGAGTAGAACATTCACTAGAGGTTTTGCTAAAGGGGTTACTCCTATTTATTTGATCAATATTTTCAACATCATCACTCACTTGAGATCAATTAAACATATCACATACATCCTCAAGTGGTGGACAAATTTCACACATAAATTGATTAACACAATTCCCACAAGATGATGTACTATCATTCAACCATTAGCTTTAACACTAGGTGGACATAAATTGATCTTACAAGAAGAGTCAATTCGGTCATCAATAGGATTAACTAGTGTATCCACATTCACAATATGCACATCATCATCAAGGGGCATAGAACCAATGATGTATTATCATTCAACACAATGGCTTCAACACTAGGTGGACTTAAATTGATCTTATAAGAAGAGTTAATTCATTCATCAATAGGATTAACTAGTGTATCCAGACTCATTACAAGTACATCATCAAAAAAAAGGCAAAGAATCAATAGACTCACAAATAGATAAGCTACCACTCATGCTCCATGGGCTACTAGCCATACAATCATCGTCCACATATATAAAAGTGTATGAGTTTGCTATTTTACCTTTATATTCTTGAGTACATTCTTCTTTGCCTTGGTTTGGATCATGGAAGCCCACTTTTTCCTTTGATAATCTCACATCACAAGGGAGTTTGTGAAGTCTTCTCCCTTGTTTCACCTCTTCATCTTTTTTTCCCAAATTGGGATTTAGTGCAGTAAGCATTTGGCATATATCTTTAATGAAGATATGAATATTGTCATTAATACAATCAAACGTGGCATCAAAACAATAGGCATCCATGGAACCTCTACCATAATCCTCAATTTGGATGGGTGTGTTTCGGATTTGAGGTCTTTGGGGAGGTGGGTTTGGCCTTTGGTTATTTGGTACTTGAACTTGTGGTATTAGAGGTGGTTGATGGTACGGTCTTTGTCCATGGGATTTGGCATTTGGTAAGTGGTATGTTGCAGGGGTATTAGGTTCAGATTTGGTCCTGGAGTTTGAGTTCCAAGGCCCTCTTGTTGGACTTGGTTCATTTAGTGATGTAATGGTCTTTGTAGGGTCCGGTTAGGGGATGTTTAGGGTGGGTTTAGTGGCTGGTTTTGTGAAGTATAGGATCTTTGGACTTGAGGTGTTTGGAATTGTGGAGATTTTGGTGGACATAGTCTATCAACCCTCGCTCTAATTCTAATAATGTTACCCCTCATTGAATCCATATCATTCCTTATAGCATCATTTCTACTCTTCATTTCTCGACTCAAGGCCTCCATTTGGGCCATCAAAGCACCCATAACATCATTTTCCAAAGGTTGGGAAGTAGTACCTTTAATTTCCATGGAAAATGTACCTACGAAGTGCAAAAAACAGCAAGCAAAATAACCTAAAAAATGAGCAAATGAGTTAGTTCAAAAGCCTCACTACACTCACACTCAACCTCACCTTACACTTGGCTTCACAAGTGTTGGAGAATCGGAAATACTTGGCAAGTTTCTTGAGAGGTGAGAAGCTTTGAATCGAAATGGATATTTGTTTGAAACGACTCAAAATAAGTGATGCACGAACTTGAACCAACAAAAATACTATGACTTGAAAATGAGAAAACCACACAAAAATCAAAGACCTAAAACAACACTCTAATCTAATTACCAAACTAGTAGGTAATTACTATGTTACTAATTAGTAATAGAATCAACACAAAAGCAACTAAAAACAACAAATAGAAACTAGGAAATCTAATTTAAGAGTTAATTTGGTTGTTTGTATAAGTGATGATGTGGTAACTTGCGATTGGACGTCACTTTTCAAAATTTTCAAATCTCAATACACTTGTTTCGTCCAAACACACTTAAGAGAAGAATAAATATCATGTGGGAGGGAAAAATTGAAGGTTTTGGAGCCCTTTTGGAGCTTCAAATGAATTCAAAGTGGATTGGTCCCCCCCTTGTACTTTCAATTGTACTTGATTATTCCCTTTGTCTCTTCTTTCTTTTGGATAACTATGAATATACCAAGGAATATTCCTTCATAAACACCAATTACTCTCTCTTTCTTCTCCTTTTTTGGATCAAACACATTCTTTGAATATCCTTCCTTAGCAAGACTTGATGAACATGGAAGAACAAGATGAATAATTAAGAGTTGACCAAAGTTTGACCACCTAGCAAATAAACACCAAATCTGTTTTTTTTGGAAGATCTAGGTTCCTTATGGTAAAACAACCTCAGCCAACTAAAAATCAACCACAAATCAAGTCACCAACACAAGAAAAAAAATGTCACCCTCTCCGAAAGCTTCAAACAAGCTGCAACAATGGTAGATCTAGCTCAAAAACAACCAAACTTCACTCTAAAAGTAGATCTAGACTCACTATGTGCTAGAGAGAAAGGATCTAGCACTAGAACCTTCAAAACAAAACAAAAACTTGTAGATCTAACTTGGAAAATTCGGATCTACAACAAACACACAAGACAACACACAATTTTTTTTGGTATTTTCTGATTTTCGACTCTTTTTTATGAGATTTTCTATATAAGAACACTAAAACCAAGATTTAGGGATGTTGGAACAACCCTAAACAAGGCTTTGATACCAAATGATAGCCTAAAGGACTATCAAACACGAAAAGGACACTAAAGGAACAAAAATCGGCAAGTTCACAAAAAGAAAACAACACACTAGAAGGAGATGAAGAAGAAGAATTGCATGAAATTAAAGATAGATAGAGAGACCCTCACTTCCACCAATGAATAGCACTAGAATTTGTATCAAACCTTCAAACACACATCACCAATGTAATATCAAACCACTCTCTTAGGTGACCCAAAGGAAACACTCTTCCTCAAGCACACCTTTCTTGCCAAATTTCCCAATACAAGTGAAACCCTAACTTCAAATGTATTTAAGGAACCAATTTTGGGTTTAAGAGCTAAAACTACAATACTAAAGCTACAATCTAAGAATAATATCCAATTTCATCAAAGTCTAATGAAAAATAAGCCTAATGAGTCTATTTATACTTATTACATTAAAGATCAAAATACACTTAATGAAAAGGGGCTCCTATGGAGTGTAAAGAAAAAGCATAAAAAAACCATTACACCCTTAATGAATGGGTGATCATGTAGTGTTTTGATGTGGTCTTCTTCACACTTCAACATATGACTTTCCTTTAGTTGTTTTGGTCTTTACAATTATTCTTCAACACTTGGACCTCTCGGGCATCTCATTAAGGCAAGCTTCCAAGCAACCTTCCATACATGGGATTGTTCTATTGTGGGCTTAAAATGGGTCCCCCATGCGTGCTCCCGTGCCCTCAATATGACCACAATTGGGTTCTTCTTGTGTTGGCCTCGCAGGATGTCTTCAAAAGCTAAGGTGGCCATTTGACTTGTATCAGTGAAGAACACTAAGAACACAACTTTTGAATCTTGGAGTTCTATGGTTCAAGTTGGATCCCACACATAAACAACATATTTTTAAAGATCCAACCCTCAACAACAACATCAAGAAAAATGTTTTTAAGCCACAATCTCAACAACACTCTTTCAAGCCACCAATCCTCAAAAAACAGCAACCTTCAAAGTTCAAAAACAACTAGGAAATGACTCAAAATTTAGATCTAGACTCTATAAGTATTAGTGAAGAAGAGACTAACACTAGAAACAACAAAGACAAGTAAAAATATTGACCAATACACAACAAAAATACACTTTTTGGCCAAGAACACAAAATGGACAGATTGTTCATTTTCTGGAATTTTCAGATTTTTAATTTTTTTTTCAAGTGAGCTAGCCCAAGATTTGATCTTGTAGGAATGAGATAAAACCTGGCTTTGATACTAAATGATACAAGAAGAAAAAGGGAAACAAGAAACAAGTACCAAATCAATCCACAAGTTTGAAGAACCGAGGACCCCTTTGGTGACCACTCACGAATTCACTACAACAATAATGAAAATATAATAACAGCAAGATATTGAAGGAGTAAATACACCAAAACAGCAACAATATGGAGAGATGGACAACAATAACAAGATAGGAACAACACACGGTTTTACTAACAAGAGATAGAAACGGTTACAAGAACACAAACTACTACAAGATTACAATAAAAGTAAAGGGATAGTTAGTAGACTTAATGAAGGAATAATCTTAAGAACCTAAGAGCATATTTGACTCTTGGACCCTTAACACTACACACAACATTCACCTATCTCTTACAAATAGACAACATCAAAATCCACCTCCCAAGCATAATCCAAGAATGGAAAAAAGAGAGGTTGTGTGGAGGGAAGCGAGGGGATTGCCACCTAACCAAGGTAACATTATTTTTTCTTCTATTTCTAAGGACATTTGTGTAGGTATCAACATGGAAAGTGATGGAGAGCAATGAAAAAGTGAAGTTGCTGCCCAAGCTTATGGAGGACCTTTACAACACGGCAAAGGAGACTCGACTCAAGAACTTTAAGGTAAAATAGCTAACTCTTACACTTTTGTGCATGTCAATGATAATTGTATGGCTAGTAGCCCATTGAGTGTGAGTAGTATCTTACTTACTTGTGAGTATAATGATTCTTTTACTTTTTGTTAATGATGTACATGTTGTGAATGTGGATGCACTAGTTGATCCTATTGATGACCAAATTGACTCTTCTTGTAAGATCGATTTATGTCCACCTAGTGTTGTGTAACACCCTATATTCCGCGTGTACTAGTTCTACTTATGTGGAACTTGATATGGACTTATGGGGTAGGTAATGGGCTCGGATATGCTATGTTATTGGTGATGGTAAGATGGGTTTGGAGGAGTTTCCACATGTACTGAAACGCGGTATGATTAAGTTACCATCAATGAGAGCATATAAACTTGGGCTCTTAAGTAGGTATTTGAATCTAAAGGATGAAGTGACCAAGTTTTAAGTTTAACTATAAGCATTTTGATCTTAAAATGGAACAAAATATTGAGGTGCTTGCTTGACTTATTTTAAGATAGTAGGTGAATCATCTACTTTGACCTTTTGACCAACTTAAAAACTAAGTAGGTTCATCACCTATTAAGGATCCCTTGACCAGCTTATTGGGCCAAATACACTACCACCTACTTAAGTTAATTTTGGCCCAAATTAAGTAAGAGAAAAGGAGGAGAATGGGCAGTCAAGGCCCAATAGTTTTTAATCCAAAAAGGCCCAATATAATGGGCAAGTAGGTGCATCACCTACTTGATAAATTATGGCCCAAAAATGACCAGGAAAGTTGGCCAAGATTTGCTCTTTTTAAAGGGATTAAAACCAAGATTTTCTCTCTTGTTCTCTTTTAGCTATGCAGCAGCCCTAAAATTCCACTAGGGTTCTTTGGGAACCTTCCTTCCAAGTTAAAGGTAAGTGGAAAAATCATGAGCACATCTTAATAATACCATAAGGATTATGTTCTTCATGATTAAACTATAAGATATCCCCTTTTAAGTTTGGCAGTCCCTTTATCCTTGATTATTAAGAGATTTTTCTCTTCACTTTTGGTTTGTGAGTAAAGGGATCAAGCTATTGAAGAGATATACATTAAGAGAATAAACTACCACCTAAATTAAGGTATGGCTACTATCCATTTTGCCTTTTTCCTATATACGTGTGTTGGTTGAGAATTATGTATATGTTGTTATTATGAACTCAAGGGATGGTGAGTTCAATTTTTGGTTTCCATATTAAGAAGGGGTATTTGGGGCTGTTTTGGATCTATTTTATGTACGTATGTTGGGGGCTGCTTGGTTGACGTTGGGGGAATGGTGTGAATAATTTCCATTGAAAGATAGAAGAAGAGTATAATGATACACCACCAAATTGAATGTCACATAAGTATACTGCCCACATCACTTGATATACTATTTTGAGAGTACAATAAAGATGAAACTATTAAGGGGATCTTATAAGAAGTTACATCATGTGTTAATGTAATTGGAGAAGAACGAGGTTGAGAGAATAACCTTGGATTTGTTGATTGTGGATTACTACCCGGTTACTGGTTTAGTAAGTTTAAATGGCATGAATATGTTAATTAGATACTAATACTAGTCTTATGCTATTATAGATTAGTAATCTAAAAGGGAAGACGTTAAGTGAAAGTGTGATCAGTTGTGCAGCTAGGTATGTATGGTTTATCGATCCTATACTCTTTGGCATGAATCTAACTCCTTTATTACAAAGTAAACTTCCTAAGCATTCTTCCCTTCAAGTTATACATAACTACAGCGTACAACCCCCAAGGTGGTTAACAATATTATTCTAACTTGTTAGGTTGTTAAAGTACCTAAAGATGTGTTTGTTACTAGATTTGTCTATTTTCTTTCGAAATACTAGTATGATGTGGGTGCTTTCAGAAATAAGCCTTACGAGTTGTTCTCTTAGTTAACATGACCCATGATGTTAGCTAAGCTCCTATGTATTATATTTCTATTATTATTGTATTCAACCTCATTGCTACTGCATCTAGTGCATAATTGCACACCTTTTGCTACTGGTCCAAAGTTCCAAATCTAATACATGACCACCAAAACAAAACTGTAAAGATAAAAAGAATAATCTGAAGTGAGTCTATATATTTTGGGTGGTATCCCAGGGGTAGAAGAAACACCTAGCATGGGTTGATCCCAATATTACGGGTGGTATCCCAGGGGCAAAAGGAAAGCCTAGCATGGGCTGATCCTGATTTGTGGACTTATGAGAAATGTATCCCAGGGGTTAAAATGCCTACATTGGTCATCCTCTGTTACCATTGATCAGCTGGTTATTTGTATTATGTCTTATAATCTTATAAAGTAAAGATGAATAAAGCAAAGTAAAGGATGTAATGTACATGGTCCCATAAGCATAAGCAAAGTTGGTATTCTATCTTTATCTTATAGTTGTATATTGATAACTTATTTTGTTGAGATCTTGTCTTATTTATAGTCACTTCATGTCATACATACTCAGTACACTCTTTGTATTGACACCCTTCGTGGGGGACACTATGTTTCATGCCGCAGGTACAGGTACTCTAGCTAGTAGACCATCCCAGTAGGAGCACAGGACATCCAGCTACTATTGGTGAGCTCCAAGTTAATTTAGAGCTTTCCGAGTCTATTATATATTTTGGTATTGTGTAGTAGTTATGAGCAAGGCGGGGGATTTCCCCAACCTTGATATGGTTGTACAAAGCTGTCCAATACGTTCTCAACCATTCATACGAAGCCAAGCTCGGGAGTTAAAAGAACTACAAGCCATGTTCATGCAAATGGCCATGTGTGACTTGGTACTTGATCCGCCAAAGAGCTTAAATGTTTTTTAAGTGTGAAGAGAAGCCTTGAAGTGTAATAAATTACACTCCAAGGGTGCCCCATAACTGAAGGGTAGGAGGGTCATTTGTCCTTCATTTTGTGTGTAATATAAATATATGCAAGTAGGGTTATTTTTAGCACTTAGTTCATACCTCACATTTCACAACAACAAGTCTTGTAACATTGAACATTTCTCTCTCTCTCTTGTTCTTGAGAGTAGAACCTGGAATCTGTCCAACAAAGTGTAGTTACACTTGTGTTGTTTCTTGGCTAGAAACTTGAGATCTTGAGGTTCATGAGTTCCTCTTGGTCTAAGTAAGAACTTGGTGCTGAAATCTTTGGGTCTTAGGGTCCTTTCTTCAAGTTAGGGTTCATAGATTCTAGG
>NC_061119.1:115147033-115190796 GCF_002878395.1 Capsicum annuum
CCAAGAAACAACACAAGTGTAACTACACTTGTGTTGTTTCTTGGCTAGAAACTTGAGATCTTGAGGTTCATGAGTTCCTCTTGGTCTAAGTAAGAACTTGGTGCTGAAATCTTTGGGTCTTAGGGTCCTTTCTTCAAGTTAGGGTTCATAGATTCTAGGATATCTTTGTGTCAAGTTACTATGTTTCATTTTTGTACTCTTGAAACTATTGCAGTAACTTAGTGAAGCCATGTGGGGCTGATTTCGATTCACTATAGTTCCTGTCATTTGTTATTCTTGTTGTTAACATTGTAATCTTTGTAATATTTCATCTTGTTGTCATTGTAACTTTGAAGTCTAGTGAAGCTGGGTGTGGCCTATTTCGATTCACTAGCACCTTGTTGTTCATCTTGTAGTTCTTGTGTTAGATTGTTCATCTAGTTGTTGTTGCTGGAATCTTCTGTTGTGGACTTGATAGTGCATCATTTGGTATCAAAGACATCTTTGATTTTGTTCTAAAAAGATCAATCTTGGGCTTGAGACTTGAAAACTACAAAAAAAAAAAAACTGAAATCTGAAATTTCCAGAAACAGTCAAATCTGTCACCTTTGTGTTCTTGGCCGAAAATTGTGTTGTGTTGTTGTATGGGCCGAGATTTTCTTTTTTTTTTTTTGTTTTTTTTACTTGATCTTGTAGTATTTTGCTTTTTTAGAGTGTTCCTAGTGTTGGTTTCTTCCTCACCAACACTAAAGGTGTCTAGATCTAAAGTTGAGCTTAAAATATTGACCGTAGTTGTGATGGCTTGAAGCTGGCCAGATGTTGTGACTTGTTTTTGACAATTGGTGATGTTGTGCCATATTTTTGAAGAATTTTTTGTTGTGATCTTGAAGTTTGTTGTGGTGTTCATCTAGTTCTTCATCTTTTCTTACAACTTAAGACAATCAAAAAGTGCAATATAAATTCAAGAGGTGAAGCTGAAAGTTGTAAAGATTGTTGTGAGAAGCCTTGAACCCATCGCTTACTATACTAAACTTCTACTTTTAAGCAACTTTTTCTTATTTCAAGGACCTTTTGTTGTGGGACAAGATACTTTTTCTTATTTCAAGAACCTTGTGTTGTGGCACAAGATACTTTTTCCTATTTCAAGAAACTTATGTTGTGGGACAAGATACTTTTTCTTGTTTCAAGAACCTTGTGTTGTGGGACAAGATACTTTTGTTATTTCAAGACATGTTTTCCCTCCAAAACCAATTGTCACCCTTTCCAAATTGTGTAAAGAATTAAATTTCAGAATTGGTTCTTAAATTGTGTGGGGACCAAGACCAATTGCATGCTACCACGTCACCCATTTGCTACTGTTCATGTCATTAATTAGCTCAAATTTAGTTTTTTCTAGTTTCTAATTGTTGATTCTTAGTTTCATTACTTGGTTCTAGAACTAATTAACAAGCTAGTACATAGGTTGTCAATTAGTCCTTTTGAGTTCCTTTGCTTGTGTCCACGTTTACTTTGGTGCTTTTATTCATTTGAATACGTTGTAACTTCTTAACTCCAGTCCGTCGAGAATTCTTTGAGTTTCGAACAAGAATCTACTCCGGACAAGAGCTTTACTCATATCTTAAGGATTCTAGCCAATGTACAACACTTTTGGAGCTCAAGTGTGAGTGAACCGAGAGAATATGAGTGAGGAGAGGTTAACCCTAACTTGTTTGCTGATTGTGTAGGTGACACCTTGACATGGAAGAAAGCATATCCCAAAGTGGGGGTAATACTGAACAAGAAACTATGAAGGCCACACTTGAGGCCATTAGCTTAAAGGGTTGAACACGGAAGTTGGGGCAATGAGGGGAGATTTGACTATGATAAGTGGGAGATTGGAGCAAGTGGAGAGTCAAAGAAACACTCGTCCATCTACTCCTCATCATATTCCTTCAAGTGGGCATGAAAGAACTTCATCCACCACTGTCTCACCCGAAACATTGCACCAAATAATGAATACGCCTCTATCCCCACTAAATTCCACAAATCATACCACTACTTTCCCTCTAAACCAATAAGAGAATAGGCCTTGCCATTCCCAAACTCCTCCAGTCCTACAAGAAGGATTTCGCCGTCCATTACCCCCACAAAATCTGAACCTACCTTACCAAACTCCACTAAATCAAATACCACCTCCTCCACAAATCCCAATTCCTCCAAATCAAATTCTAAATCACCAAAACCGATCAGCTCACTTTGAGGAACATGGTAGAGAGAAGTATGATGAATATGGACCCTTTGATAATACTTACTTGAGGGAGGGCGAGGTGAGAGGGGGCCATGTTCATCCAAAAAAGTACCGAGGGTATGGAGAAAGAGGAAGCCGACACTAAGAAAGGGACGTAGGCATCAATACCATCAAATTTAGCTTACCTATATTTAAGGGTTAAAGTGACCCTAAGGCCTACTTAGCATGGGAATCATCTTGTGACAAATTTTTCCAAGTTAATGATATCTCGGAAGAAAAGAAAAGTTGTTATGCCATAGCTTATTTTGAGGATTATGCCAACACTTGGTGGGAGTACATCAAGTATTTTGGTGATGAATTAGTTGATGGGCAGCCACCACCTGGGTTTCAGTTAAGGTACTTGATGAGGCTACCTTCCTGAGAGCTATCGCCATGAATTGCTTGCTAGATTATACAACTTGCACCAAGGAAATAAAAGTGTGATGGCGTATTATGATGAGTTTTAACAACTCATGTTGAAACTTGATCATCATGGAGAACAATGCAGTCATGACATTATTTAATTCGAGTGTGGATTGAACAAAGAGATCTCTACTCATTTAACACTTCACAAGTTTGATACCGTTGAAGGTATATTCCAAGCGGCTCTTGAGATTGAAAGAGAACTTAAAAAGAGGTTGCCGTTCAAGGCAAGGGGACAATCCACCTCGGGTTGTCCTAGAAGCAAGGATATGGTTCAATCCTCTTTGGTTCGGCCCAAAACCAAGGACCAACCCTCCACTACAAGGCTTCCCAAGCCCAAAATAGTCCACAAAATTCCTCCAAAACAAGAAGTTCACAAGTATCCTAACCAAAAAGGATTCCAGTGTTTCAAGTGCCAAGGTTGGGGACATAAATCCAATGAATGTCCAAATTGACGCAACATGATCCTACGAGAAGGGATATTATATTACCTTGGTGAGGAGGTGGGTCTTGAAAAAGAGGAGGATGAGGACGAGCCTCAAGATGGAGAGAAAACTAAAAATAGGCCACTTGATGATGATGATAATGGTGAAGTTATTTACCCACAAGAAGGGGAGTGTGAGGTTCCAAACTTTGTAGTTAGACGCGCTATGATTAGTAAGGCAATAGACGACCCTAGCCAAAGGGTAAATCTATTCCATACTAAATGCCTTGTAAAGGGGACTATGTGCACTTTGGTGATTGATAGTGGTAGTTGTGCGAATGTCATTAGTGTTGCTATGGTGAACTTTCTGGAATTACCAACTACACTTCATACTAGCCCTTAAAAGTTGCAATGGTTGAACGAATACGGTGAATTGATGGTCATGAGGCAATGTGTGATACGGTTTAAGGTAGGAAACTACCAAGACGAAGTGCTTTGTGATGTGATACCAATAAAAGCATATCATTTGTTGGTAGGTAGACCTTGGTAGTATGATAGGTCTACCAAACATTAGGGGAGGTCCAACCGATATTCACTTGAGAAGGATGGTCGAAAGGTTACTCTTTATCCTCTTTTGCAGTCACAAGTGAACAAATTACATCAACAGATAAGGGAGTTGAAGTAGAAGTAAAAGAAACCCAAAAATAGAAAAAAAGAGGGGATGACCGTGATTAGGGAAGTAGGGTTTTTTGAGACTGCCTCAACGTCAAATGGGCAAGAAAACATGGTGATATTAGCTAAAAAGAAGGAACTCTTCTTGGATTATGATGTGGATACGCCTATGCTTCTTTTGGCTCATTGTTTTAACACTAATCCCACTAATTCTTCCATTTCTCCATTGATTTCTTGTGTGTTGCAGGATTATGAAGATGTATTGCCCAAAGAACTTCCACAAGGATTGCCCCTGCATCGGGGAAGTGAGCATCAAATTAACTTTGTGCCAGGCTCACAATTGCTAAATAAGCCGGCTTACAGAAGTAACCCTACAGACACCAAAGAATTGCAATGTCAAATTGAGGAACGCCTTAACAAAGGGTATATCAAAGAAAGCATGAGTTCGTGTGTGGTTCCGGTATTACTAGTGCCTAAGAAAGATGGAACATGGTATATGTGTGTAGATTGCCGAGCCATCAATAAGATTACGGTAAAATATCATCACCCTATCCCTACGTTAGATGATATGCTTGATTAATTAAATGGTTCGTGTTTATTTTCCAAGATTGATTTAAGAATTGGCTACCACCAAATAAGAATGCAACCCGATGATAAATGGAAAACCACCTTCAAGACCAAATTTGGTCTCTATGAATGGATGGTTATGCCATTCGGCCTAACAAATGCTCCAAGTACTTTCATGAAGCTAATGAATCATGTGATAAATCCATTTATTGGAAAGTTTGTTGTTGTATACTTTGATGATGTCTTGATCTATAGTAAGTCAATAGATGAGCATGTGAAGCATTTACAATGTGTGTTTGATGTCCTTAAAAAGGAAAGGTTGTATGCAAATCTAGAAAATTGCTCCTTTGGTGTTAATGAAGTTGTTTTGTTAGGTTTTGTTGTTAGTTCAAAAGGGGTCGAAGTGGATGATTCCAAAATAGACGCTATCAAAAATTGGCCAACCCCGCAAACCATTAATGAAGTAAGAAGCTTCCATGGGTTGGCTAGTTTTTATAGAAGGTTTGTCAAAGGATTTAGCACCATAGATGCACCCTTGACCGCGGTCATTCGGAAAGACCAACCCTTCAAGTGGGGTGAAGATCAAGCTAAGGCTTTTGAAACCTTGAAAGCTATGCTCATTTCCGCACCTTTATTATAATTTCCCAATATTGATAAGACATTCGAAGTTGAGTGCGAAGCTAGTAAAGTAGGCATAGGGTCTATTTTGATGAAAGATTTAAAACCCATTGCTTATTTTAGTGAATAGCTCAAAGGAGCAACTCTAAACTACTCCACATATGATCTAGAGTTGTATGCCTTGATTCGAGCCTTAGCCACTTGGCAGCACTATTTGTGGCCCAAGGAGTTCATGATCCGAATGGACCATGAATCCTTGAAGAATCTTCAGGAACAATACAAGCTTAACAAATGGCATGCCAAATGGATTGAGTTTCTTGAAACCTTCCCTTATGTTATTCAATACAAAAAGGGTAAGGACAACGTAGTAGCTGATGCTTTGTCTAGAAAACACGTTCTTGTGTCAACATTATCCTCAAAATTGATTGGTTTTGAGAGTTTAAAATTGTATCTCGAGGACCCTCACTTTTCTCCTATCTATATGGAATGCAAAGAAATGGGTAGGGACAAGTGGGATTCGGATAGGAGTCTAAATCCCTATGCCAAGTTTGATGGATACTTGTTTAAAGGTAGACGATTGTCTGTACCCTCCAATTTTTGGAGAGAATTGTTTATGAGAAAAACACACAATGGCGGTCTAATGGGTCACTTTGGGATCGACAAGACCCTTGTAATATTGGAGGAGCAATTCTATTGGCCAAAAATGCACAAGGATGAGGCTAAGATTTGTGGCCAATGTGCAGATTGCAAAGGAGCCAAATCGCGGCTCCTGCCTCACGGGTTGTACACCCCGCTGCCCACTCCTTTATGCCCTTGGCTTGACATATCCATGGATTTTATGTTAGGGTTGCCAAGGACTACACAAGGTCGGGATAGTATCTTTGTTGTGGTTGATTGGTTTTCTAAGATGGCACACTTTATTCCATGTTTTAAATATGATGTTGCACCTAGTGTGGCCTCTTTATTTGTTGATAATATTGTCAAGTTGCATGGTGTTCCGAGGACCATTGTGAGTGATAGGGACTCTAAGTTCCTAAGTTGCTTTTGGAAATCCATGTGGGGTAGGCTTGGAACCAAGTTGTTATTCTCCACATCTTGCCACCCACAAACCGATGGCCAAACAGAAGTAGTAAATAGGACTTTGGGTGCTATGCTGTGTTCCATGGTTAAAGGTAAATTGACTTCTTAGGTGGAATACGTACCATTGATTGAATTTGCATATAACCGTGTCATACACTTAAGTACGGGAATGACTCCCTTTGAGTGTGTATATGGCCTCAACCCCCTTACCCCTTTGGATTTAACTCCTTTGCCTAGTGATGTTATGATTAGCTTAGATGGAAGCAAGCGGGCAGATTCGATGAAGAAGTTACATGAGAAGGTGCGGCTTTGACTTGAGAAGAAAAATCAAGACATTGCAAGGAGTGTCAACAAGGGAAGACCGAAACTCATTCTTGAACCGAGAGATTGGGTGTGGGTTCACCTTAAGAAAGATAGGTTTCCATCTCAAAAAAAATATTGATTGATGCTAAGAGGCGATGGACCATTCCAAGTACTTGAACGGATCAATGATAATGCCTACAAGATTGACATTCCCCCGGAATACCAAGTGCACAACACGTTCAACGTGTGTGATCTTTCTCTAGTGGATGCGGTTGAGGATGACCAAATGCTGAATTTGAGGTCAAATTCCTCTCAAGATGGAGAGGACAATATGGGTGTATAAATCTGTCCAATATGTTTTCGACCATTCACATGAAGCCAAGCTCCATTTACAAAAACTACCAGCCATGTTCATGCAAATGGCCGTGTTTGAATTGGTACTTGATCCGCCAAAGAGCTTAAATGTTTTTAAGAGTGAAGAGGAGCCTTGAAGTGTAATAAATTACACTCCAAGGGTGCCCCATAACTAAAGGGTAGGAGGGTCATTTGTCCTTCATTTTTTGTGTAATATAAATAGATGCTAGTAGAGTTATTTTCAGCACTTAGTTCATACTTCACATTTCACAACAACAAGTCTTGTAACATTGAAAATTTCTCTCTCTCTCTCTCTTGTTCTTAAGAGTAGAACCTGAAATCTGTCCAACAAAGTGTAGTTACACTTGGGTTGTTTCTTGGCTAGAAACTTGAGATCTTGAGGTTCATGAGTTCCTCTTGGTCTTAGTAAGAGCTTGATGCTGAAATATTTGGGTCTTAGGGTTCTTTCTTCAAGTTAGGGTTCATAGATTCTAGGATATCTTTGTGTCAAGTTACTATCTTTTATTTTGGTACTCTTGAAACTATTGCAGTAACTTAGTGAAGCCATGTGGGGCTGATTTCGATTCACAATAGTTCCTGCCATTTGTTGTTCTTGTTGTTAACATTGTACTCTTTGTAATCTTTTATCTTGTTGTAATTGTTATTTTGAAGTCTAGTGAAGCCAGGTGTGGCCTATTTCAATTCATTAGCACCATGTTGTTCATTTTGTAGTTCTTTTGTAAGCTTGTTCATCTAGTTATTGTTTCTGAAATCTTCTGTTGTGGACTTGATAGTGCATCAGAACTAAGTGTCCATGTGTCTTTTAGAGGCTTTGCAGACTATGTGAAGTTAAGTGTGATAGTATTGTGTTCTTTTAACATTGTGGTCCCAACGGCCAAGTCTTGTATAGGTAGGTTTGGACTTACTTACGTGGTTTGTTTTATCAATGCATCATATCCATACTGACAGAAGCTTTGAATTCCATAATTACATGCATGGAAAGTACATGGCTAAGAGTTGGTTCTCCTAAAATGGGTGCTTGTCCGTCCCAACGGAATTTGCGGTGTGACAAAATTGGTATCAGAGCAGGTCATCTTAGGGAGTTGTCTGCAAAGCCGTGTCTATTTAGAGTCTTGCTTAGGGGTGTGTTGTGCACCACATCTCTAAGTAGGAAGCTACGAGGCATTTAGGAGTTGTTTTTTTTTCTTCATTTCTTAGATCGTATGATAGAGCCAGTAATGTAGGTTGACTTGTATGTATTAAATATGTTTTTTTCAATATAGTAATGATGCCGATTACAAGAAGTAAGAGTAAGAAGAGTAAGCAAGTAGATATGGCTGTCGGAGAAGGGACAAGTAAATCACCACCTAGATATGTTGGTCAAAGTAAGGCCCAAGATGAGTTTGCATCACAGACTTCTTCTACTCCTCCATCTCTAAAAGAGCTAAGGAGGAGGGGAGTACCCCCAGAGTCACCTATTAATGCTACTGAGCAAGATTTGAGGAATGTGGTGCAATTATTAACATGTATAGTTGTTGGACAAGGTCAAGGACAACCTGGTCCAACTATGGGTTCTACTGGTGTGGATAGGGCAGCCAGTCTACAAACCTAAGATTTCCTTAAATTGGACCCTCCTTAATTTACTGGGTCAGATCCTAATGAAGATCTGCAAGACTTTATTGATCAGATTTAAAAGGCTGTATCTGGTAAAGAGACAGTGGAGCTAGCAGCATATCGATTAAAGGGGGTGGCTATATTGTGGTATGAAGCTTGGAAAAAATCAAGGGGTATAGGTGCACCTTTAGCTGGTTCGGAAGAATTCAAAATAATATTACTTTATCATTATCCTCCATTCGAAATTCGGGAGACCCGCGTAGATCAGTTTTTAAATCTTCACCAAGGAAATATGAGAGTGAGGGAGAACAGTTTTTAATTTAATTCTTTGGCCAGGTATGCTCCTAATGTAGTGGCTACTATGAAGGATAAAGTTCATCGATATGTGGATATATTGGACCCATATTTGGTTAGAGATTGTTCTATTAGCCTTGAATAAAGACTTGGATATAGCAAGAATACAAGAATTTGCTTAAAAATGGAGGATCAAAGGCAAAAAAGGACACAAAAGCTGAAAAGAGGGCACTCCAAGAGGGCCAGATCTATGGGACAATTTTCTCCATCTCAAAGTGAATTTAGGCCTCGATATTTCGATACACCCCCTAGACCATCACCTTCCCACTCCATATCAGGTGCTTCTCCTCGATTCCAAGGGTTGAACGGAAATCAATTCAGGCAAAAAACTGAGAGTCAAGGTTCACAAGTAGAGGGATATCGAGAGCAAGGAGGTGCAAGCCAATCAAGACCTCCTAGAAAGCTTTGTAATAACTATGGAAGATATCATCTAGGTGCATGTCGGTTTGGGACAAATTCTTGTTATTGGTGTGGCACACCAGGCCACAAAATAAGAGATTGCCCAAAAAAG
Organism: Capsicum annuum; assembly: GCF_002878395.1. Classification (NCBI taxonomy): domain Eukaryota; kingdom Viridiplantae; phylum Streptophyta; class Magnoliopsida; order Solanales; family Solanaceae; genus Capsicum; species Capsicum annuum. Next base: position 115,156,199 of record NC_061119.1, read on the forward strand.
AGGCATGGTTGATATGGCATGACCTACTGGATCTACTATTGCATCATCATCCTCGGTTCCTTCTTTTGGTAGGGGTCAAAAGATACCTACTGGTCGTAGTAGGGGTGTTAAGAGAGCTAGTTCTAGTGGTGTTCAGAATCGTACATATGCCCTAGCAGGTCAACAAAATTTGGAGGCTTCTCCTAAAGTGGTTACAGGTACATTGTCCATATTTTCACATAAGGTATATGCATTAATTGATCCAGGCTCTACATTATCATATGTCACTCCATTAATTGCTGGAAAGTTCAAAAGAACACTAGAATCTCTAGCTAAGTCATTTAAAGTGTCTACACCAATGGGCAAATCTATTATAGCTAGAAGAGTTTACCGTAATTGTATAGTAACTGTTTGTAATCATGATACATTGGCTGACCTTTTGGAGCTTGAAATGGTGGATTTTGATGTTATAATAGGTATGGATTAGCTGTCTTCTTGTTATACCACAGTGGATTGCCGAGCTAAAAGGGTCTATTTCCATTTTCCAAAGAAAGCAGTCCTTGAGTAGAGGGGTAATATTGAGGCACCAAGGGGTAATTTTATTTCTTATATATTAAGGAAAGGAAGATGATGTACAAAGTATACATATGCCATCTAGTAAGGGTGAAAGATATAGAGGCGGAGTCACCAACTCTTTAATCCATCTCAGTGGTAAATGAATTTCTTGACGTATTTCCTAAAGAGCTTTCGGGTTTACCTCCGGAAAGAGAAGTAGAGTTTTGTATTGATGTGATCCCAGGTACTCAACCAATTTCTATTCCTCCTTATAGAATGACCCCTACAGAATTACGTGAATTGAAGGAACAATTAAAAGATTTATTGGAAAAGGGTTTCATAAGGCCTAGTATATCTCCTTGGGGCACACCCATGTTGTTTGTATGTAAGAAAGATGGCACGTTGAGAATGTGTATTGATTATGATAATTGAATAAGGTGACAATTAAGAATAAATATCCCCTTCCTAGAATTGATGATTTGTTTGAACATTTACAAGGTGCTAAGTGTTTCTCAAAGATCGACTTGAGGTCAGGTTATCACCAACTGAGAGTGAAGGAGAAGGATATACCTAAAATGGCTTTTCGAACATGATATAGTCATTTTGAGTTTTTAGTTATGTTATTTGGGCTAACTAATGCACCAACAACTTTCATGGATTTGATGAATAGAGTGTTTAAGCCATTCTTGGATGTATTTGTTATCGTATTTATAGATGATATTCTGGTGTATTCAAGATCAGAAGAAGACCATGCTAATTATTTGCTACAGGTGTTACAAATCCTTTGCGATCGTAAGTTCTATGCAAAGTTCTCCAAATGTGAGTTTTGGTTAAAATCGGTAGCATTCTTGGGTCATATTGTATTCGATGAAGGAATAAGATTTAATTCTCAAAAGATGAGGCAGTGAAGAACTGGCCAAGACCCATGACGTCTACAGAGGTTCGTAGTTTCCTAGGCTTGGCAGGTTGTTATAGAAAGTTCATTGAGGGGTTTTCTTTTATTTCTGCACCTTTAACAAAGTTAACACATAAAAAAGCTAATTTTTAATAGGATGAAATATGTGAAAGAAGTTTTCAAGATTTGAAGAATAAGTTGACTTCTACACCCATATTGGTACTTTCAAATGGCACGAAAGGCTATGCGGTATATTGTAACAATTTAGGAGTTGGCTTAGGATGTGTTTTGATGCAACATGGTAAAGTAACAGATTAGGCCTCAAGATAATTGCAGCCCCATGAGAAGAATTATCCAACACATGATCTTGAGATTGCATCAATATATTTTCTTTAAAAATATGGTGCCACTATTTGTATGGGGTACATGTTGATATATATACCTACCACAAGAGTTTGCAGTACCTCTTTAACTAGAGGGACCTAAACTTGAGGCAGCGAAGATGGCTTGAGTTGTTAAAAGACTATGATATTGATAAGTGGTAGCCGATGCACTAAGTCATAAGGCGATGGCAAGTAATTATAAGAAGCCCATGGAAAGGCAAGGGATAGCTAGGGATACACACCAATTAGCTAGCTTAGGGGTTTGCCTTATTGAATCTTCAGATAAAGGAGTTATTGTGCAAAATTCAGCAGAATCCTCACTAGTAGCCGAAGTTAAAGTGAAACAATACATATATCCTATTCTTTTATAGCTTAAGGAAAATGTACAAAATGTGTAACAAATGCATTTTTATCTTACAGAAGAGGGAATACTTTGATGCTAAAACAGATTATGTGTACCTAATGTAGATGGGCTAAGAAAGTAGATTATGACGGAGGCATATCATTCAGGATATTCTATCCATCCTGGTTTAAGTAAAATGTATCATGCCTTGAAAGAGGTGTATTGGTGGGGCGACATGAAGAAGAACATTGCAGAATTTATAGCTGAATGTTCAAATTGTCAACAAGTTAAAGTGGAGCACCAAAAGCTAGGACGTTATATGCAGCTTATGGATCTCCCAACTTGGAAGTGGGATATGGTCAACATAGATTTCATCACTGGTCTTCCTCACTCATCTCGAAAGTTTTATTCTATATGGGTAATAGTTGATAGACTCACCAAATCAGCACACTTTCTACCGGTTAAGACTACGTATGCAGCTAAAGAGTATGCAAAATTATATATTAAAGAGATAGTTCGGCTGCATGGAGTCCCAATCTCTATTATATCTGATAGGGGAGCTCAATTTACCGCAGATTTTTGGAGGTCATTCCAAAAGAGTTTGGGAATGCAAGTGAGTTTAAGCACAACTTTTCACCCTCAAACGGATGGCCAGGAGAAACGTACAATCCAAACATTAGAGGATATGTTGCGTTCTTGTGTATTGGATTTAGAAGGTAGTTGGGATGATCATTTGCCACTAATTGAGTTTGCATATAACAATAATTATCACTTGAGTATCAAAATGGTGCCTTATGAAGCTTTATATGGTAGAAAGGGTAGATCACTAATTGGGTGGTATGAAATAGGTAAAACTACCTTATTTGGGCCAGATCTTGTTCATCAAGCTATAGAAAAAGTTAAGGTGAAACAACAACAATTAGAAATAGCTCAAAGCTGACATAAATCATACGCGGATACTAGAAGAAAAGGGTTAGAGTTTGCTATAGGAGATTGGGTGTTCTTGAAGGTCTCTCCAATGAAAGGGGTAATGAGGTTTGGTCAAAGAGGAAAACTAAGTCCCCGCTACATAGGGCCATATAAAATTATTCAAAGATTTAGCCAAGTGGCATATGAGTTGGACCTACCCGAAGAGCTTTCAATGGTGCATCCGGTGTTTCATGTCTCAATGCTCCGCAAATGCATAGGAGATCCATCTCATATTACTCCTACTAAAGATGTGCAGGTTATGGAAGAACTCACATATGAAGAAGTGCCTACTACTATACTAGATCGGCAATTTAAGAAGTTAAGAAATAAAGAAGTAGCTTCAGTAAAAGTGCTTTGGAGGAGCCCGCAAGTAGAAGAAATCACATGGAAAGCCGAAGAAGCAATGAAGTCAAAGTACCCTCATTTATTTGAATCTAAAGACTTGGTCCAAGGATGCTGATTTGGGGCATAAACAAGTAATTATAAATATACAAGTGTTATATGGATAACAATGAGTTTAAACTTAGTCTTATATTCGTTTAGGCAAACTAGTTATGCTATCATTTGAGGACGAATATTTGTAAGGAAGGTAGGATGTAACACCCTATATTCTACGTGTACTAGTTATACTTATGTGGCACTTGATATGGACTTATGGGGTAGGTAATAGTTTCGGATATCCTATGTGATTGGTGACGGTAAGATAGGTTTGGAGGAGTTCCCACATGTACTGAAATGTGGTATGATTAAGTTACCTTCGATGAGAGCATATAAACTTGGGCCCTTAAGTAGGTATTTGAATCTAAAGGATGAACTGACCAAGTTTTAAGTTTAATTATAAGCATTTTGATCTTAAAATGGAACAAAATATTGAGGTGCTTGCTTGACTTATTTTAAGCTAGTAGGTGAATCACCTACTTTGACCTTTTGACCAACTTAAAAACAAAGTAGGTGCATCACCTATTAAGGATCCCTTGACCAGCTTATTGGGCCAACTACACTACCACCTACTTAAGTTAATTCTGGCCCAAATTAAATAAGACAAAAGGAGGAGAATGGGCAGCCAAGGCCCAATAGTTTTTAATCCTCAAAGGCCCAATATAATGGGAAAGTAGGTGCATCACCTACTTGATAAATTATGGCCCAAAAATGACCAAGAAATTCGGCCAAGAGCAGCTCTTTTTAAAGGGATTAAAACCAGCCCTTATAGCTCATTTTAACTAGCAAAAAAAACAGCTTTCAAGATTTTCTCTCTTGTATATGTTGTTGTTAAGAACTCAAGGGATGGTGAGTTCAATTTTTGGTTGCCATATTAAGGGGTATTTGGGGCTATTTTGGATCTGTTTTATGTATGTATGTTGGGGGCTGCTTGGTTGATGTTGAGGCAATGGTGTGAATAATTTCCATTGAAAGGTAAAAGAAGAGTATAATGGTACACCACCAAATTGAATGTCTCATAAGTTTACTGCCCACATCACTTGATATACTGTTTTGAGAGTACAATAAAGATGAAACTGTTAAGGGGATCTTATAAGAAATTACATCACGTGTGAATGTAATTGGAGAAGAACGAGGTTGAGAGAACACCCTTAGATTAGTTGATTGTGGATTACTGCCCGATTACTATTTCAGTAAGTTTAAATGATGTGAATATGTTAATTAGCTACTAATACTAGTCTTATGCTATTTTAGATTAGTAATCTAAAAGGAAAGACGTTAAGTGAAAGTGTGATCAGTTGTGCAGCAAGGTATGTATGGTTCATCGATCCTATACTCTTTGGCATGAATCTAACTCCTTTGTTACAAAGTAAGCTTGCTAAGAGTTCTTTCCTTTAAGTTATACAAAACTACAGCGTACAACCCCCAAGGTGGTTAACAACCTTATTCTAACTTGTCAGGTTGTTAAAGTACCTAAAGATGTGTTTGTTACTAGATCTGTCCATTTCCTTTCTAAATACTAGTATGATATGGGTGCTTTCAGAAATAAGCCTTACGAGTTGTTCTCATAGCTAACATGACCCATGTTGTTAGCTAAGCTCCTATGTGTTATATTTCTATTATTTTTGTATTCGACCTTATTGCTACTACATCTAGTGCATATTTGCACACCTTTTGCTACTAGTCCAAAGTTCCAATTCTAATACATGACCACCAAAACAAAACTTTAAAGATGAAAAGAATAATCTGAAGTGAGTCATATTTTGGGTTGTATCCCAAGGGAGGAAAAAACACCTAGCTTGGGTCGATCCCAATATTACGGGTGGTATCCCAGGGGCGAAAGAAAAACTTAGCATGGGTCGATCCCGATTTGTGTACTTATGAGAAACGTATCCTAGGGGTTAAAATGCCTAGCATGGGTCATCCTCTTTTACCACTGATTAGCTGGTCATTTGTATTATGCCTTATAATCTTATAAAGTAAAGAAGAATAAAGTAAAGTAAAGGATGTAATTTACATGATCCCATAAGCATAAGCAAAGTTGGTATTCTATCGTTATCTTTATAGCTATATATTGATAACTGATTTTGTTGAGATCTTGTCTTATTTACAGTCACTTTATGCCGTACATACTCAGTACACTCTTTGTATTGACACCTTTCATAGGGGACACTATGTTTCATGCCGCAGGTACAGGTACCCTAGCTAGTAGACCACCCCAGTAAGAGCACAGGACATCCAGCTACTATTGGTGAGCTCCAAGTTAATTCAGAACTTTCCGAGTCTGTTATGTATTTTGGTATTGTGTAGTAGTTATGAGCAAGGCGGGGGTTTGTCCCGACCTTAACTAAGTGTCCATGTGTCTTTTAGAGGCGTTGCAGACTATGTGAAGTTAAGCGTGGTAGTATTGTGTTCTTTTAACGTTGTGACCCAATGGCCAAGTCTTGTATATGTAGGTTTGAACTTACTTACGTGGTTAGATTTATCAATGCATCATATCCATACTAGCAAAAGCTTCGAATGCCATAATTACATGCATGAAAAGTACATGGTTAAGAGTTGGTTCTCTTAAAACAGGTATATGTCCGCCCCAATGGAATTTAAGGGGTGACATGTTGAAGCCTATTTATTGAATGGAAGTACATCGTCTTGTGTAATTTGTGTTGATCAAACTATTTATAAAAACTGTCCACCACTTGAGTATGTGTGTGATGTGATTAATCGAAATCAAGTGAGTGAAGTATTTGAAAAAGTTGGTCAACAAAAGGGGAGTGAACCCGAGAGCTATTCTTGGGATAATCTTGTACTTGAAATCTCTTTAAAACGTCTTATTGAGCTTTTAGAGAGTACTGAATGTGTTTGTTCTGAATCTTCCCATGAAATAGATCATGCTCTCTTTAGGTATAATGTCTTATTTAAAGATGATATAAATATTCCTAATGAGCCTAGTGGTGAAAATGAAGGTATAGCTTGCCTTGGAAGCTATAGCCGATATGCTAACGCACTATGGTGTGACAACATTCCTCCTAAAGATGGAAATCTCTTTTTAAAAGATGAGAGTACTCTTATTGGTAAGGAATGTGTAGTCTTTCTTGAAAACCCGAGGACAAAGGTGTCATTAACTCCTTGCGGTAATGTTCCTAAATGTTCATCCTTGTTTGACAAACTTGTTCCTAAATTGCATGAATTCCAACTTGTGGATGCCAAGTTGTCTAGTTGTTTAAAGAAAAGAATGTGTATATGTTTAAATACTTATTCTTCACCCGTGAATTCCTTTGCATGTGATTTTTTCCTAGACTATCTCTTTGCCTATGATGATGTCCATGCTAGTTTTGGATTTGTTTTATGTTGAGGTATGAAGTTTGTTGGTCTATCTATGTGTGTGTGTGATAATGCTATATGGATTTTATGGACTTTAGAACCAATCGAAACACCCCCTTTGGTTTGGTATTTTTACAAGATAAAGAAGTAATGGTGTCTTATGGCTCATAAGATGAAGGAAGTTCTACCTTGTGGATTAGTTGATGCTATTAGGACCTATGTAGTTTTTTTTATCTCTTGGTGATTCCCGTAACCAAATTCTTTGTGCACCTTTTATTGAGATTTTAATATTTAATTCAAAGGATCCTTGGTTATATTGCAAATATAAGCAACCTTGGCATGTTGAGATGATTTGGTGTGCTAACCCTAACCCTCATGCCATGGGAGTTTGTATTTGTTTTCCCTCTCTTCGATATTGCAAAGTTTGAATTTTTGAGGTCGAATCCTTTTCAAGAAGAGGAGGATGATACAAGAATAATGGTTGTCTTAGCCTTTGACGACATCATTCAAAGTCACTATGTGAAGAATCAAGCTTTGGTCTCATAGAGGGCACGAGATCATACTTGGAGGGGACATTTTGAGCCTACCATTGACCAAACTCGAGTGTGGAAGATTGCTTGGAGCCTTGAAGACTTAAGGACTCTTGGGTTTGGACCACCTTTGCTGGTTCACGGTTTTGGTTCCCTTTACTAAGGGCATTTTGGTCACTTAGACTTAAGGGCATTTTGGACAATTCATATTGTCTTCCAACACACCAAGGCCACCCTTGGTCATTAAGGGTATTGTGGTCTTTTTGTCTACTTTTGTAATATACTATAAGTAGTACATTTTAGGTCTTTTCTCTTTAGTTTTGGATGAAAAGATGAAAGATTGAAACATTAAAAATCCTCTCTCTTGAGAGTAGAACACTCAGTCTTAGTTAGGACTTGGAAAAGCTAGTATTGATCTCTGCTTGGAAATGGTGGATGTTAAGGTAAGTTTATTTCCTTGGCGGTCACCGTAAGAGTGTGGTTTTTATTATTACATTCATTAGTAATAATACACTCTTTAATTCTTAATCTTGTAATAATCTTGATCTCACCATCACTCTTTATTTCCTTGGCGGTCACCGTAAGAGTGTATTCATTGAGTTTAATACACTCTTTAGTTCTTAATCTTGTAATAATCTTGATCTCACTATCTATCCTTTACTTTTGGTGTTGTCATCTTGTGTAGTGGACTGTTTTGGGTCCTTTATTGAATTAGAAACTTGTGTTATTGTTATTCATCTTGTTCCTCATGTTTTATAGCTGTTTTTTGGTGTTATATACACCATTGTATCTTGTATTCTTCTTGTTGATAGCGAATCTGAGAGTGGTCTCCATCTTGGTCCTCGCATCCTTAAGATTATGGACTGATTTGGAGTGTGTTTCGTGCTTCCCTTGTCATTCTTTTATCAAATTCCATGGTTTGTTGACTATTCAAATTATCTAGCAAGTGATCTTGTCGCAGAAGATATGTCCTTCCTATAGAGAAAGAGATTCATGTATGAGGTAAGGATGTTTTTCTAGGACGAACCTTACTTATTTCGAATTTGTGTGAATGGGGTTATTTGTAGATGCATCCCTGAAGTAGAGATGATAAGAATCCTTGAGGCTTGTCATTCATCACCAATTGGGGATCACCATAGAGGAACCCACACATCCCATAAAATCTTACAATGTGGGTACTACTAGCCTACAATATACAAGGACACTCAAAACTTTGCTTCATCCTGTGACCAATTCCAGCATCAAGGAAATCTCTCTAGGCGCCATGAACTTCTTATGACCCCTATTTTAGTATTGGAATTATTTGATGTGTGTGGTGTGGACTTCATAGGACCATTTATAGGCTCCTTTAGTATGAAGAATATTCTTGTGGCAGTGGATTATGTATCAAAATAGGTAGAAGCAGTTGCACTCCCCAATAATGAAGGAAAAGTGTCACCTCCTTCTTGAAGAAGTATATTTTTTCTCGATTTGGCACACTAGTGATGGTGGATTGCATTTCTATAATTGCTAATTGTAGATCCAAAATTTCCAAGTTAGATCTGCAAGTTTTTATTGTGTTTTGAAGGTTTCTAGTGCTAGATCTTTTCTCTTTAGCACATAGGGTGTCTAGATCTAAGTTTGGAGCAAGATTTGGTTGAATTTAAGCTAGATCCACCATTGTTGGGCCTTGTTTGAAGCTTTTTTGAGGAGGATCTCGTGGTGGGCATCTTTTTTGAGCTTGCCCTAAGGAACCTAGATCTAAAAGAAAAATTAAAGTCAGGGTTCATTTGCCTTGTGGTCAAACTTTGGTCAACTCTTGAATATTCATATTGTTCTTCACCATATTCATGTCTTGTTGAAGAAGAATATTTAAAAAGAGTGTTAGATCCATAAAAGGAAAGGGGGCGAGTGAAAAAGTTGTTTGTCCAAAAGCATATTCCAAGAATATTCAAGTCTTCCAAAAAGAAGAGAGGACAAGGGGACAACAAAGTACAATTGAAAGTACAAGGGGGTGGGGGACCATTGTATTGCAATCCATTTGAACTTGAGAAAAAGGCTTCAACCCACCATTTCTTCCCCAATTTTCATCCAAAAAAACACTCTCCTAAGTGGATCTTTGACCGAAACTCAAATTGGGAATGTGAAAAAAAATTACAAACAACAACCAACCACATTGTGCCACGTCATCACTAGTATATCAACCTAGCTAAGCTCTAAACTAGATTTCTTAGTTTCTCCTTTTTTATTCTAGTTTCTTGTGTGTTAAATTCTATCACTAATTAGCAAACTAGTAAGTACCTACTAGGTTGGTAATTAGTCTTGAGTCCGTCTGTTCGTGTCTTCGCTTTTTGTGTGCTTTTCTTTTTTTAAAGTCGTTGTATTTTGTTGGTTCAAGTTCGTGCATCACTTTATTTTAGTTGTTTCAAACAAAGATCGATTTCGAACCAAAGCTTCTCACCTCTCAAGTAACTTGCCAAGTATTACCGATTTCCCAACACTTGTGAGGCCAAGTGTGAGACGAGGTTGAGTGTGAGTGAAGTGAGGGTTTTGAACTAACTTGTTTGCTTATTTTGTAGGTTATTTTGTTTGCTGTTTTTTGCTCTTTTTAGGTACATTTTCCATGGAATCCGAAGGTAATACTTCCCAACCTTTGGTAAATGATGCTATTAGAGCCTTTATGGCTCGGCTTGAGGCCTTGGGCCAAAAAATTGATGATAATCATGATGCTATAATGGGTGATATGGACTCTATGCGGAGTGAAATGGCATCCTTGACGGATGGTGTGATTAGAATGAAACCGAGGGTTGATAGATTATATCCACCAAAGCCTCCACAAAATTCAAACCATCAAGTCCCAAATCTACTTTACCAAGGACACCACACTCCACAAAATTCCATGCCACAAATCCAAATACATCACCAATGTAATCCAATGCCTCCTCTCCAAGATCCACTAAATCAAAATCACCCCATACGACTAAGAGAAGAGATGGTGATAGAATCCAAGGGTGATGAGATCGGTTTTCAAGATGGAGAGAAGCTTGATGTTGAGGTACAAGAAAAATTTTAAGAGAAGAAGGAAGGGGAAAGCGAAACCTCGGGTAGTGAAGTAGAAAAGAAAAAAAATTGCTTGATTGTGGATCTTGTCCATAAAGAACCTTTGCCACTTCCTAACCCAAAAGCTAGCATTTTGCCTAGCTTTGATTCTTCTTATGTGCAGGTACTAGATGAAATGATAATCAAGAAGGATCTAAAAGGAGTTCCACATGAAAGCATGAGAAATGAACTAGAGACTACTTTGACCAAGAGCGCCAAAAAAGTGGACTGCCCAAGCCTTACCCAAGGTGACTTCACTACTCTCTACACTTCCTTGAATTCAAAATATTGTGATTTAGTGTCTAGTGAAGTGGTTTTGGGTTTGCAAGTACTTACCTCTTTCCTTAGTAACTCTTTTGTTGTGAATAATGATCAACTTGCTCTTAAAACTAGTTTACTACTTGAATATGGGAATTGTGGGATTCAAAAGCCTCAAGTTAGTGTTGATGTTTATAATGTTGATCTTGATAATGAATATGGTCCCTTGCTATTAATTGTGTTCTTGGTGATCATGTGTATGGAAAGATTGCAGATGATGAAATATATGTTGTTAAGGGAGGCCTACTAAGCTGTAGGTCCTTATCCTTGTGTGCTAGTCTTCCCTTAAGAAGAAATGCTTTGGGTGAATGTGATACCCTAATAAATGGAATGAGTAGCTTTAGATTATTTCTTTGGCCACTTCACCCATTTGATCACGATGTACTAGTGGGGTGGGGAAGGGATTGTTTTGGCTTGTTCTTATTTTCCCTTGATGTTTACCTTAGCCATTGATACAAAAAAAGCCCACCAAGATGCCAAAACAGTCCACAAAACGTGAGAAGAACAAGAAACAAAAGGGATACAAGATGACAAATACAAAAACTCACGGATTTGCAAAATAATGAAAGGATAGATAGTGAGACCAAGATTATTACAAGAGTAAAAACCAAGTGTATTTCAACACTAACCCTAATGAATGTAATAATCAAAACCACAATCATACGGTGACCGCCAAGGAAATCAACTCACCTCAAGATCCACCGTTTCCAAGCACAGTTCAATATTGGATTTTCCAAGCCCTATACTAAGGATGGCTTTTCCAAGCCCTAACTAAGACTAGACTAAGGTAGTCTACTCTCAAGAGAGAGGATTTTCAAGTGTTTCATTCATTCATCATTCAAAAACTAAAGAGAAAAGACCTAATAATAGACTATGTATAGCTTAGCTAATTACATAGTGATACAAGTCAAATGGCCACCTTAGCTTTTGATGACATCTTTGAAGGCCAACACCTAAAGGCTCAAGACTTGGTCACCCCGAGAGCACAAGGATACGCAAGGAAGGATCATTTTGAGCATGACTTAAAGCAACCTCGTGTGTGGAAGGTTGCTTGGTTGCTTACATTGATGCTAACCTGAGAACCAAAAGCCTTGAAGTATGAACTATACTCGGTTTTTGAGAGCATTGAAAAGGCGCCAATCATTCAAGTTATAATATACCTTGGCTTCCCCTCCATTAAGGGTATTTTATACATTACATATGGTGTATTTACAAACCATGGCAGCCTCTTTCATTAAGGGCAAAGTGGTCTTTTTATCTTCATTTGTAATATATTATAAATAGGCCCCTTTAGTCTTATTTTTCACTAGTTTTGGAAGAATGAAAGATTGAAACACAAATCCTCTCTCTTGAGAGTAGAACACTTTAGGTAGTCTTAGTTTAGGGCTTGGAAAAGCTAATATTGATCTTTGCTTGAAAACAGTAAATCTTGAGGTGAGTTGATTCCTTTGGCGATCACCATAAGAGTGTGGTTTGGATTATTACATTCATTAGGGTTTTTGAGTTTCATACACTCTTTAGTTCTTAATATTGAAACAAAGAAGTTAAGACTAGTTAAAAATAAGAAAAGTACATAAATAACGAAGACATGAAAGAAACGGACTCAACAACTAATCTACAACTAAGTAGGTGATTACTAGTTGCTAATTAGTATTAGAACCAACAACAAAACTAAGGGACAATAAAAATGAAACTAAGAATCTAAAATTTTGAGCTCGAAAATATTGCATGAACAGTAGCAGTGATGACGTGGCAGCCACGTATTCATTCGGTTTTATCAAGTGGTTATTCTCAAATGTTCAAGTCTTGGTAAAAAATTAATTTGGATTGGTGGAATTTATTTTAGGAAGGAAAATAAGTATTGGGGCCTTTTTCAATTTTCAAGACTTGAATTTTTCTTGTACTTCCCCTTAAAACATTGGTCCTTAAATCATGAAAAAGTGGTTGAGAAGTGATATAAAGTCTTTTGGTGGTTGGGGGTCTTTCAAGACTAACAAGACATACACATTTTTCCTTAACCTTTTAGGATCTAACATTCACTTTATGTTCTAACAATATATGAAGGAAGGTGAAGAACTTCAAGAACAACAACAACCACACCAAGAACAATAACAACAATCTTCAAGAACAAAAACAATTCCAACGGCCAACTCCAATCCATAATAACAATATCTCCAATATTTGGCCAAGACAACTACAACTTCAATAAAATGGTTCTCAAGCCACCCAGTAACAAAAATATCACATGGTCAAGTTTAGAACATCAAGGAGAAACCATACGGCTAAAACAGTCCACCACAACAATGGGTCAAGCCTATGTTCACAACAACTTTCAACAAGTTCAAGCTCAAATTTAGATCTAGACTCAATGTGTTTGTGGATAAGAAAACTAACACTAGAAACAACATAACAAACAAGAACACTACTAGATCTAGTCACACAACAAACAAATCTCTGCCAAGACACAACAAGCACACAATTTTGGCCAAGAACACAAACATGGACAGATTGCTATTTTTTCTAGAATTTTCAATTTTTAACACTTCTTTTTTTAATTTTCTAACAAGAAAGTCCAAGATTGATCTAGTAGGAACAATATCAAGCCATGTTTTGATACCAAAGGATACAATAAAGACAAGAGAAACATGAAAAAACTCCAAAACAGTCCGCAAATCTTAAGGATCCGAGGACCTTTTTGGAGACTACTCTCAGATTCGCTATCAACAAGAAGAATACAAGATAAAATGATGTATATATCACAAAAAACATCTACAAAACATGATGAACAAGATGAACAACAATAACACAAGTTTCGGATTCAATAAAGGACCCAAAACAGTCCACTACACAAGATAACAACAACAAAAGTAAAGGATAAATAGTAAGACAAAGATTAAAATAAATATTTTATCGATATAGGATACTCATATTGAGAAAATTATTTTAACTATAACAATATTAAGAACTAAAGAGTGTATTAAACTCAAAAACCCCTAATGAATGTAATAATATAAACCACACTCTTACGGTAACTGCAAAGGGAATCAACTTACCTCAAGATTCAGTGTTTCCAACCAAAGATCAATATTAGCTTTTCCAAGCCCTAAACTAAGACTACCGAAAGTGTTCTACTCTCAATAGAGAGGATTTGTGTTTCAATCTTTCATTCTTCCAAAACTAGTGAAAAAGAAGACTAAAGGGGCCTATTTATAATATATTACAAATGAAGATAAAAAGATCACTTTGCCCTTAATGAGAGGGGCTTCCATGGTGTGTAAATACACCATATGTAATGTATAAAATACCCTTAATGAAGGGAAAACCAAGGTATGTTATAACTTGAATGAATGGCGCCTTTTCAATGCTCTCAAAAATCGAGTATGGTTAATACTTCAAGGCTTGTGGTTCTCGGGTTAGCATCAGTGTAAGAAACCAAGCTACCTTCCACACATGAGATTGCTTTAAGTCATGCTCAAAATGATCCTTCCTTGTGTATCCTTGTGCTCTTGAGGTGACCAAGTCTTGAGCCTTTAGGTGTTGGCCTTAAAAGATGTCATCAAAAGCTAAGGTGGCCATTTGACTCGTATCACATAGTATAATGGACCAAAATACCCTTAATGAAAGGGGAGGTCATGGGTTGTTTCTTCATGTGCAATCCCCAAAATACCCTTAATGAAGGGTGTTTCTTCAATGCTCCAAAATTATGGGGTCATGCTTCAAAACTTGTAGTCTCGAATTGGCATCAAATGTAAGCCCCCACGCAATCTTCCACACACAGGTTTGTTTAATCACATGCTCAAAAGGGGTCCTCCGTGCATGTTCTTGTATCCTCGAGATGACTAAGTCTTGAGCCTCTATGTGTTGGCCTCTAAAGATGTCATCGAAAGATAAGATGGCCATTTGTCCCGTATCATCCTCCTCTTCTTGAAAAGGATTTGACCTTGAATCCAAACCTTGCAAAACCGAAGAGAGGAAAAACAAATACAAACTCTTCATGACATAAGGGTTAGGTTTTTCACAACAAATCATCTCAACATGCCAAGCTTGCACATACTTTCAATATAACCAAGGATCCTTTGAATGAAATATTAAAAACTCAATGAAAGATGTAAGAAGGATTTGGTCATGGGATTCACCAAGAGTGGCACTTTGCTTGTCATGTAGACCAAGCAACAATTTGGGTGCACCAATATCACCATTTCCATATTTGGCACTGGGGTCAAACGGGAAGAGTGTCCATAGACACGGGTCTAGATAACACTCCCATTTCCTGTTGTCTCCACCCAAACTAAATAACATACTCTCTACAGTAACATACATATCATCAAAAGAAAATAGAGAGTAGAGAAATGTATCACTCAAGCCGACTTCTACTAAGGTGTCCTCATGTGTGTACTCAGTACTAGTTTCCCAATCATCACCATGAGTACTCTAAACAATAAAGTCATACAAAGTAGAAGAAGGAGTAACTTCCATGATACATATTCCTTACCCTTAAGAGTACTCTCATCTTCCAAGAAGAGATTTTCATCTTTAGGAGGAATGTTGTCACACCACAATGGATTAACATATAGGCTATAGCCTCCGAGGTAAGCTATACATCATTTTCACCACTAGGCTCATTAGGAGTATTTCTATCACTTCTAAACAAGACATTATACCTAAAGAGTGCATGATCCAACCCACAGGTAGATTTGGAAGAAGCAAGTTCCTCACTCTCTAAGAGATCAATATCAAGTTTCAAAGTGGTTTCAAGCACAAGATTGTCCCAAGAATTGCACTTGGGTTCACTCCCCTTTTGTTGACCAACTTTTTCAAATACTTCACTCACTTGAGTTTGATTAATCACATCACACGCATAATTAAGTGGTGGAAAATTTTCACGAATAGGTTAATCAACACCAATTACACAAGATGATGTACTTCCGTTCAACATATAGGCTTCAACATGGTGGACATCAATTAGTGTATCCACACTCACAACATGTACATCAGAAACAAAAGGCAAAGAATCATTAAACTCATAAGTAATTAAGATACTACTCACACTCAATGGGCTACTAGCCACGCAATTATCATTCACATGCACAAAAGTGTAAGAGTTAGCTATTTTACCTTAAAGTTCTTGAGTCGACTCTCCTTTTCTGTGTTGTGAAGGACCTTCACAAGCTTGGGCAAAAACTTCACTTCGACATTTCTCTCCTTCACTTGCCATGTCGGTACCTATAAAAATGTCCTTAAAAATAGAAGGACAAACAATATTAGCTCGGTTTGGTGCCAATCCCCTAACTTCGCTCCACACAACCTCTTATTTTTCCACTCTCAGATTACCGCCTTGCACATCTTTACTCCTCTCAATATTTTATCTCTCATAAGTATTAGGATTGGAGTAAGTATTCAATTCCCTTTATGGCTCAGGCAACATGTATGTCACGAGGTGATTTCCCCATTAGTCTCTTACAATATTTGGCTAATTTTGCATATTTGGAACTCTATGTTGTGCAAACCAATTGGTACTTAAGCATAAATGACCATATGTCAATAGAAGAATATCACACCATACCTCCTCATGGTATTCAAATTGGGGGAAGACAACCTTGACCCTCTCGGTAACCTTAAACCCGTCCAAGAAGTATGGAATAAGTAAAGGATCATGAAACAACCCCAAGTAGTCAACCATGGATGGAATGATGTTGTTACTATAGTACCTATCATTTAACACAATGAGGCAGCCCGTTATCCCACAATGGTTACCTTTCTGGAGTGTACACTCCTTCTCGGATCAAAATTGTAAAGAACACGAGTACCCCTCAATTTTGGAGATGCATACCCTCTTCTTCCCATTGGAAAACCTCCACTAGAGCTAGTATAACCATTCACACTATATCAACCTTGATAACGATTACTACAAGGTGGAGAATATGAATCTTCACACTCCTCACGTGTACTCTCATCATAGCTCTCATAAGATTTGTAAATGAAAGGGTTATACCTAACACCAAATCTAGGTTCAGAGTTAAAAGTGTAAGACTTCTCATATGCCCCAACGTCATCATAATATCCATCACAAGGTCCTACATCATCTCCAAATTTACCATAAGCACTAGGCGCTTCATTCACCTTATTTTCCCCCCAAAACCGTAACTCTCAAATTTGCCCAAGTTTTGATCATAGCTATTTTCATAGTCTTCGCAATCTCCCTCAACTTCATAGCCATAAAACCTCTCACTACAATCATAGTCTCCAATGTTGTAGTCACAATAATCCCCGGCTATATAAGACATGTTCCCCTTATATCACCTTTGTACCTACACAATGAACAAACAAGATTAGTAGTAAAATCTCCTCACCAACACTCGTATACACCCACCTTTGTGATTCTCACAATTGGAACGGCGAATATGGAAAGTTGCTTATACTCCGGTAGTCAATAGGATTCAATTCTACTTGGCGGCCAGAATGGATTCTTGTTTGATCAACTCAAGACACAAAAACAAAATTTACTTATGAACTTGAAACAATGAAAATACTACGACTTATAAATGAGAAAAGCACAAAATACAATGCTTAACACGAAAGAAAACATACTAAAAAACTAATCTACAATTTAGTAGGTATTTACTAGTTTACTAATTAGTATGATAACTAACAAAATAGAAACCAATATAATAAAAAAAAGTGAAACTAGGAATTTCAACGTTCTTGAGATATTGATGATGTGGCACTAGATTATTGGTCGATGGATAAAAAAAATTATTGAAGTTGAAAATTTTTGTTCCACAATTTTGGTTGTTTAAATTTCACAAAGATGGGGGGAATTTCGGTTTTGGTAGGTTAACAAACAAGACTTTAAGTCCATTTTTTCAAAATTCAAACCTTGACCAACTTTCACCTTTTTGGAAAGACAACCTTTTAGAGATCTTGTCCCCTTTTCCTCTTTTGGCTTGTCTAGAAAAATGAACTTACTCCCTTTAGGTATGAAGACTTTTGGGAGGTATTTTGTTCTTTTTCCTCTTTGGTAATGTCTTGAAAGTTGTTTCAAGACTAACAAGAGACCACACTCTCTTCCCTTTGAATTTGGATCAAACAACAACCTTTTACAAGACTTCTTCAACATAACACAAGAACATCAACAACAACAACAACAAAACCGTCCACTTTTCCCACAACAACTTGAAATTTTTTTTTGCTCAAGAACTTGGGTTAGACTCAAGTAGTGTTAGAGATAAATAAAATCAACACAAGAAACAACAAATACAATTAAAACAACACCTAAATCTAGACACAAATTCTTTCAAACAACAACAACACTTTGGCCAAGACACCAAACCCATAGAATAACTTCTTTTTATGAGATTTTTGACCTTGGACACCTCTTCTAATGTTAGGAAACAAATATATAACACTAGAACACAAAAAACACAAAAATTACAAGAAAAATAGGCTTCAAATTTCAGCCTAAATACAAAAATGTGGATAGGTTACTATTTTTGAGTTTTTCAGCTTTTCAATAATTTTTTTTATTTTTGAGTGAACGAACCCAAGATTGATCTCGTGGGAATGAAATCAATGATGGTTTTGATACCAAATGATACAAAAACAGCCTATCAAGATGCCAAAAAAGTCCACAAAACATAAGAAAAAGCAACACGAAGGGATACAAGATGACAAACACAAAAATACATGGATTTGCAAAATAATGAAAGTATAGATAGTGAGACCAAGATTATTACAAGATTAAGAACCAAGTGTATTTCAATACTAACCCTAATGAATGTAATAATCAAAACGACACTCTTACGATGACCGCCAAAGAAATCAACTCACCTCAAGATCCACTGTTTCCAAGCAAAGGTCAATATTGGCTTTTCCAAGCACTATACTAAGGATGGCTCTTCCAAGCCCTAACTAAGACTACACTAAGGTGGTCTACTCTCAATAGAGAGGATTTTCAAGTTTTTCATACATTTATCATTCAAAAACTAAAGAGAAAAGACCTAATAAGAGACTATATATAGCCTGTTTATTATATAGTATAATAGACCAAAACACCCTTAATGAAAGGGGAGGTCATGGGTTGTTTCCTTAATATGTGCAATCCCCAAAATACCATTGATGAAGGGTGCTTCTTCAATGCTCCAAAATTAGGGGGTCACACTTCAAAACTTGTAGTCTCGAATTGGCATCAAATGTAAGCCCTCACGTTATCTTCCAGACACAAGTTTATTTAATGACATGCTCAAAATGGGTCCTCCATGCATGTTATCATATCATCGAGGTGAACAAGTCTTAAGCCTCTATGTGTTGTCCTCTAAAGATTTCATCAAAAGATAAGATGGCCATTTTCCCTGTATCAGCCCTATCCTTTGTGATGCATATACTAATTATTTCATGGAAAAAAACAAGGGATTACTGGTTGTATATCAAATATGTACCCATTGGCATGATACTATAGTGCAAGGGATGCTTAACCACGGCCTATACCCTTGCTTACTATTTCCCTTTGACCCCAAAATACTTTTGAGATATGAAAGTTGTAGTTTTGGGTCATGCTCAATTATTTTTGATGTTGATGCCATTCAATTCATTTGTATCCTTTATGCCAAGCTTTTCATGCTAAATACCAAGGATACATGGATGTATGTTAATTGTGAACTACCTTGGAGTAATGATATAATTGTGGTGCTAATTCTAACCCTCCTACCAAGAGGATTGTGTGATTTTTTTGCTCTCTCTTTGGTTTTGTAAGATCTGAATTTGGGGAAAAATTCCCTTTAAGATAGAGAGGATGATACAAGCATAAAGACCACAAGGTTTACAAGGTCTTGTAGAAGGTTCAAGCTTTGGATTGTCAAAGGATCAAGTCTCGGATTTGCAAGTGCTTGAAGACCTTTTGGAACCATATTACAAAGACTTGTCCAAATTGAAGAGAGAAGGAGGTATTTCTACATCACATAGGATCCTCAACTAAGGGCATTGTGGTCTTTTAAGACCTTCCTTTTACACTCTAAAGGAGCACTCTTAATTAAGGGCATTTTAGTCATTTTTATGTAATAGTATAAATAAACCTATTATCTTCCATTTTCATTAGTTTTGACATAATGAATTGTGTGACTTTTTAGATTGTAGTCTTCTCCTTCTCCTTAAGAGAGAAAAACTGAAACTTAGACTTTGATGACATTTGGATATTACTCTTATAGTGTAGCTTTAGTCTCTAGTTTTACCTCTTAGAATCTGAAAATTGGTCCAAGAACATTTGAAGTTAGGGTTTCACTTTTGGATAATTTGGCAAGAAAAGGTGTACTTGAGGAAGAGTGTTTCCTTTGGGTCACCTAAGAGGAAGGTTTGAACTTTTATTTGTGAGGTGTGTTGAAGATTTTGAAACATCTTCTAGTGCTAATCATTGAATAGAAGTAAGGGTCTTTCTATCTATTCTTTTATTTCAAGCATTCTTCTTCTTCATCTCCATTCTATATGTTGTTTTCTCTTTATTTGGTTTCTGGAATTTGCATCTTAGTAACCATTTTTGTGTGTTCATAGCCATTAGGATATCATCTTGAAAGTTCCCCAAGACCATTTACTCGAAGCCAAGCTAAAGAACTTCAAGAGTTGCAAGCTATGTTTGCCAAAAGAAAAGTGTTGGAGCTTGTGTCCACCCTACCAAGGGATATCATGTTTTGAGATTGATTTGGAAGGTCATAAGAGTAAGGAGAAGAGTGAACTTAAGGAGAAGAGTGAACTTCAATGTTTTGACATGACCAAGAGTGTGACAGACCATTACCAAGGTGACTTGCCATCACTGAGGCCGTTAATTGAAGCCCAAGAGCATGGATGGACTATGACTGGCGGCCAAGTTGACAGAGTGCCAACACAGTGACTTATCAGTCAGGTTGTTGTTGGTAGACAGAATGCCCAACTCATAGGCTTTTGTTCATTTTAATGCCTAGGTCACTTGGGGGCCATGGTTAGACTATAAATAGAAAATTATTAGGTTATCTTACATAGTTTTTGTTGATTATTGAATGAATATTGCTCTGAGAGAGTGTTTGGTGAAACTTGTATTGAATATTTGTTTAGAAATAAGGGCTTTGAGTGTATTAAATCCCTCTTGGTCTACATAGAGATTCGGTGTTAGATTCTATATGATTAAGGGTTTTTTGGGTTTGAAACACCCATATGTTCTTAATTTCTTGATAGTTTCTGATGTTAATCTTCTATCTCTTATTTTGAATCTATTATTCTTAGCTTCTTTGGTCTAATTCTTGTTTTTGTATCTCAAATCATATCATTTGGTATCAAAACCGAGCTTAGAATCATTCCTATGATTCTAGTCTTGGGTTTGTTATATAAAAAAGGGTCCTAATCACATTTTAAGGTTGTGTTGGAATTTTGAGTTTTGATTTTTGTGTTTCTAGTGCTAGATTAGTGTTCTGTAGTACTAATTGAGTCATTATCTAAAATTTGAGCTTAATCCAAAAAAATTTGAGTGACCCACCATTGTTGAAGCTTATGGTTGAAGAAAATTCAAGTGGGCTTGAAAACCTAAAAGTGTTGGGTGAGTTTCAAACTATAAAAACTATTGGGGATTGTTCGGGAGCTTGGGATTCAAATTTTATCGAATTTCAAGTTCGTTTAATTGAGGGTAAAAATTTGGATGTTTTTCAAGTTCTTCATGACTTGTTGAAGGAGAAGCTATAAAACAAGAGTTTAATCTAAAAGAATTAAAGAAAAAAGAGTTGTACCTATTTATCCTCAAGGAATATTCCTCAAAGTACCTGCCCAGAAATTGCTTAGCTGGAGAGGCTGACGAATAACCTGATAGACCATCAGTGACCCGACGGTCCACCAACCCTTCTGTCAACCCCAAGATTGATTCCCCACTTTTTGGATAAAGGATGACAGCCATCCTGGCGTCCTTCCACCCAATTGACGGTCAAACACTGAGTCAATCATCTCGATAAAAGTTTTGTAAGCTTATTTTAGATTCTTAGTTTCATTTCCTTGATTCTTGAATATCCTTTACTTGATTCTAACACTAATTAACAACTAGAAATCTATTTACTTAGTTGTGAATTAGTTCTTGAGTTCACTTCCTTCTTGTCACAGTTCTTTGAGTGTTTCTCTCATTTTACATCATCATAACTTCTTAGCTCAAATCCATACGAGATTTCTTTGAGTCATTCAAACAAGAATCCATTTTGTACAAGAGTACATATCATACCTTATTTCTCACCGGAGTATAAACCAACATTCAACAGTTGTGAACCAAAGTATGAGGTAACCAAATGAGTGTGGAGTTGTGAGGTTCTTTCTCTAACGCTAACTTGTTTGTTGTTTTTGTTAGTGTATTTTCTTAGGTTCTATGACAATGGAAGGCAAATCACCCCAAACCTTGGATACTAATGCTCTTGGTGCTATGAAAACGGTCGTGATGGAGAAATTTAATTCCACTGAAGGTCATATAGACTAGATGGAAGGAAGTATGAGTACTATGGATGGAAGAGTAGACCATATGTAAGGTCAAGAGAATTTTATCCTCTCCACCCTCACTATTACCATGACTCTTCAAGTGGACATGCTCAAAACACATCTGCAACCATTTCCCCGGGAACCTTTTACCAAATATTAATCCACCAAGACCTCCATAAGATCCCATTATCTAAACTACCACCTACACCCAAAATTAAAACCCTGTTCGTCCATACCAACCCCAATTTCATCAAGTCCAATAAGAATAACCAAGAAACCAAATGAACCAACCTCCACCAAACCGAGTTCCCCTATTCCAAGAACTACTTCACCAAAATACATCCATCTATATAGATAAAAAAAAATAGAAAGGAACAACAAGAGGTATATAGAGTATTTAAAGAATCCAACATAATAGTAAGAGAGATGAGAGGTAGACCAATGAATCAAGGGGATTTTGAGGTCGAGGAGAAAGAATTGGTCTGATGGACTATGGTAGAGAAAACTTGGGAAACTGTCCCCAAGGTCATGATCAATGGAATCAATAAGGTAACCAAGATCAAGATGTGAGAATCAATTCCATCAAGGTTAGTCTTCCAACTTTCAAAGGTAAGAGAGATCTCAAAGCTTATCTCTCATGGGATTCCTCTTGTGAAAGGATCTTCCTAATCTCACCGAAGAGATGAAGAGTAGTTATCCTATTGCCCATTTTAAAGGTTATGTCAATACATGGTGGGATTATGCCAAAAGGTTCGGAAATGTGTTGAATAAGGGTCAACCTCTTCCATGGGATGTATTGAAAGGGTTTATGAGATAATGGTACTTACCGGAGAGATATAGACAGGAGATCCTTGCAAAGCTCTACAACTTGAGGCAAGGTAGCAAGAGTTCCATGGCTTACTATGATGAATTCCAACCATTGATCCTAAAACTAGATCATCGAGAAGGCGATGTGAACCACGATATCATATGCTTCAAGGTTGGGTTAAACAAAGATATTTGCTCATGCATGGCTATCCATAAGTTTAAAACCATAGAGGATATCTTTCAAATGACTTTGGATATTGAAAGGGAAATCAAAGAAAGAGTAGTTTGTAGAGTGAAAGGGTACTCATCAACCACTTCTTAGGGTAAGAGCAAAGAAGTGGAAAAACCTTCATCGGGATGGAAAAAGAATAAGGTATTCAAGTCCAATAAGAAGAATCCCATAGATACGACTGCTACAAAATACCCATCAAGGAATGAAGGTAACAAATATCCTATGCTCAATCCTAGAGGCTTCCAATATTTCAAATGTCATGGGTGGGACACAAGGCAAATGAATGTCCCAATAGGAGAAATGTGATCCTTAGGGAAGGGAAATTATCTAACTTTATAGAAGAGGTGGGCTTAGAAGCAGATAAGATTAATGAAAAATCCCAAAATGGAGAGTGAGTTGAGTAAGAGGGACAAGAAGAAGGAGATGATAAAGATACTTGGCTTTAAGATGGAGAGTTTGAAGTGCCAAAATTTATAGTAATGCGAGTGATGATTAGTAAGGCTATAGAAGACCCGAGTCAAAGAAAAAATCTATTCCATACTAAGTGCCTTATCAAAGAAAATGTATGCTCAATTATCATTAATAGTGGTAGTTGTGCTAATGTAGCTAGTACCACCAACTACCCACCACCAAGCATTCAAGTTCACACAAGCTCCAATGGTTGAATGAATGTGGATATTTAAAGGTAACTCGGCAAATAGTGATTCACTTTAAGATTGGGAATTACCAAGATAAGGTTCTATGTGATGTCACTCCCATGCAAGCTTGTCATATTTTATTGGGAAGACCTTGGTAATATGATCAGTCAACCAAGAATGATGGGAGAACCAATCAGTTTTCTCTTGAGATAAATGGTTGAAAGTTTACCCTAATCCTCTCACACCCTCATAAGTGAATAAGGCTCATAAATAATTAAAGGAGTTTAAGGATAAAGAAAAGAAGACCAATGAGAAGAGAGGTAAAGAAAGGAAGGAAGTAGGAAAGTTGAAGGGGAAGGAATAATTTGTGATGTTGGATAGTAACAAAGATCTCTTTAAAGATCATGATGATGAAACACCCATGCCCTTTCTAACCCATGTTTTCAACAATAAACCTTCTAATTCCTCTATTCCCCATTCTATTTCCCTTGTTTTGCAGGATTATAAAAATGTGTCCCCAAAGGAACTTCCATAAGGGTTACCCCCACTTCAGGGAATAGAGGACCAAATAAACTTTGTGTTGGGTTCTCAATTGCCAAACAAACTGGCCTATCAAAGTAACCTGTGAATACCGAAGAGCTTTAAAGGCCATTTAAGGAACTCCTCAACAATGGATACATCAAAGAAAGTGTGAACCCATGTGCGGTCTTGGTATTGTTGGTGCCAAATAAATATGGGACATGACACATGTGTGTTGATTGTTGATCCATTAATAAAATAATGGTAAGGTATCACCACCCAATTCCCTGTTCAAATGATATATGCTTGATGAGTTGAATAGTTCATGTGTGTTCTCTAAGATAGATCTTAGGAGTGGGTACCACCAAATCCAAATGCAACCGAGTGATGAGTAGGTCTCCTTCAAGACCAAGCATGGTCTCAATGAATGGATGGTCATGCCTTTTGGTCTCACCAACGCTCCTAGTACTTTCATACGGTTAATGAATCATGGACAAAACTGTTCATTGAGAAAGTTTTTATGGTATTCTTTGATGATGTACCAATTTATAGAAAATCCCTCAAAGAGCATGTTTTATATTTGCAAAGTGTGTTTGAAGTGCTTAGAAAGGAAAATTGTCTGCTAACCAAGAAAAATGCTCTTTTGGTGTGAATAAAGTACTGTTTTGGGGATTTTTCGTAAGCTCAAGAGATCGACATGGATGAATCTAATATAGACACCATCAAGAACATGCTGAACTTTGAGGCAAAGGTTTGGTGGACTTTGGACCAACATAGATTATGTCCTACAACTGGGGAGAATGTTATAAATCTAGTCCGCATTGCATTGATAGTTGGATTCATGGCAGGGAATAAGTTTGACGTTGTACAATTCATCACCAAGGAGATACGAGATCGAGATATAGGTACTGATGTTATTTTGGCATTCCCATGCTTGTTGACTCAGATCTACTTAAAAGAAGGATTGCAGGCACTTTTGGACGTAGATCAATTTATTGAATCAAAGAACACTACAAGTTTAGGGCTAATTCTAGATACTGCTATGACTATGCAGGCAAAATAAGGAGCAGCGATGTTAGCTGAGATACTATGGACCAAAGATACCTAGGGTACCACTACTGCCAGATTTACTGAGATAAATAACACTTAACCTGAAGGTGGGCTATCTAAGCCCCAACATTCTAATGCAGTGGGTATATCTAATACTCTGACCCCTCTACAGACTGAGGTACAATGTCCTCCCATGTCCAAATTAGTTCAATAAGGATATGTGGTCATTACATGGGCTATGTGGAATAAGGTTATGAAAAGATTGAGCACCCTAGAGAAAAAGGTGTGGTTGATGGAATCAGGAGTAAAACCCTGGGTTGATAACAGACTGGATGAGTAAAATATAAGGGTACAGGGGAGGTTGTATGCTTTGGAGCTGAGGCTCAGTCGCTAGCTTGTAGTTTCTCAAGCTACTGATCTAGCAGGAATGAATGCTAAAAAGGGTAAATTGTAAAAGTTGGTGAATGAGTTGCACGAGAGACCTATTTTCGCTATGTCAATTATAGAGGAGATCCAGTCAAATGAAGAGGTCAAAATATTTGGGTATCAAAATTGAAGAAGAAGGTAGAAAGAGAAAGAAGGATAAGAAGAGAAAAAAAGTACTAACGAAGAAAACATTGAAGCAGCCAAAAGAAAAAGTGTGCAAAGTGAGAAAGACTGGTAGGTAAGGTTCCCGGAGTAGGCTGCTAGTTCTGGTAGTTTGAGATCGACCATGAATGTTGAGATGGGCAGTAATATAGCCCCAATACCTGATATACCATTGTGTACACTATCCACAACTTATACCATTACTGCACAGACAGTCCCAACAGCTGATGAAACTACTTTTGAGAAGAGTGGGGCTTGATCTAAGGGTCTTTGAGATAGCCCAATTTGTGTTGTCACCTGGGGTACCCAGGTATGTCCTCTATCCAAATTTGACATTGCTAGATACACTGGGGACAGTTCATAGGTTTTAGTTAGAGAGAGGTGTACCACAATTGCCATAGGTTATGGTTATCATTGTTTAAAATTCATAGGCCACAGTATGAATAATGAAACCGGCATGTGTACCATGTTTGATTGTGTGATGCTTAAGTGAGCAGAATGGGGGAGCATAGGCAGTCGATAATGTTGTGCTTAAGTGAAAAAAATTGAAAATTTTATACCCCTCCTAAAAATTTTGATTGTGACAAACTGTGTGATCTGTATGCCCGTGCGACTGCTGAGAATCCCTTAAAGGCATTAGAATTAGGAACGAAATAACTATGGCATATAGGTGCATGAATTGGATAGGTTGTCGCAAATAATGTGGCCTTGTACAAAGTGAGTGTGAGGCATTATTTAGTTCCCAGTGCATACAAAGTCCAGAACTTACTCGCTTGCTTTTGCCTAGAACGTAGGATAGTTGAGGTAGGAGATGATAATAGTCCATTTTTCTGATTAGTCCACTCAAGACTAAAATGCCAAACCAAATGAGATAGGAATCCCTTGATCCTAATTTTAAGCCTAATTTGCCGACTTTGTTTACACTAGTTTCACCTTTCCACATAACTACACCGAACCTATTTTGGCCCTGGTCTTCCTTGGACACTGTTCACCTCAACTTAGACAAATTGCCTAAGTTAAGGGTGGCTATTATAGAGTTGCATAGTGAAAAGTGATTACGAAGAAAGAGGTGTAGGTGGAAAAATTATTAAAGGCATGTGCAGTAGAAATAAAATAAAAAAATAAAATAAAAATGCATGAAAAAGAAAGAAAATTACAGTTCGCCCAAAAATAGGCATGAAAAAAATAAAAAGGAGAAATAAGGGTGGATTAAATAAAAAGATGGTAGAAAAAGTGGACCCCTAGGAAAGCATAGTGCCAAGGAGGTTGAGTCACTTTAAAATTCCAAAATATACCATAACCAGTCCTGAGCCTACGTACAAGCCTAAAAAAGTCCTAGGTGATCTTAACTTGACCATCTGAAAATTTAGGTAAAGAGCATAAGGGCAAGACTATGGCATTTTGTATACACTGATTGGAACTTCTTTGAGAGTGTGAGCATCTTTAGACCAACCCAAATAATAGTCTAAATCAAAATAAGTGATAGGGACTTCTTTGACTATGAGGTGTATGGGTTGCAAAGTCCGGTTTTGTATCTATCCGAGTAATGCATGTTGCTTAGGACTAGTTATTCATCGCTAATGCAATGCCAGTATTAGATTCCTGTGGGTTAAACTGTAGTACTGGATAGTTATGTGCTAGCATTTGAAATAATAAAATGGGAAGGGAGTATAAAGTGTTCTTAAACTGACTGATAAATTGACTGCCAAATATGTCATAGATTCTTCGAAATTAAGCATTGTGTTTTTGTAGGGTGTGATCTCTATTTTTCCTGAGGACATGCAAACATTCTAAGTTGAGGGTGTTGATGCACAGTGGAAGTATGTCACATTCAATGCTTAAAAAAGTAATTTATTCTTGGACTTAGATTATCTTGTTGGATATGACATGGTTTGTGTGTTGTGGCAAGTGAAATAGGTTAACACTGGTGTTGGAATGAAAAGTGGAAGAAAAAGCTATAATAAGTTGAAGTCTGGTCTGCCTACGAGTCATCAAGTCATCATATGACTCATAGCCTGACTAGTTAACAAAACAGTGGCAAAAGTGAAGCTAAAAAAAACAAGTAAAGAGTGACTACAACTAGTGACTATGACTCATAAGATGTGGCTATGAGTCATTGAGAACATCCGTAGATTGAGAAGAAGCAAAGTCAAAGTCCAGAGGTGAAGTCATAGAAGACTAGGAGTCGTAAGGTCTGAGAATGACTCAAGTGGGAATCATAAAGAGACCAATGTTCAAAACCTTGAAATTCAAGGCTAAAGTGATAACGAGTGAAGACCACGAGTGGTAGCGACTCTCTACGACTCATGGTGATGGGTTGTAAACAGTATCTTGAAGCCCTGGAGATAAAAGCTCACTGAATGTTGATGACAAAGCTAAAGACGACTCATAAAGAGATGTTACGAGTTGTAGTGATCGCCGACTTACTTTTCCTATTTCATTTTTATTAGGATTTCTTTATTATTTTGAGATACTATAAATACCTTAGGGTTATTCCCTTATTAGGTTACGCACTTTTACATTACTTTTGATACTCTTAGCATACGTTGATCATTGATATTTTGTTTTTGAGATTTTGGGTTCACATTCAATTGAAGACTTTTGATTTTTTCTCTTTCATTATTGTGTAATTAATTACATATGTTCTTTATTGATTATCATGGATTTATAAATGAACATGAGCGGCTAATTTCTTTGTCTAGGTTTGTCGGAACCCTTACGGATTAGCTACGTAAGGAAGTGTGAGATTCATCTTTTCAACTGCAATTATGTGTATTGCAATCTTCTTTGTATTAATTGATCCAACATACTATAGAAGCTTGGAAATTTCCTATGTTCGAAAATGTCCTCAAAAGGGAGCTGGAGATTGGGAAAAGTTGGTTACAATGGTGATTTGAGGCTATCAACCCTCATCTAATAAACTTGAGAGTCAAAAAGTGAGAGTTGTATTGAGATTATAGACAAGGGACATTAAGGCTACACCCTGAGACTCATAAGGTAAAGGGTAAAATCTATCAACTCATTCATAAGATGGTTGATAGTACCTAGCTTGTTAATATTGCATGCATAGCAGAAGGTTAGGTGGGTTGAACACAAGAATTTACATAGTTGTGAAGCCAGGGGAACATAGTCTTAGTGTTTTTATTCTTTTATTTACAAACTAAAGCATTTAAGTTACGTTACTTGTTACTTTTGACTTTAAATTCCCCCCATTTACTTTTTCACATTATTTGTGAATTTTGTCAAGTTTGTGATACTGTTCAACATTTTCCCTATGGGTTTGACCCCAACCTGATTTGGGCTACTATAGTTGACATCGACCACAACATACCTCTTTGAAGGTTAGTTTTTTAGCAATATTAGTGACCCAAGAGGTTGGTGGTAAGGAGGATCCTTAAGATGATGATGACCTTAGAAGTGAAGGGGAATTAGCAATAGTTGAAAGGGACTTTAGTGTACCTTGTGGATTGATGATGGAAGTTCCACATGAAGATTTTTGTCTTGAAGAAGGAGAGGTCATGAACCTTAACCTCATGATGAGATGGGAGATTAATGGTGAAGATGAGGAGCTTTGGGATCAATAAACTAAGATTAGTGACAAACCAAAGCCTTTGTTATTCTTTACATTTGGCACTAGCATTATGCCAACTTCTAAGTTGATGTAGAAGAGGACAAGTCCACATGGTGCAAGCTTAGAAGGCAACACAGCATGTTCAAGTCTTTTCTCTAAAGTTATGTACCTACCCCCTATTATTCTAGCATTTCTTGGATTCTTGATGACATTTACCATAAGGTATACAATCTTCTCAAGATATTTGACTTAAAATCCAACCTAGATAGTGTTGATGTCTCTCAATCCATCTCTGGGAATGACTTAAATGTGCATAGAATATGTGGTCTTGCCAACCCAGATGGCCAATCTATTTGTTGTTCTATGAAGAGCCTATGGTCCTACTTGAAAAACACCTATTGTCCCTTATTTGTTGTCACCCTTTTGTGGATGGGAAGGTTGGATCATTCTTGAAAGGTTGTTTGAGTGAAAGAAATGTGAGGTTCTTAAGATGTTTGTCCTTACCTTTATGTAATCTTGTTCTTAATAACACCTTAGATCATCTTAGCTCTTATTATTCCTTTTTCTTTATTTGTGAAAATAGCCATGTTGGTGCTAAGAATGTCTTGTGTGAAAACATGGTTTATTATGGATGGAACGGTAATATACACCCTAATAACTCCTTGATTCTACCCTTAGTTGTTCCAACATATGATGATTTACTTGGTTATCTTGTTAATGTAACTAACTTGGGAGAATTTCTTGTTGCTTACCATAGCCAACGCCTTTGCACCTTAAATGTTGACTTTTCTTTAATCGTCTTAAAGGATGTTTGGTTATAAGTGAAATGGGTGTCTTCTTGGCATGGATGCTTTGATTTTAACCCTTGTGTTAACCTTCGTGCCTCAAGAAAATATTGGTCGTGTGTTCTTCTCTTATGTTTAAAGGTTATAGATTTGAGGATGAATCTTCTTAGAGAGGATGCTTATGGGTTAAGAGGTACTTGATGACTCTTTAGTGGCTCTCAAAAGGTTCCTATTGGATGATAATGATGACTAACAAGGTTCAAGGGATGTTAGAGAGGCAAAGCAAAGGCAAAACAGGGCTATAAATCCCTCAGAAGATGATATGCACCTCACATGATTTGGAGGTGTACCCAACCCAATCTAGATCTGGTAGAGTGGGTCAAAATAGTCCACTATGTTCTAGACAGGTACCCCAAATGCTTAAGTGGATGCTTACTAGACTTTTATGCCTTGTCTATCCCAAATGGGTCACTTTTGGGCCCACCTGTCTTTCATTTAGTAATTTTATTTTGAAGAATTATGAATGTATGCTCTTGTGAGAGTGTAAGGCAAGCATGGAATCGCTTGTTTGATACTTTGTTTTGAAATGTGGGCTACTCAGGAATCCAGTTCCCTTGACGTACGTAAGAGTTAGGTGCCTTGATTGACATTGAATAGAGAATTAGGGGTTTGATATACCCTTAGTTTGCTATTTATTCTTTCATTCTATCTGTCTATTTCTTTCTTTTATTTATCCTTTATCTTTTTGTTTTTTTGTCGTTGTTTAGTTTTTTTAATTTCGTACTTTGCTCTCGTATCAATAAGTAAGATCAAGACCCTTCACAAAATCCATGCTAGGGAACTTCAAGTGATTGAAGGAGTTATCCTAAAATAAGAGGTTCTTGAAGTCATTCTTTCACCATCAAAAGGGTGTTATGCGTTGGTGATTGCATCTACCATAGATTAAGGACCTTGGAAGGATCAAAGAAGTGTGATATGAGGCTAAAAAGCCTAATGGAATGACTTGCAATCTTACCAACATTCATAGGTGAGCCTTTAACATGAGCAGGTGTAAGACAATGGCCCATGCCTACATGAGCAAGTGGCCCAAAATGGGCAGAAGTCTTTTAAGTGAAAATAGGTCACTTTTGGTCCCAAGATTGTAATATTACCTTACTTTACTTGGCTTTTGTTGATCATTGATGAAATATTTTCCTAGAGAGAGAGATTGGTGAGCCTGTGTTAAACTTTTGGCTTAGAAATGTGTGAATTCGAGGGCGATCATTCCCTCTTGGTCACCATTGGAGTTAGGTGTTATTCGGAGATTGTAATTTGATACAATCCAAATTGCCTCTGAATCTTGGAAAGGAAGTTCATAATTTAAGAGACACTTGATGACTCCTTGGTGTCTATCAAAGGGTGCCAATCGGAAGATTATAATAATCAAGGAGGATCAAATGACATTAAAAAAGCCAAGTGAAGTCAAGATGGGGCTAGAAAGACCCCGAAAGAGAAAATGCACCCCATTTTCTTTATAGGTATGCCCAACCCACTATAGATCTTCTAGATCAGGTCAAACCAGTCCACTATGCTCTAGAAATTTACCCTATGTGAGCCCCAAATGCTTAAGTAGATGCTTAGTGGGCTTCTATGCCTTGTCTTTCCCAAATAGGTCACTTTGGGTCCATAAGGTGTAATAATAACCCTAGACTATAAATAGGGTTCTTTTTTTATTTAGTTGTTAGTTTATTTGAAGAATTATAAATGTATACACTTGTGAATGTGTGAGGCAAGCGTGAAATCTCTTATGTTGATCTATTATTTAGAAACGTGGGTTGCTCAAGAATTTATGTAGGAGTTAGGTTCTTTGTTTGACATTGAATAGAGGGTTAGAGGTTTAATATACCTTTTTGCTAGTTATTCATTCATTGTGTATATCTATTATTTGTTCTCTATCTATCTTTATCTTCGTATTCGTATCTTAGTTATAGTTTTCATTTCCATGGATTATTTTTGTATCTTTTGGCATTAGATCCGAGCTTGATTTTGTTCCTACGAAGTCAATCTCGGGTTTGTTATCTTGAAAATCAACAAAAAAGAAGTATCAAAATCAAAAATCCCCAAAAAAGTCACCATTCACATTTTTGGTCTTATGTCAATTTTTGAGTTTCTGATTTAGTGTTTTTCTTGTATTAGATTTATGTTATCTAACACTATAGAAGTCTAGATTTCTAATTTGAGCCAAATCAGAGTCAAATTGAGTGAGCTACCATTGTTGAGAGCTTCAACTTAAAGAAAATCGAAGTGAGTTAAAAATCCAGAAAAATTGGTGAAGAATTTGGGAAAAATGACGTTTTGGAATGAGTTTAGAATATTGAAAAGTGCATACATTCAAATTTTCAGCTCATTCAGAGCTCCAGAGAAAATGTTATAAAGATTGATGTTCTTGGAGTTCTTGAAAAACTTCCTATCTTCAAGCTGAAAATTCATCAAAAAAGAGGTGTTTGATCCAAAAATAAGGAATAAAAGTGGTGAAAAAAGTGTTTGTACTTGATAATATAAGAATATTCCAAAGGATATTTCAAGATAAAGTACAAAAAGGGACCACTAGAGGGGAAAAATCACCCATTCAAGAGAGAGGTAGGTGACTTGCACTTGACCTGCGTTGTAGGTGTGCCTAGTCTGCTCCAGACCAATGGACGCACCTCAAGGCAGTAGCCAAGGCCCCCTCTATGTCCAAGGTGCATTGGGTATGTGTCCCACCTACTGAAGCATGTCCCCAACATAGATCAACACTACAACAATGCAAATCAAACTTCTAAACGCATTTAAGGCATTCCAATTCCATTTTGCTCAAGGTTTGATTCTTAGTTTCAATTTATTGATTCCTAATCTTTTTTTTTTGTTCTTAAACTACTCATCAACTATTAATTCAAACATCATTAAGGGTGTTTTGATCTTTTTGTGCCTTTTCTTTACACTATTATATCAAATGACCAAGTCTTTTGAAACTTGAAAGATATTTCTCTTGAGAGGGAGTATTTGTAGTGTAGGGCTTGGAAAAGCCACTTGAAACTAGGGCAATACATAGTGTGGATTCACTTCTGTTGTCTTTTGCTTAGAAACATTGGTGCTTGAGGAGGTTGAATTCCTCTTGTGTATACGTAAGATCTTGGTATTGTTCATATGATTCATTAGGGATCTTCGGATTTGATACATCCTTTGGTTCTTGTGGTTTGTATGTTCTTATGTCAAGATATCTATCCTTTCTTTTAATTCATTGTTTTGAGTTTGATTTTTGTTTTTGTGTTCTTGTCTTCATCTCCTTTCTTTTTAGGTTAGTTTACATTTTTTAGGTCGATTTCTATATCATTTGGTATCAAGAGCCACATTTTAGAATTTTTCCTACAATTCTAAGCCTTGGATTGTTGTTACCTTGAGAAAATCAACACAAAAAGAGTGTTAAAAATCAGAAATAAAAAAAATTGTCGTTCATATTTTTGTACTTTGGCAGATTTTTGAATCTTAGATCTAGGTAATTTTTGTGTGTTTTGTTAGTTTCTAGTGCTATATCCTTGTTCCCTAGCACTAATCGAGTCTAGATCTAAAATTTGAGCCAAATCCAGGTTGTTTTAATCTATCCACCATTTAGCTTGAGTTTGAAGAAACTTGAGGTGGATCTTGTTTTTGGTAGAGGTGTTTGTGGTGTTTTGTGGTTGAAATTGTGATATTTGTGCTTAGTTGGTCAAAGTGACCTTGGATCTTCAAGAATCATCAAATTTGGAAGTCATTTGCTTGTGTGTCAACTTTGGTCAAACCTTGAATGTTTTTGGTGTTCTTCAAGTTCATCATATCTTGTTGAAGAAGACTATCAAAAAGTGGTTGTTTGATCTATAATGAAGAAGAGAGAGGGTATAGTACTTGTTTTCTTAAGGAATATTCCAAGTATCTTCCAAGTCTTCGAAAGGAAGAAAACAACAAAAGGAATATTCAAGTACAAAGAAAAGTACAAGGGGGGGGGGACCATTTCAAATTCAAACCGTTTTGATCTTGAAAAA
The DNA here is from genome assembly GCF_002878395.1 of Capsicum annuum. Classification (NCBI taxonomy): domain Eukaryota; kingdom Viridiplantae; phylum Streptophyta; class Magnoliopsida; order Solanales; family Solanaceae; genus Capsicum; species Capsicum annuum. The sequence goes on from NC_061119.1 coordinate 115,190,704, forward strand.
GGCTCCAATTCTTCCTCCCCCCCCCTTCTCAAAATCTAAACTACACCCCTTTAGTGAAGATCGATCAAAAATTCAAAATTGGAACACAAGAAA
>NC_061119.1:115193796-115211696 GCF_002878395.1 Capsicum annuum
TCATAATCTACAAGGTAACCAAGCAATTTTCTACACTCCAAAAAAACTAAAATTATTGTGATGTGGCTCGTAGTAGCCAAAGTGGTGTAGTTTTGGATTGGATTAGTCAAGATGTGTATGAATCTCCCTTTTGTGATACTCTTGGTGTTGATAGGTTGTATAAGGATCAAAATCTTGTTGTGAGTACGCAAGAACTAGTTGATCCTTTAGATGATAAAATCAATTCTTTTCGTAAGAATGATCTGTGTCCATCTAGTGCTAGAACTTATAACTTGAATAAGGTTCCATTATCATGTGACAAGAGTATTCCCGAACTACATGACACTCTTGTATATGATAGTACCATGGTTGATGTCTTCACACTTGATTCCTTCCTATACTACCTCTTCGCCTTTGATAATAACCATGTTAATTTTGAATTGATATTATGTAGAGGTAGTAAGCTTGGTGGCTTTTTTCCTTTCTTGAATGAAGATGATTGTGAGTCTGATGCTCTAATAAAAGGATTGGCTAATCTCGGCTTAGACTTTTATCTTCTACTACCATTTGACCCTGGAATACTCTTGAAATGTGAAGGTTATAGTTGCTAGTCGTGCTCACTTACTTTCGGTATTGCTGCTATTCCTTTTTGTGGTATCCTATATGCTAAGATTTTCATGTCAAATACCAAGGATAAGTGGATGTATGTTAAGTGTGAACCACCTTGGAGTGAAACTATAATTGTGGCACTAATGCTAACCCTCCTACCTTGAGGATTGTGTGCTTGTTTTACCTCTCTTTGATTTTGTAAGGTGCAAATTTGAGGAAAAATTCCTTTCAAGATGGAGAGGATGATACAAGCCTAAAGTGCATAAGGATTGCAAGGACTTCTCAAAGGAACAAGCTACGGAATTTACAAGTACTAAAAGACCCTTTTGGAGACATTACAAAGCCTTGTTCAAATGAATAGAGAAGGAGGGTTTCCTACAACACATAGGTGCCTATTCATTAAGGGCATTCCTGTCTTTTAATGACTTATTTTTACACTCCAAAGGAGCACCCTTCATTAAGGATATTTTGGTCATTGGTTGTAATAAGTATAAACAGACCCTTTATGTTGTATTTTCATTAGACTTTGATGACATTGGATATTATTCTTAGATTGTAGTTATAGCTCTTAGAACCAAAACTTGGTCTATGAATATTTGAAAGTTAGGGTTTTCACTTGTCTTGGATGATTTGGCAAGAAAGGTGTGTTTGAGGAAGTGTGAGTCCTTTGGGTCACCTAAGAGGAAGGTTTGAACTTTCATTTGTGAGGTATGTTTGAAGATTTGATACATCTTCTAGTGCTAATCATATAGTGGAAGTAAGGGTCTTTCTATCTATCCTTTAATTTCAAGCATTCTTCTTCTTCATCACCATTCTATGTGTTGTTTTCTCTTTATTTGGTTGCTAGAATTTGCATCTTAGTGGGCAATTTCATGTGTTTGGTAGTCTTTAGGCTATGCTTCTTTTATGCAAGTATTAGTGGTATAGATGGAATTATGGATGCTGCCTGTACAGTTTTATGTGATGCGACCAAGTTAACATTGATACAACTATTTAAACTTGGGATCATAAGTTTGTATTTGAATTTGAAGTTTAAAGTGACCAAGTGTGTATAAGTTTAAGGTTAGATTAAATGGGTTAGGAGCTGAAAATGAAACAAAATATTGAGGTGCTTGCTTGACTTAATTAAGCTAGTAGGTGAGTCACCTACTTGACCTATATGAGCCAAGTTAATGGACCCAGTCCATGAATCAGATTTGGGCCCAAATTAAGTAAAAGAAGAATAAAAATGGAAAAAAGGCCCAATGCTCAAATCTGCCAAGGCCCAAATGTAATTGAGCCCAACTAAGAAATTGAGCAAGTAGATGCATCACCTACTTGGACCAATTTGATTAAATTTGTGGTCCAAAATTAGCTAGGTGGATGGCCAAAAATAGAGGCTTTATAAGAAGAAGTTGTTGGTCACTTCCCTCATTATTAAGTCATAAAAAAGGGTTACACTTCACAAACTCTCTCTACTTCCTTTTAAGAAACTAGGAGCAACCCTATTTTCCTTTCTAGGGTTCTTGAAGAAACCCACACCTTTGTATTCCAAGGTAAGTGAAAACGCTTTAGTTTTTGTTTAATTACTTCATGGAAGATTAGGAAAAGATGTTATAAGTGGTTAATTATAAATATATGGAAGATTATAGAACAAGCAATCTGCTCAAGTTTCTTTGATATTAAGGAACTTCTCTTTTGTTATTTGATTTAAAGTATGAAGGAATGTTCAAGTTCTTGAAGAGTTAAATTAAAAGAATAAGTTACACAATTGAGGTAAGGTTACTTCTCCATTTTGCTCTCCTTTTATGTGAATTTAAAAGAGAATTATGGATGTGTTGTTATTGAGAACTCCAGAGATGATGAGTTCAATAAAGGATTACTATAATAAAAGGGATTTGGGACTGTTTTGAGGACTATTTTGTATGTATATGTTCTAGGATACTAGGCTGATGTTGGGAAAGGTGAGACTAATTCGGATTGAAATATAGAAGAAAGGTGTGGTGGTACACCACCGAACTATTTATTGCATTTGTTACTGCACAATCTATTTTGCGTATTATTTGGAATGTGTAATGAAGCTAAAGTGGTTTCTGTGAACCTTATAAGAACATGTATGGTATGTGGGTGTAATTAGAGGAGAAAAAAGGTTAAGATAACACCCTTGATTAATAAAGTAAAGGCTTACTGCCCAGTTGCTGCTTTGGTAAAGTTAAATAGCCAAAATGTGACGGTTGGTTGCTAATATTAGTTTACCATATATTTTATTGTAGATAAGTAATCTAAAAATTTGGAAAGTTGAGTTGGGTTGGTAGTGGATTTGTACAACCAGGTATGTAATGCCAACTTCATTTTGTATGCCAACAGCTCCCTACCTCATTGTTGTTGCATTATATGTTCATTTACATGCCTCTTATTAGTAGATTATTGGTTCAAGAAACCATAATATGATGAACACTAAAGTAACAATCTCAGAGGCTAAATAAACTAAGTAATGAAAATCTGTAAAACAAGTAGCAGCTCAGGGGCGTAAGCCTAGCATGGGCCGATCTCGATACTTTTATATATGGGTTACAGCTTAGGGGCATAAGCCTAGCATGAGATGATCCCAATCTTTATATGTAGGTGGAAGCTCAGGGGCGTAAGCCTATCATGGGCCGATCCTAGTTTATCTATTTACCACTGATCAGCTGGTTATTTGCATTATATATGGCTTACAAAGATTATGAAGTAAGAAAGGTAAAAATGAAGAAAGAAACGTAATGTATGTAGTCCCAAAAGTATATAAAGGTGGTCTCCTAGTACTACTTATAGACTTGTATCTAATTTCTATTGAGCTCTTGAATCATGTGTTGTTACCTTCAGCCTTACATATTCAGTACATATTTTCGTACTGACGTCCCTCATGGGGGACCCACATTTCATGCTGCAGGCACAGGTACTTTAGGTCATACACCTCACTAGTAGGAGCATGGCTTTTCAGTGACTATTGGTGAGCTCCAGGTTGATTCGGGGCTTTTTGAGTCTGTTCCATTTATTTTGGTAGTATGCAGTGAGTCAAGAGTATGGCGGGGGTTTTTCCCGACCCTAACTAAGTCTATGTAACTTTTAGAGGCTTTGTAGACTAATATAAAGTTATGGTAGGGTTTGTCTTTAGACGTGGTGGCCCCAACGGCCTAGTGTTGTATATATAAGTTTATGCATGCCTATGTAATTATTCTCATCGATACATAATATCATCTTGGTTAGAACCTTTGGTTGTCATAGTTACATACATGAGAAGTACAAGTTTATGAATTGGTTCTCTCAAGACTTTATGGCTACGGGTGCCTGTCCGCCCCAATAAGAGTTAAGGCATGACAAAAGTGGTATCAGAGGAGGTCGTCCTAGGGTGTCTACAAAGCCATGTCTATACAGTGTCTTGTTTATGGGAGTATTGTGCACCACATCTATTAACAGGAGGCTATGGGACATTTAGGGGTTGTCTTTTTTTCATCATATCTTAGATTGTGCAATAGAGCCCATGTTGTAGGTAAAATCATATTTAACCAGCGAACCTATTTTTCCTCTTATTATAGTAAAGATACCAATTACAAGAAGGAGTAAGTATACAAGTAAGCGAATAGATGTGGCTGCCAGGGAAGGGACCAGCAAATCACCACCTAGACGAGCTAATCAAAGTGAGGCTCAAGCTTAGTTTGTGTCCCAAACTTCTTCCATTCCTCCATCTCCAAAAGAGCTAAGGAGGAGAAGAACCTCATCCTTAGAATCGTCTATTAATGATACTGACCAAGATCTAAGAAATGTGGTGCAATTATTGGATCTATAGTTGTTGGACAAGCTCAAGGACAAGCCATTCCAACCACAGGTTCTAGTTGTGCAGATAGGGCGACTAGCCTACGAACGCAGGATTTTCTTAAATTGGATCCTCCCACGTTCACCGGATTAGATCTTAATGAAGATCCACAGGACTTTATTGATCGAATCCAAAGGTATCTAGATATCACGTATGTGTCGGGTAAAAAAACAGTTGAGCTCGCACCATATAGATTCAAAGGAGAGGCTATATTTTGGTATGAAGACTGGAAATGATCTAGGGGTATCAATGCACCTTCAGCTACTTGGAAAGAGTTTAAAGAGGCATTTATTGATCATTACCTTCCATTTTAGATTTGAGAAGCCTGTGCGGATCAGTTCCTGAATCTTCGCCAAGGGAATATGAGCATGAGGGAGTACCGCCTCCAGTTTAACTCTTTGTCTAGGTATGCTCCTAATGTAGTAGCTAGAATGGATAATAGAGTTCATCGATATGTGGATAGACTGGATCCATATCTAGTTAGAGATTGTACTATTGTTGCTTTGAACAAAGACATGGACATAGCAAGGATACAAGTATTTGCATAAAAAATGGAGGATCAGAGGCAAAGAAGAAGAATACAAGAATTGGAAAGAGGGTATTCCAATAGGTCTAATCTACGAAGCAGTTTATGGCATCCCAAGAAGAGTTTAGACCTTAGTTTTCTAATAGACCGCCTAGGCCATTATCTTCTTATTCTGTAGCTAGTGCTTCACCTCAGTTTTAAGGGTCTAAAGGCAACCAGTTTTGGCAAAAAAGTGAGAGTCAGAGTTTACAAACAATGGGGTATTAAGAGCAAGGGAGCATGAGACAATTAAGGACTCTTGGGCAGCCATGTAAACAATGTGCGAAGCTTCATTAGGTGCATGTTGGTTCGGAAAAAATACTTACTTTTGGTTTGGTACGTTAGGACATATGATAAGAGAATGCCCTTAAAGGGGCATAGGTGGTATGGAACGACCTACTAGATCAGTCATTGCATCATCATCATTGGTGCCTTATTCAGGTAGAGGTGTACAACCTATGGGTCGTGGTAGAGGTGCTAAAGGAGGAGCTAGCTCTAGTGGAGTTTAGAATTGTACATATGCTTTAGCGGATCAACAAAATTCAGAGGCTTCTCCAGATGTGGTTATAGGTACATTGCCCATTTTTTCACATGATGTATATGCATTAGTTGATCCGGGTTCTACATTATCATATGTCACTCCATTGGTTGCTGGAAAGTTCAAAAGAACACCAGAATCACTAGTTAAGCCACTTGAAGTATCTACATCGATTGGTGAATCTATTATAGCTAAGATAGTGTATCAAAATTGTATAATAACTATTTGTGGTCGCGATACAATGGCTGACCTGGTTGAGTTAGAAATAGTAGATTTTGATGCTATAATGGGTATGGATTGGTTGGCTTCTTGTTATGCCACAGTAGATTGCCAAACTAAAAAGGTGTATTTCTATTTTCCAAGAGAGGCAATCCTTAAATGAAGGGGTAATATTGGTTCACCAAGAGGTAAATTTATTTCTTATTTTAAGGAGAAAAAGATGATTTCCAAGGGTTACATATGTCATCTAGTTAGAGTAAAGGATACAAATGCGGAGACACCAAATCTTATAACTATTCCAGTGGTAAATGAATTTCCTGATGCATTTCTTAAAGATCTTTCAATTTGGACTCCAGAATGAGAAGTAGAGTCTGTTATTGATGTGAGTATAGGTACTCAACCAATTTCAATTCCTCTGTATAGAATTGCCCCGACAGAATTACGAGAGTTTAAAGAGCAATTGAAAGACTTACTAGAAAAAGGATTCATAAGGTCTAGTGTGTCCCCTTGGGGCACACCAATGTTATTTGTATGTAAGAAGGATGGATCATTGAGAATGAGTATTGAATATCGGCAACTGAACACGGTGAGTATTAAGAACAAATATACCCTTCCGAGAATTGATGACTTATTTGATTAGTTGCAAGGCGCCAAGTGGTTTTCAAAGATCGATTTAAGGTCTGGTTATCACCAAATGAGGGTCAAAGAGAAGGACATACCCAAGATAGCTTTTCAAACACGGTACAGTCATTACGAGTTTTTAGTCATGTCTTTTGGGCTAACTAATACACCTGGAGCTTTTATGGATTTGATGAATAGGGTGTTCAAGCCATTCTTGGATATTTTTGTAATAGTTTTTATAGATGATATTCTGGTTATTCGAGATCAAATGAGGACCATGCCAGTCACTTACGACAGGTGTTACAGATTCTTTGTGATCGTAAGCTATATGCAAAGTTCTCCAAATGTGAGTTTTGGTTGAAATCGGTGGCATTCTTAGGTCATATTGTATCTGATCAAGGGATAAAAGTTGATACTCAAAATATAGAAGTCGTGAAGAACTGGCCAAAACCTATAACGGCCATGGAGGTTCATAGTTTCCTTGGGTTGGCAGGTTATTAAAGAAGGTTTGTTGAAGGATTTTCTTCAATTTTGAACCTTTAACAAAGGTAACACACAAAGCTTCCAAGTTTCAATGGAATGATGCATGTGGTTTCCAAGATCTGAAGAATAAGTTGACTTCTACACCTGTATTGGTACTTCCATAAGGCATAGAAGGGTATGTAGTGTATTGTGATGCTTCAAGAATTAGCTTAGGGTGTGTATTGATGCAGCGTTGTAAATTCATAGCATATGCCTCAAGACAATTGCAGCCACACGAGAAGAAGTACCATTCAAACACTTAAAGTTATGCTATGAGCTTGTGTATTGGACTTTAAAGGTAGTTAGGATGATTGGTTACCTCTCACAGATGTAAACTTAGGCTGGAACTGTTTTGGTTGGATAGTTATGCTAACATTTGAGGACAAATATTCCTAAAAGGGGAAGGATGTAGCATCTCGTATTTTGCTTGTACTTGTTCCAATTATATGGAACCTGGTATAGCCTTGTGGTATAGGTAACAGATGAGATTTGTTATACAAGTATTAATGGTGTAGATGGAATTATAGATGCTACCCATATAGTTTAATGTGATGCGACCAAGTTAACGTCGATAAAACTATTTAAACTTAGGATCATAAGCTTCTATTTGAATTTGAAGTTTAAAGTGACCAAGTGTGTATAAGTTTAAGATTAGATTAAAGGGGTTAGGAGCTGAAAATAGAACAAAATATTGAGGTTCTTGCTTGAATTAATTAAGCTAGTAGGTTAGTGATATAATATCAAGTCCACAATACAAGAAACCAACAAGAACAACAACATGAACAAACTAACACCAAAAACAACAAGTTGAACAACAAGTGCTAGTGAATCGAAATAGGCCACACACGGCTTCACTAGGGTTTAAGAATTACATTTTTAGAACAAGATGATGAAGTTTTCAACAAGAACCAGCAAGTCAGAAAGGTGCTAGTGAATTGAAAAAGCCCTGTGGCTTCACTAGACTTTAAGATTACAAAACACAATCTTAACAAGATTACAAGAAGATAGTACTTGACATGTAATATTCAAGAGTCTAAGAACCCTAACAACAAGAGAGGACCCTAAGACTAAAGAATAGTAACACGAAGTTCTTACTTGGACCAAGAGGAACTCTATGACCTCAAGATCCTTGTTTCTAGCAAAGATACAACACAAGTATCACTCTACTTGTGAGTTTTCAGATTTGGGGCTTCTCCAATGGAAGAGTGAGAAGTTCCTCAATATTACAAGTGTTTATGTCTCAAATATTATGAAAGAAATAGCTGCCAAATAACCCTAATATTGTCTATTTATATTACACCATAAATAAAGGAGAAAATGACCAGATTGCCCTTTCCATGGGGTGGCCTTGGAGTGTAATTTTATTGAACTTCAAGGCCCCTCTTCACACTTAAAATATTTAGACTATTAGGTGGATCAATCACCAACTCACAAATGGCCATTTGCATGAACAAGGCTTGGAGTTTTTATAACTCCCGAGCTTGGCTATGTGTGAATGGTCGTGAACTTGTTGGAGAACTTGCTACACCTGTATAATCCATATCAGTGAGTCACCTACTTGAGCTATATGAGCCAAGTTGATAGACCAAGTTCATGAATCAGATTTGGACCTTTCTTAGAATACTTATTTGAGCCCAAATTAAGTAAAACAAGAAGAAAAATGGAAAAAAGGCCCAATGCTCAAATCTTCCAAGGCCCAAATACAATTGAGCCAAACTAAGAAATTAAGAAAGTAGGTGCATCACCTACTTGGACCAATTTGATTAAATCTGTGGTCCAAAATCAGCTAGGTGGATGGCCAAAAATAGAGGCTTTATAAGAAGAAGTTGTTGGTCATTTCCCTCATTATTAAGTCATAAAAAAGGGTTACACTTCATAAACTCTCTCTACTTCCTTTTAAGAAACTTGGAGCAGCCCTATTTTCCTTTCTAGGGTTCTTGAAGAAACCCTCACCTTTACAGCCTAAGGTAAGTGAAAACACTTTAGTTTTTGTTTAATTATCTCATGGAAGATTAGGAAAAGATGTTAGAAGTGCTTAATTATAAATATATGGCAGAATATAGAACAAGCAATCTACTCACTTTTCTTTGATATTAAGTAACTTTTCTTTTCTTCTTTGGTTTAAAGTGTGAAGGAAAGTTCAAGTTCTTGAAAAGTTCAATTAGAATAATAAGTTGCAGAATTGAGATAAGGTAACTTCTCCATTTTGTTCTCCTTTTATGTGAATTTGAAAGAGAATTATGGATGTGTTGTCATTGAGAACTCAAGAGATGATGAGTTCAATAATAGATTACTCCAATAAAAGGGATTTGGGATTGTTTTGTGGACTATTTTTTATGTATATATTCTAGGCTACCAGGTTGATATTGGAGAAAGGTGAGACTAATTCGGATTAAAATATAGAAGAAAGGTGTGGAGGTACACCACCGAACTAATTATTGCATTTGTTACTGCGCATTTGTTTTGCGTATTGTTTGGAATGTGTAAATGAAGCTGAAGTGGTTTCTGTGAATCTTATAAGAACATGTATGGTATGTGGGTGTAATTAGAGGTGAAAAAAAGATAAGATAACACCCTTGATTGATAGAGTAAAGGCTTCCTGCCCAATTGATGTTTTGGTGAAGTTAAATAGCCAAAATGTGGCGGTTGGTTGCTAATATTAGTTTTCCATATATTTCATTATAGATAAGTAATCTAAAAGGATGGGAAGTCGAGTTGGGATGGTTTGGAGTTGTACAACCAGGTATGTAAGGCACACTCTATTTTGCATTCTTTGGTATGAAATTAGACATTTGGTCCATCAAGTAAGCTTCCGAGGTTATCCTATAACAAGTGATACATAATGGCAGCGTATTATATCCCATGAAGCGAATGACCTTCTTCCCACTCTCTAATGTGTTAAAAACCTCAATACATTCTTATTATTAATCCTGCACATCTATTTTCACTAGAAAATTTCAGAAGTTCTCCGTTTACTCAAATAAAACCCATGTGTATTTTCAGCTTCTAAACACTTCATTTTGTATGCCAACAGCTCCCTACCTCATTGTTATTGCATTAAATGATCATTTGCATGCCTCTTATTAGCAGATTATTAGTTCAAGGCACCATAATGTGATGACCACCAATGTAACAATCTCAAAGGTTAAATAAACTAAGTATGCAAATCTGTAAAACGAGTGGCAGCTCAAGGGCATAAGCCTAGCATGGGCCGGTCTCGATACCTTTATATGTGTGTGGCAGCTCAGGGGCATAAGCCTAGCATTGGCCGATCCCAATCCTTATATATAGGTGGCAGCTCATAGGCATAAGCCTAGCATGGGCCGATCCTAATTTATGTATTTACCACTGATCAAATGGTCATTTGTATTATATATGGCTTACAAAGATTATAAAGTAAGAAAGGGAAAAATGAATAAAGAAACGTAATACATGTAGTCCCACAAGTATATATAAAGGTGGTCTACTAGTACTACTTATACACTTGTATCTGATTTCTATTGAGCTTTTGTATCTTGTGTTGTTACCTTCAGCCTTACATATTTAGTACATATTTTTGTACTGATGTCCCTCACGGGGGATCTGTATTTCATGCTACAGGTACAGGTACTTCAACTCATACACCTCACTAGTAGGAGTGCAAGTTTTTCAGTGACTATTGGTGAGCTCCAGGTTGATTCGGGGCTTTTCGAGTCTGTTACATATATTTTGGTATTATTTAGTGAGTCAAGAGTAGGTCGGGAGTTTGTCCTGACCCTAACTAAGTGGCCCCAACGGCCTAGTGTTGTATATATTAGTTTGTTCTTGTCTATGTAATTATTCTCATCGATACATAATATCATGTTGGTTAGAACCTTTGGTTATCATATTTACATGCATGAGAAGTACAAGGTTATGAATTGGTTTTCTCGGGCCTTTACGGCTATAGGTGCCTGTCCGCCCTAATAGGAGTTGAGGCATGATAAAAGGATCCTTAGTAATATTTCAAGTGTGTGCCACCTCGACATGATGATATTATGTATTGTACTAACCCTAACTGTCATGTCTTCAGAATATTGTGCTTGTTTGTCCTTTCTTTGCTTTTGCAAAGTATGGATTTGTGGTCGAATCCTTTTCAAGAAGGGGAGGATGATACGAGTCAAATGGCCATCATATCTTTTGATGCTATCATTCGAGGACAACACATAGATAATCCTGTTTTGGAAACATTAAAGGCCCGAGAGTATGCGGAAGTCATTTCGGACACTCAATAAAGCAATTCCATGTGTGGAAGGTCGCTTGGAGGCTTTCCTTAATGACTACCTGAGGTTCCAAAGGATTGCAAGTGTTGAAGTGTGAAGAAGAAGTCCTTACACTCCATAACTACCCCTCATTAAGGGTGTTTTGGTCTTTTTGTGCCTTTTTTTACACACCATAGGAGCCCCTTTTCACTAAGGGTAGTTTGGTCATTTGATGTAATAGCTATAAATAGACTCTTTAGGATTATTTTCTCATTAGTTGATTATTGATATTAAAACTTGAAAGACATTTCTCTTAAGAGGGAGTGTTTGTAGTGTAGGGCTATGAAAAGCCACTTGAAACTAAGGCAATACATAATGTGGATTCACTTGTGTTGCCTTTTTGCTTAGAAACGTTGGTTCTTGATGACGTTGAGTTCCTCTTCTGTCTACATAAGATCTTGGTGTTGTTCATATGATTCATTAGGGGTCTTAGTATTTGATACATACTTTAGTTCTTGTGGTTTGTTTGGTCTTATGTAAAGATATCTATCCTTTCTTTTAATGCATTGTTTTGAGTATGATTCTTCTGTTTGTGTTCTTGTCTATATCTCCCTTCTTTTAGGCTAGTTTTCATTATTTAGGTCGATTTCTATATCAGTTGTAATAATTAGTCTAAGGGTATAAATAACCAAACCCTACCATACTTTCCGTAGCTTTTGTTGGTTATTGATGAACTACTCTCCTGGAAAGATAGATTGGTAAGGTTGTGTTGGACTTTTGGTTTAGAAACATGTGAATTTGAGGGTGATTATTCCCTCTTCGTTACAGTAGGAGTTAGGTCTGAACGAAGGTGATTATTCACATAGTAGGTGATTATTCACATAGTATATTTTGTCTTTATTGTTTCTGTAATGCTTTTTTTTATATATTTTGTAGTTGTTATGATTGTATCTGCGCTAGTGGCTCATTATTCTCATTTTTATTAACTTTACTATTGACTGTTGATAAGGGAACGATTACAAAGCACTAAAACAGCCACGAACACAAGACAACAAAAAACACAAGCCACGGCAGTAGCACCACAAATCGATAAAAAGAAACACGAAACAAGAATACATGATGCTATAAAGTAAAGGGATAGATAAGATGACATAAGAACTTACAAATAAACAAGAACCAAAACATGTATCAAACGTTAATACCCTTACACTTGCAAATCCAAGCACCAATCTTCTTACGGTGACCGCTAAGGGAATCAACTTCACCTTACAACCACTGTTTGTAAATAACGTACAATATCGGATTTTCCAAGATCTACACTAAAGTATGTTTTTCCCAGCCCTATACTAAGGACTCTCTCTAAAAGAGGTGAAAATCTCAGGGTCTTTCAATATTTCATCATCAATCCAAAAACTAAGGAAAATAAGACCTAATAGAAGACTATTTATAGGCTAGCTTATTACATAACAAAATAGCCAAAATACCCTTAATGAGAGGGGAGGCCTTTGTGTGTAAATTAGGGGCTGCCTTGGAGTGTTTTGGAGTGTTTAAAGCTCTTCAAGACACTTTAACACTTGTGCTCTCAATTATTCATCAAGGAAAGCCTCCAAGCAACCCTCCACACATGGAATTACTCTCTTAAATGTCCAAAACGGGTCCTCTATGCATGCTGATGTGTCCTCGAGGTGACCAAAGTTTGAGTCTTTAAGTGTTGGCCTCCAATGATGTCATCAAAAGCTATGATGGTCGTTTGGCTCGTATCATCCTTCCCTTCTTGAAAAGGATTCAACCTCGAATCCATACCTTGTAAAATCAAAGGAAGGACAAGCAAACATAACTTCCTTATGGAATGAGGGTTAGGATTAGCATAAAAAATTATTTCATCATGCCAAGGTTGCACAAACTTGAAATATAACCAAGAATCCTTTGAATTGAATATTAAAAACTCAATGAAAAATGTATAAAGGATTTGGTTATAGGAATCACCAAGGGGTACAGAAACTACAAAGGTCCTAATGGCATCACATGATCCAAAAGGTAGAATTACCTCCATCTTATGAGCCATAAGACACAATTGTTTCACTACTCTTCAAGAGACAACACTAAGGGTGGTTCTTCAATTGGTTCTAAAGTCCACAAGACCTATATAGCATTATCACTCAAATATATGAACCAACCAATAAGTTCCGTACCTCAATATAAAACAAATCCAAGATTAGCATGGATATCGTCATAAGCAAAGAGGTAGTATAGAAAGAAATCAAGTGTAAAGAAATACATAACCAAAGACAAAGAATTTAAGCACATACACAGTTTTCCTTTTGAACACATAGACAACTTGGCATCCATAAGTTGGGATTCACTCAACTTAAGCACAACTGTGTCAAGTAAGGATGCACATTTAGGAACATTATCCCAAGGAGTCAATGACACCTTTGCCCTAGGGTTTTCGAGAATGACCACACATTCCTTACCCTCAAGAGTACTCTTATCTTCCAAAAAGAGATTCCATCTTTAGATGAAATGTTGTCACATCACAGCGGGTTATCATATAGGTTATATCCTTTAAGACAAGCTATACCATTATTCTCACCATTAGATTTTTAGGAGTGTTTATATCATCTTCAAACAAGACATTATACCTAAACAGAGCATGATCTATCCCATAAGCAGATTTGGAACAAGCAAGTTCACTCTCTAAAATTGTATTATCAAGTTTCAAAGATGTTTCAACCACATAATTTTCCCTATGATCCAAGAACATATTATAGACTCTTTACCACAAGACAAGCTCATGGGTTCACGTCTTTTGACCAACATTTTCAAATTTTTCACACACTTGAGATTCATTAATCACATCACACATAACCTTAAGTGGTGGGATATTTTCACTCATAAGTTGATCAACACAAGTTTCACAATACGATGTACTTTCATTCAACAAAATGGCTTCAACACTAGGTGGACATAAATCAATCTTACAAGAAGATTTGATTCGATCATCAATAGGATCAACTAGTGTATCCACACTCACAACATGTAAATCATCATCAAGAGGCAAAGAATCAATAAACTCAATGGGCTGCTAGCCTCATAATAATCATTCACATGCACATAAGTGTAAGCTTTAGCTATTTTACCTTGAAGTTATTGAGTAGATTCTTCTTTGTCGTGGTGTGAAGGTTTCTCACAAGCTTCGGCAGCAATTAAGATTTCCCTCATCAAATCTTTAATGGGTGTCTTATAAATGTCCTTACAAATAGAAGGACAAATGAAGTTAGTTTGGTTTGGTGGCAATCCCCTCACTTTACTCCTAAAAACCTCTCCTTTTTCCACTCTCAGATTTCCACCTTGCACACCCTTACTCCTCTCAATCTTTTTTGTTCATCATAATCATTCGGCTTAGAGTAAGTAATCACGACTTTTGGGGACTTGGGTAGCATAGACGTAATGAGATGGTTTCCTCATCAATCTCTTACAATATTAGGCCAATTTTCCACATTTGCAACTTTATGTTGTGCAACTCAATAGACATCTAAGCTTACATGACCGTAGGTTGAGGAAAAATATTGCACCACATCTCCTCATGGTATTCAAATTAGGAGAATACAACCTTCACCCTCTCGATAACCTTAAACTCGTCCAAGGAATATGGAACAAGTAAATGTTCTCAAAATAGCCTAAATAATCAACCATGGATGGAAGGATGTAGTTTCTATCGTACCTATCATCTAGCACGATGAGGCAGCATGGTACCCCACAAATGATCACCTTTCCGGAGTGAACACTCCTTCTTGGATCAGCATTATAAGGCACATGAGTGCCCTTCGGCTTTGGAGATACATGCCCTCTTCTTCTCATGGAACAACTGCCACTATATCTAGTATAACTATTCACACCACTTCAACCTTGGTAAGAAGTACTACAAGGTGAAAAGTATGAATCTTCACACCCCACACGTGCACTCAACCATAGTTCCTATAAGCTTTGTGAATAAAAGAGTTATACCTTACACCCATTCTAGGTTCGGTTTGGGTAGTGCAAGACTCCCCACATGTCCGAACTTCCTCATAAAATCCATCACAAGGCTCATCAACATCTCCATGTTCACCATAAGTACTAGGCACTCCCCACATGTCCCAACTTCCTCATAAAATCCATCACAAGGCTCATCAACATCTCCATGTTCACCATAAGCACTAGGCACTACATTCACCTCACTTTCTTCCTCAAAACCGTAACTCTCAAATCTGTCCATGTCGTGACCATGGTTATACTCATAGCCCCCATAATTTCCATCATCATCATAGCCATAAAATCCCTCACTACAACAATAGTCTCCCATGTCGTAGTCACAACAATCTGTGGCTATCGAAGATATATTCCCCCTTATATCACCTTTGGACCTACAAAATGAACAAACAATATTAGTAGTATAAGCTCCTCACTAGCAATCATAGGCACTCACTCACCTTTGTGATCCTCACAATTGGAGCAGTGAATATTGAAATTTGCTTATACTCCGGTAGTCAATAAGATGTCAATCCTACTTAGCAGCTGGAATAGATTCTTGTTTAATCGACTCAAGACACAAAATAGAAAATTCTACTTACGAACTTGAAACAAAAATGTTACGACAAATTAAAAATGAGAAAAACACAAATAACGAAGACACGATGAAAACGGATTCAAAAACTAATTTACAATCTAGTAGGTGATTACTAGTTTGTCAATTAGTACTTAGAATCAATAAATGAAACTAAAGGAACAAGAAAAAGAAACTAAGAAATCTGAAATTTGAGCCTAAGGGTCATTTTTTGGGAAGTGGTGATATGGAAGCCATGTGGAAGCCTTGGATTGGGTGTTGGAATTGTAGAAATTTGAAAAAAAATTCTTGTCTTCAATTTGTATTGATCAATATTCAATTAGAAGAGCGGAAATCAGCTTTATGGGGGAGAAAAAAGTCTTGGAGCCCTTTTCAATATTCAAAAAACACTGACTTCCTTGCACTCTTTTGGCAAGACAACTTTTTGAAGGTTTGTTGGCTCTTTCCTCTTTTGTAAATCTTGGAAAGTGCTCTTACTCCCTTTTGGTAAGACAAGACTTTTGAAATCCCTTTGTCCCCTTTCTTCTTTGGTATATGTTGGACTTAGGTCTTTCAAGACGAACAAAGACAACTCTTTCTTTTTCCACTATCTTAGATCAAACACCACATCTTGAATGATCTTGTTCAACAATTTGTGAAGAACATGAAGAACTCCAAGAACATTCAAAAATGGTACCTAACCCAAATGAAATTTGAATTGAATGATTCTTGTTTATTTTTTCTCACATTGATCTTCCAAACAACAACAACACATTTTCAAGCCACAACCCTCAACAAATTTTGAGATCACCTTTTCAAGCTTCTTCAACCTTCAAGTCCAACAACGGTGAAGAACTTAAACAAACCCAGATTAAGCTCAAATCTTAGATCTAGACCCTATTAGTGTTAGGGAACAATGAGCTAACACTATAAACAACAAAAGACACAAAAAGCATAAGAAATTTAAGCCTCAAGTTTCGTCCTAAGTACAAAAATGGTACAGAATTTTATTTTTGAGATTTTCAGTATTTTAACACCTTTTTTTATTTTCAAGTTAACAATCCTAAGATTGATCTCGTAGAAATGAAATCAATCCGTTCTCTGATGCCAATTGATAAGGGAATGATTACAAATCACTAAAACAACTACGAACACAAGACAACAAGAAACACAAGCTACGACAATAGCACCACAAACTAAGAATAAGAAACAAGAAACAAGAGCACATGATGCTATACAGTAAAAGGATAGATAAGATGACATAAGAACTTATGAATAAACAAGAACCAAAACATGTATCAAACGTTAAGAACCTTATACTTACAAATCCAGAAACCAATCTTCTTACGGTGACCGCTAAGGGAATCAACTTCACCTTACAACCATTGTCTCTAAATAACGTAAAATATCGACTTTTCCAAGCCCTACACTAAAGTTGGCGTTTTCAAGCCCTTCACTAAGGACTCTCTCTAAGAGAGGTTAAACTCTCAAGGTCTTTCAATATTTCATCATCAATCCAAAAACTAAGGAAAATAAGGCCTAATTGACTATTTATAGGCTAGCTTATTATATAACAAAATATCCAAAATACCCTTAATGAGAGGATCCTTGGTGTGTAAATTAGGGGATTCCTTGGAGTGTTTTGGAGTGTTTAAAGCTCTTCAAAACACTTCAACACTCGTGCTATCAATTAATCATCAAGGCAAGCCTCCAAGCAACCCTCCACACATGAAATTGCTCTCATAAATATCCAAAATGGGTCCTCCATGCATGCTCTTGTGTCCTTGAGGTGACCAAATTTTGAGTCTTTAAGTGTTAGCCTCCAATGATGTCATCAAAAGCTATGATGGTCGTTTGGCTTGTATCAACTGTTACTTACTATATATAGCTTGGGGATTGGCTTACATACTGGATGGTTTTAGTATAGCCATCATTACCCAATTTCAGGTCGTGATAGATCGGTATCAAATACTAGGTTCATCAATCTTGTTGGGACAAGAGCAAATGCCTAGAAGAGTCCCGCAAATTGGTATGATGGTATTTGTATCCTATCTTTGGGATGTGATAATGCACAATTATACCCTTAAAACTAATTAGATTGTGTACACGGTTGCTAACAATATATTTACCCAACTATAGAGTTGATGTTGATCCCATGAGGAACAATGTGAATAGCGATCAAGAAATAAGAAACAAAAGTAACTCAT
>NC_061119.1:115214696-115222232 GCF_002878395.1 Capsicum annuum
TTTAGGTCTTCTCTCATTAGTTTTGGAAGAATGAAATATTGAAACACAAATCCTCTCTGTTGAGAGTAGAACACTTTAGGTAGTCTTAGTTTAGGTATTGATCTTTTCTTGGAAACGGTGAATCTTGAGGTGAGTTGATTCCCTTGGTAGTCCCCGTAAGAGTGTGGTTTGGATTATTACATTAATTAGGGGTTTTTGAGTTTAACACACTCTTTAGTTCTTAATATTGTAATTATATTGGTCTCACTATCTATCATTTACTTTTGTTGTTGTTATCTTGTGTAGTGGACTATTTTGGTTCTTTTATTGAATCCAAAACTTGTGTTATAGTTTTTCATCTTGTTCATCATGTTTTGTATCTTTTTTTTGGTGATATATACATCATTGTATGTTGTATTCTTCTTATTGATATCTAATCCGAGAGTGGTCTCTAAAAAGATCCTCGGATCCTTAAGATTTGCGAACTATTTTGGAGTTGTTTTGTGTTTCTCTTGTCGTTATTGTATCATTTGGCATCCAATCATGGCTTTATCTTGTTCCCAAAAGATCAATATTAGGTTTGTTAGTTGAAAAATAAAACAAATAGTTTTTTAAAAAAGTTGAAATCTTAAAATTCCAGAAAAATAGCAATCTGACCATTTTGTGTTCTTGGCCAATATTTTATGTTATTGTTGTGTATTGGCCAATATTTTTACCTATCTTTGTTATCTCTAAGTGTTAGTTTTGTTCCTCACTAACATGTTGAGTCTATATCTTAGATTTGAGCTTGAAATATTGATATTGTTAATGTGAACAAAGTGTGGCCGATTGTTGTTAGTATTATTGTTGCGGGTTCGAGACTTGAAAGTGTGATGTTTTGTTGGTTCAAGTTTTAAACATGTATTGTGGATATTGTGTTGTGGAATTTAAGATTGGGAAGTTGTTGTTGTTGTTGTTTGGGAGGTCCAACTTGAACCTTAGAACTTCAAGACTCAAAGTTTGTGTTCTTGGTGTTCTTCACCATCTCCATATATTGTTGAAAAAAAATAGTTGTTGATCGTAGAAGTTGAAGAAAAAGAGTGTGTATTGTGTTAGTCTTGCAAGACATAGATCCAAGTTTCAAGGTGTAGTACTTGTGACTCAAAGACTTTTCCTACACACTAAAGACTTTACATCACTTCTCAACCACTTTCCCATGAAACAAGGGTCCATGTTTTATGGAGAAGTACAAGAAAAAGTCAAGTCTTGAAAATTGCAAAAGGCTCCAAGACATATTTTCACTCCTAAAACAAATTCCACCAATCTAAATTAATTTTTGACCAAGATTTGGACCTTTGAGAATACCCACTTGATAAAACCAACCCAATATGTGGCTGCCACATCATCACTGCTACTGTTCACGCAATATTTTTGAGCTCAAATTTTAGATTCTTAGTTTTATCTTATTGTTTCATTAGTTTCATGTCTTGATTCTAGAATTAATTAACAACTAGTAATCACCTACTTAGTTGTAGATTAATTATTGAATCTGCTTCTTCCTGTCTTCGTTATTTGTGTGCTTTTCTCATTTTTAACTCATAACTTCTTTGTTTTAAGTTCATAAGTAAATTTTTTTTTGTGTCGATCAAGCAAGAATCCATTTTGGCCGCCAAGTAGAATTGACATCTTATTTACTACCAAAGTATAAGCAACTTTCAATATTTGCCGCTCCAATTGTGAGGATTACAAAAGTGAGTGAATACGAGTGTTGGTGAGTTTCTTTTACTACTAATCTTGTTTGTTCATTTTGTAGGTTCAAAAGGTGATATAAGGGGAATATGTATTCGGTAGCCGGGGATTATTGTGACTACAACATGGGAGACTATGGTTGTAGTAAGGGGTTTTATGGCTACAAAGTTGAGGGAGATTGTGGAGGCTATGAAATAGCCATGATCAAAACTTGGGCAGATTTGAAAGTTACTATTTTGAGGGAGAAAATGAGGTGAATGAAGTGCCTAGTGCTTATGGTGACTTTGAAGATGATGTAGGACCTCGTGATGGATCTTATGATAACGTTGGGTCATGTGAGGAGTCCTACACTTCTCACTCCAAACCTAGATTTGGTGTTAGGTATAATCCTTTCATTTGCAAAGCTTATGAGAGTTATGCTAAGAGTACATGTGAGGAGTGTGAAGATTCATATTGTCCACCTTGTAGTACTTCTTATCAAGATCGATATAGTGTGAATGGTTATACTAGCTCTAGTGGAGGTTGTTCAACGAGAAGAAGAGGGTATGCATCTCCAAAACCGAGGGGTACTCGTGTCCTTTACAATGTTGATCCAAGGAGTGTACACTCCAGAAAAGTGACCATTTGTGGGATACCGAGCTACCTCATTGTGTTAAATGATAGGTACTATAGAAACTACATCGTTCCATCCATGGTTAACTACTTGGGGTTGTTTTGTGAGCCTTTACTCGTTCCATACTTCCTGGACAGGTTTAAGGTTACCGAGAGGGTCAAAGTTGTCTTCTCCCAATTTGAGTACCATGACGTGTGGTGTGATATTCTTCTACTGATATATGGTCATGTATGCTTAGGTGTCTATTGGTTTGCACAACATAGAGTTTCAATGTGCAAAATTGGCCTAATATTGTAAGAGACCGGTGGGGAAATCACCTTATGACATACATGTTGCCCAAGCTGCAAAGAGAAGTGAATACTTACTCCAATCCGAATGCTTATAAGAGAAAAAGATTGAGAGGAGTAAGGATGTGCAAGGTGGTAAACTGAGAGTGGAAAAAAGAGAGGTTGTGTGGAGCGAAGTGAGGGGATTATCACCAAACCATGCTAACATTGCTTGTCCTTCTATTTCTAAGGACATTTGTATAGGTACCAATATGGCAAGCGGAGGCAAACATACCAAAAGGAAGTTGCTGGCCAAGCTTATAGAGGACCTTTACACCACGGCAAAGAAGAATCTACTCAAGAAATTTAAGGTAAAATAGCTAACTCTTACACTTTGGTGCATGATAATGATATTCATGTGGCTAGTAGCCCATTGAGTGTGAGTAGTAGCTTACTTACTTATGAGTCAAATGATTCTTTGTCTCATGTTAGTGATGTGCATGTTGTGAGTGTGGATACACTAGTTAATCCTATTGATGACCAAATTGACTCTTTTTGTAAGGTTAATTTATGTCCACCTAGTGTTGAAACCTATATGTTGAACATAAGTACATCATCTTGTCTAATCGGTGTTGATCAACTTACTTGTGAAAATTGTCCACCACTTGAGTATATGTGTGATGTGATTAATAGAACTCAAGTGAATGAAGTACTTGAAAATATTGGTCACCAAAATGGGCGTGAACCTGAGAGCTATTCTTGGGACAATCTTATGCTTGAAATCTCTTTGAAACATGATATTGATCTTTTAGAGAGAGGTGAACGTGTTTGTTCCGAATCTGCCTGGGATATCATGCTCTCTTTAGGTATAATGTCTTGTTTGAAGATGATTTAAACACTCCTAATGAACCTAGTGGTGAGAATGGTGGTATAGCTTGCCTTGAAGGCTATAGCCGATATGCTAACCCACTATGGTGTGACAACATTCCTCCTAAATATGGAAATCTCTTTTTGAAAGATGAGAGTACTCTTAATGGTAAGAAATGTGTAGTGCTTCTTAAAAACCCAAGGGAAAAAGTGTCATTGACTCCTTCGGGTAATCTTCCTAATTGTGCATCCTTGTTTGACACACTTATGCCTAAATTACATGAATTCCAACTTGTGGATGCCAAGTTGTCTAGTTATTTGAAATAAAGAATGTGTATGTGTTTAAATGTTTATTCTTCACCCTTGTATGCCTTTGCATGTGATTCTTTCCTATACTACCTCTTTGCCTATAATGACGTCTATGCTAGTTTTAGATTTTATGTCAACATAGGAAGTTTGTTGGACTATCCATGTGTGTGCGTGATAATGCTATATGGATTTTATGGGCTTTAGAACCAATCAAAACCCCCCTTGGTGTGGTCATTTGATGAGACAAAGAAGCAATGGTGTCTTATAGCTCATAAGATGAAGGAAGTTCGACCTTGTGGATTATATGATGTCATTAGTACCTATGTAGTTTCTTTATCTCTTGGTGATTCCCGTAACCAAATCCTGTGTACACCTTTTATTGAGCTTTTAATATTTAATTCAAAGGATCCTTGGTTATATTGCAAATATGTGCAACCTTCGCATGTTTAGATGATTTGTTGTGCTAACCCTAATCCTAATTCCTTGAGGAGTTTGTAGTTGTTTATTCTCTCTTTGGTTTTGCAAGGTTTGGATTCAAGGTCGAATCCTTTTCAAGAAGGGGAGGAAGATACAAGAATAATGGCCGCCTTAGCTTTCGATGACATCATTCAAAGTCACTATGTGAAGAATCAAGCTTTGGTCGCATGGAGGGCACGAGATCATACTTGGAGGGGATGTTTTGAGCCTACTACAGATCAAACCCGAGTATGGAAGATTTCTTGGAGCCTTGAAGACTTAAGGACTCTCTGGTTTGGACCACCTTTGTTGGTTCACGGTTTTGGTTCCTTTTATGAAGGGAATTTTGGTCACTTAGCCTTAAGGGAATTTTGGACAATTCATATTCTTTCCAACACACCAAGGCCACCATTGGTCATTAAGGGTAGTGTAGTCTTTTTTGCCTTCTTTTGTAATATACTATAAGTAGGATTTTTTTAGGTCTTCTCACATTAGTTTTGGAATAATGAAAGATTGAAAGACAAATCCTCTCCCTTGAGAGTAGAACACTTTAGGTAGTCTTACTTTAGGGCTTGCAAAAGCTAATATTGATCTTTGCTTGGAAACGGTGAATTTTGAGTTGAGTTGATTCCCTTGGCAGTCACTGTAAGAGTGTGGTTTGGATTATTACATTAATTAGGGGTTTTTGAGTTTAATACACTCTTTAGTTCTTAATATTGTAATAATCTTGGTCTCTCTATCTATCCTTTACTTTTGTTGTCATTATCTTGTGTAGTGGATTGTTTTGGGTCCTTTATTGAATCCAAAACTTGTGTTATTGTTGTTCATCTTGTTCATCATGTTTTGTAGGTTTTTTTTGATGATATATACATCATTGTATCTTTTACTCTTCTTGTTGATAGCGAATCCGAGAGTGGTCTCCAAAATGGTCCTTGGATCCTTAAGATTTGCAAACTGTTTTGGAGTTGTTTTGTGTTTCTGTTGCCTTTATTGTTTCATCAAGTACACCTTTCTTGCCAAATTATCCAACACAAGTGAAGCCCTAAATTCAAATGTTCTTGGACCAATTTTCAGATTCTAAGAGCTAAAACTACAAGACTAAAGAAATAATCTAAGAATAATATCCAATTTCATCAAAGTCTAATGAAAATACAAGCTAAAGGGTCTATTTATACTTATTACAACCAATGACCAAAATACCCTTAATGAAGGGTGCTCCTTTGGAGTGTAAAAATGTCATTAAAAGACAAGAATGCCCTTAATGAATAGGAGCCTATGTGTTGTAGGAATCCTTCCTTCTCTCTTCATTTGAACAAGGCTTTGTAATGTCTCCAAAAGGTCTTTTAGTACTTGTAAATTCCGAAGCTTGTTCCTTTGAGAAGTCTTTGCAATCCTTATGCACTTTAGGCTTGTATCAATTAGTTATGTATTAATGTTCAGCCTAGTTCAGCCTATTCCAGTACCAGTGTTAGTTCAATTAGAAGTAGGATTTAGCACCGAGCGAACTTAGGGATGAGGTCTCACCTGACAGCAGAGGGTGTGACCCAAGTTTTAAAACTACATAGTTAGTATAGGTTAGAGATAACTACCTGCCAGTTGAGGGATGACAAAGTATTTACCTACCAGTTAAGGGTGACACATATCTTATTAGAGCACTTGCCAATTGAGGGTGTGTCATTAGTCCTTTGGGACACCAGTTTAGTGGATCCACACAGCCAGTGTTAGTAACTATGGCATGGTACTAACACCCTTCTAACTGGGGTTATAGGTTGGCCCTTAATTAGCTTAGATTGGGGAATATCGGTTAGATAATACCTCCCACAGTTTCAGTAAAATATTCAATATAGTTTCAATTCAAGTTTTCCTGACCAAAGCATAAAGATTCTCAGTTATTCAGTTATCAGATTTTAGTCTTTCAGTTTATAGATTATTTTAGATATATGTTTATGCTTGGTCTTGCATTCTCAGATGTTATAGTTTTTATGCATTCATGTTCAGTTATCTCATGCTATTCAGTTGGTCCTTATCTCATATGCATAGTACCCTATGCCTAACCTCATCTCATATACCAGTACATTCAAAGTACTGACCACATAATCTTCTTTGTGATATGATATCTTATATCATAGATTCAAATGCATAGGACACCACAGTTAGATAGCTCAGCATAATCTAGAAGTCATAGTGGTGAGTCCTAATCCATCGAGGACATATTATGTTTATTCAGTTATTTCTATATTTTATTTTATTCAGTCAGTCGGAGTTAGTTGGGGATCTATCCTATTAACTTCTCAGTTAGTTTAGAGGCTTTCAAACATTTAGACAGTCAGTTATATAGTTAGTCAGTTAGTCATTTTTTAGTTTTTATCATGTTTATCAGACTTATGTTTGGTTTAGTATTTCAATTCTTAGATTTATATTTCCTTCTTAGTTTATCTTCTACACAGGTGTTATGTTCATATTTATTTAGTGCTCCCAGCAGGTACCAGCTAATGGATTAGATTGTGGTCACTTGTGACTGTAAGCAATATTTTCGCGACTAGACCGCCTTGGGTCGTGAAAAAACTTGGTATCAGTTCCCAAAGTTTTAAAGTATCCTAGAAAGTTTGAAAGTTGCATTAAGTAGAGTCTTGTGCATGGGTGTGAAGCGCGCTGCACTTATGGACAAGAGGCTACAAGACATTTGAGGAAAAGTTTCCCTTTTTTCATTATTCAATTCGTCTGAAAGAGCATGAGCTCTACTTAAACTCTTTTTCTAACTTATCCTTCATTCTTTTTATACATAATGACTCCCAAAAGAAATAAAGGAAGCAGGAACGGGAATTAGCCTGCACCATTGCAATTCAGAAAGATCCCCTGAATGAAAATATCTCATACGCCGAGTTTAAAGCAGCTTTTACTGCCAGTGCTTATTAAGTAGCTTCCCAAAATAATCAGCAAGCTGCTGCCCCATCCAATCTAGTAGCAAATGCAGCTGCGGTTAGGATTTGAGATTTCACGCAGATAAATCCCCCTTAGTTTTTGAGATCTAAGTCTGAGGAGGATCCGTAGGAGTTTTTTTATATGGTCCAGAAGTGAATGATATTATGGGTGTCACTTCGAATGAAAGTGTAGAGTTGGATGCATATCAGTTATAAGATGTATCTCACACCTGGTATAAGCAGTGGAAGGAGGATAAGAGTGTTAAGGTCGGGCCTGTAGAGTGGGAGGAGTTTTCTACGGCTTTTCTAGATAGGTTCTTTCTGTTAGAGTTGAGGGAAGCTAAAGTGCAGGAGTTCATCAATTCAAAGCAAGGTAATATGAGTAAGAAGGAGTACT
>NC_061119.1:115225232-115281684 GCF_002878395.1 Capsicum annuum
CAACAAATTCAAGCTTCAAACCTCAAGAAAGTCCCAAGAATCTTCAGGAAATCATCTAGTGAGGTGTGTGTGATGTTCATCCATCGGTTCCTTTTACCCATGGAGTCCAAGAATCCATTTTTGGTTTTAAATAATGAGTTTCTCATGTATTAGTTGAAATATCTCCATGAATCTTTTGTGAATTCAATTACAAGTTATGTTTATAAGTGTTTATCAAGTGGGATGAGCCATTACATGTTTTAAATGTTTAAATCTTCATGTTAAATCCCTAAATTATGATTTTAGTCTTCTAATCATGGATTTATCGCATGTTTTACCCATTCCCATGCTTAAGTTCTTGACTCTCATGTGTTTGATAGAGTGCCTAAGTGTTGGATTTTGAACAATGATCCCCTACTATGGTTTTAAAGTTTTTATATGGCATTGTTGTTGATTACATTCAGTGCTGGTGGGTTATGAACACCCGATACCTCTGTGATTTACATGATTCATCTTTTCAAGTACTCAAACAGTTAATTCATGACTCTTATCTGTATACTTACATGTTTATAATCATGATAAGCACTATTAGTTATGTAATAATGTTCAGTCTAGTTCAGTCTATTCCAGTACCAGTGTCAGTTTAGTTAGGAGTAAGATTTAGCACTGAGTGAACTCAGGGATGAGGGTTAGAGATGTCAATCCCCGATTTACAGAACTACGTAGCCAGCGTATGTTAGAGATGTCTACCTACCAGTTAAGGGTTGACATTTTATTTACCTGCCAGTTGAGGGTGACACATATCTCATTAGAGAACCTGCTAGTTGAGGGTGACTCATTAGTCCTTTGAGACACCAGTTTAGTGGATCCACATAGCCAGTGTTAGTACCCGTGGTACGGTACAAGCACCCTTCCAACTGGGGTTACAGGTTGGCCCTTAATTAGCTCAGACTGGGGCATATCAGTTAGATGATACCTCCCACAGTCTTAGTAAAGTATTCAGTATAGTTTCAGTTTTATTTTTCCTGACCAAAGCATAAAGATTCTTAGTTATTCAGTTATCTGATTGTAGTCTTTCAGTTTACAGATTATTTTAGATATATGTTTACACTTGGTCTTGCATTCTTAGATGTTATAGTTTTCATGCATTTATATTTGGATATCTCATGCTATTCAGTTGGTCCTTATTTCATATGCACAGTACCCTATGTATATCAGCCTAACCTAATCTCATATACCAGTACATTCAATGTACTAATCACATACTCTTCTTTGCGCCATGATGTCTTACATCATAGGTTCAGATGCACAGTTTCCTAACCATAGTTAGACAGCTCAACATAATCTAGCAGCCGTAGTGGTAAGTCCTAATCCTTTGAGGACATGTTATGTTTATTCAATTATTTCTATATTTTATTAGTCGGAGTTAGTTGGTGGTCTGTCTTATCAACTCCTCAGTTATTTTAGTGGTATTCAGATATTCAGACAGTCTGTTAGATTTAGTCAGTTAGTCACTTTTTAGTTTTTATCAGGTTTATCAGACTTGTGTTTGATTTATTATTTCAGTACTTAGATTTGTATTTCCTTCTCAATTTATCTTCCGCACAGGTGTTATGTTTGTATTTATTTAGTGCTCTCAGCAGATACCAGCTAGCTTATTATGGTCACTTGTGACCGTAAGCACAGTTTTCACGACTATGGGGTAGCCTCGGGTTGTGACACTCTCTTGAAGGCTCTCTTAGGTGGAAGATTTCTCACACAATTAAGAGGTTGACTTTGTCTGGCTCTTCGCATAAGCAATCTCTCAATTGCTCATGTGGGACCACATAAGCGGTGATTCTTCTGCTTGAGTCTTGGAATCTTACTGCCTCCTTCATGCTTTTTTATCTAGTTTTGGTTCCTTTTGTTCAAATTCAATCTATTATCTATCATAAATAAAACATATATATTTAAAAAAATAATTATCCTCAAATTATAGAATATTAACATAAAATCATAAAAAGAGAGATAAAAATAAGTGGTAAAATCATCACTTATCAACAACCCCAAATTAAAGATTTGGCTTGTAAATAAAAAAAACTTAATGAGGTCTACCAATTCAAGCTCATGAACCAGCAATGTTATTCTAAATTTTCATTTTCCAAATAATCACAATGACTATGACTTTGGTTGGGTACTAACAATTAGTCAACAAACATGTGATTCTAGTTCAACAACTCCCTCAATTCAAAACACAACTACAAGAACGCAATAGAATTTCAAGAATGACCAAGTGACAATAATTACTTCTCAAGAAGTAAATCAAAACCACTAGTTAACCACATATTCTCCTTTGACTCATTTTTGAAACAACTTCACCAATTTATTCTAGTTCACATGCCCTTAAAAGAAAGAAAGTCCCTAACTTACAATATTTGCAACAACAAGGCAAGGGATAAAGAATTTACAATGCAAACAATCATCATACCATATGCTTTCCCTTATGTTTAATCGCCACTAACTCAAAGGCACTTTGTTAGAGATCTCGAAGAACATCATCTAGCTTGTAATGGATGCATTAGGAAGGGTAGGATAAGAATCCAAGGTAAAAGTGATTATACTCTCCTTGAACTCTACCCAACACTTTTCAACTCAAAATTTGATCATTTTTCTCTACATTTCCATATGACACGAAGCACCTTTCTTTTTCATTCTAGGTTATCCACTTATTGAAAACTTTCTCTTTTTCTTTTCTTTTCTTCTCTCTTTTCTTTCTTATTATTAAATAATTGACTTGTTCTTATGGAATTAACTTAAAAAGCCACAATGCATGATCACCTCTTCCTAGTGTTTTTCTACCATCCCTAAGCGCTTTGCCTCAAGTTGGATTTTTCAAGTTCAAGGAGGGTAGGGTTCAAAAGAGGACATATTTCAAAAGGTGCAAGACTTGTTATATGGTTTAAAGAATGGATATTAAGCTCAAATGGACAACTAGTTCTAAAATTTGTACAAAGATAGCATTCGAGGCTAAAGAGGCTTTATAAAATCATATATAAGGCCAAAGATCATCTCCCCGACCAAATACAATCAAAACTAGCATTCAAAGACCAACCACTCAATTTCTAGATGACACAAGTAAGTACAAGAATTATTCAACAAATAAGAGAAAGGAATCAAATTTCATAATCAAAACTATCATCACCTAATTAGTTAAGAGTCACTAAAAGATTCAAAGAGGTGTCACAATCATCATTCAGTGCCATGCAACTTTTTTATAAAAAATAGGAGAGGTGGGCTGAATTCAAAATTCACAATGCAAGACAACTCGATTTGTACAAAACAAACCACAATCCTATAATTTGACTCCAAGAAGGCCAACAACTACTATGGTTACTCAAATTTCACCAGAATTCCTAATAAGTTTGCCCACTCAATCCCAAACCACAAGGGTCCTGACTTCCCCAAAAGAATATCAATACATAAAACTGTCACAACCCAAACCAGTCGTGAGTGGCACTCCAAAACTAACCCTCTGGTGGAAGAACCAACTAAAACAATAATCCATCTAATACTTTGTCAAAATTAGGTAATTAAACTTATGTCATTAAATAAAATCCCATATTTATATCTCACAAAAATAGCAAAATAATAATGAGAAATAAACCAACCCCTAGGACCTAAAAGTCATCATACCAAAACTCTAATAAATTTCAAAAAAAGAATGTAACCCCAAAATCAAAACAATGTCTAAGTCTAAAACAAATAGACCAGAAAATAATATAACTCATGGTAGCCCAAAAAAAACTCATCCTTGAGTTTGAATATGGTCTAAATCATAACTGAGGTCTTAAAAAGTTGACGAAATATGCTCTATACTCAACCAAAAGAAGAGCATGTGTAGTATCAATATAGAAGGAAAAATCATATACTAGTAGGGTCATCGACCAACCAAAAATGAGAAATATAAGCATATCACGATAATGTAGTACAACATGGAAACCATGAACACCTATCATGCAACCATACTTTACGTTCATAACACTTAACCTCATTATCAACATCATGGAATTTAGTGACTATGAGTCAAACATGGATAACAAATCAGTCAATCTATAACTTTCAACAATACTCCAGGTAAATAACCCATGATTCAAAAGTACACCAATCATGTCCCAGTTACATAAGTAAATAAACAACATATAATTATGCCATAACTTACAACTAGCCCTGGACTCTCAAGGATCCATAAAACAACAACAGTTGAAAGTATCATGAATCTCGATTTACACAAATAAATCACCTTTAGAAATTAAGCACATACAACTGGTTCACTCAAGAACCAATATATTAAAGAAAATGTATAATCCCTGATTCAATCAAGGAACCATCAAAATCACTTGTACCTTGTGCATACATGTTAAGGATCTTATAGTCGCCTACTAGCTATGACCTATAGGGTATATGTTATCATCTAATATACCAAATCCCAAACATCAAGTGTCTGCAATATTAAACAAACTAATCTCATAAGGTTGTCTAAATATTGGTACATCCAATAATAATGATAGATATCACAACAATCACAATTATAAGAATACAGAAACAAAACTTGTAACAACCAACAAGCTTTACGTATAAATTCATTGCATGTTATTAACAGTTAGGATATCTAACATTCACTCACTTTCCTTGAACATGCACTGTGCAAGCAATACTAAGGAATAGTTAGCATGGACAAATAAAACAAGTTGGGTTTCAACTATCTTAAACTACCATCTACCTCAATCCAAGCTTAAATACTACAAACTTAAGCTTTTCCTTTTCTTGCTTTCTCAACTTGATTGTGGTCCAAAATAGGAATATAACACATAATCAACTAAATGACCTACAATATCATGGATTACTACCTAATCCCAAACCCATAGGCCAATTTCATGATTATTTCCCCTCGATCCACACACATTCTAGGACCTTGTTTCATAAATTCTCCTTAAAACTACAAATTTCATGCTTACATTAGTGAATTTTAGTCATGCAAGAATAAATTATGACTTTTAACTAAACCAAAGGATTTTAAACTTAATTTACCCCCTTTCACTTGAAAATTCAGCTATGTCAAGAAAAACCCTTCCTGAAACCCATAAACTGGTGATTTTGATGTTTAGGAATCAAAAACTAAGTTAATAGGGATAAGTAACATACCTTTACAAAGAATTATGATGGAAAATAGGTGAAAATCACCCTAAATTGCCCGAGCACTCCCCAAAATATATTTAGAAATAATAAACCATTTTTGGGCAATTTTCTTCATAATCAACGATTTACCCTACTATAGTAGACCAACTTTGGCTTCCGTTGTAGTAGAAATTTCTCTGCTATAGCAGTAGCACCATAGCAGCCTGCCATCCGCTATTACGAATGTGGTAAGGCAGAAACTCATAAAAGCTCTAATTTTTGCCTTTTTTTGCAAGATGAGTCCATGATATCCCAAAATAACCCCTTTGCGTCAAGTTTGATATTAGGAGTTCTACTCACCTGAATTTAATTTAGAAAAATTATACGAGTTCCTTATCGTCTCTGCTAAAATAAATCTCTCTAAATTTTAATATATTTTCCCAACCCATCCTGAAGTGCCCTAGATCATACATTGCTTAAATTTTGTCTAAGCCTAGCTTGATATTTCTAACTCCCAAACTGGGGAAAGTTGTAACTCAATTTGTGTATGTTAAACTTACCCATATGATGGAAAAAGTCATTACAACAGTAAATTTACACAATGTTCTTTCTCAAATGATCAAACAAGGAAAAATAAGTTAAGTCAAGAAAATAAAGAGTATTTGTATCCTCAAACAAATTAGGGTACTTGTCTAGCATATCCTCCTCGGTTTCTCAAGAGGCTTCATCAATTAGGAGATGTTTCCATTGAAACTTTACCAATTAAATTTCCTTTGTCCTCAACTTTTGGACATCCCAATCAAGAATAGCAACCAACTCCTCCTCATAAGTATGGTCCTTATCTAGGATACCTGAATCCTACTTGACAATAAGATCCCCATCATAATGGTATCTCTAAGAATGGATGAATGGAAAACTAGATAGACCCTAACAAGATTGTGATAAGTCTAACCTATATAGTACTCGATCTATATCATCAAGAACCTCGACTAGACCAATATACTAAGGGATAAACTTGCCCTTATTCCCTAATCTCATAACTCCTTTAGTAGGATATACCTTTAAAAAAACTTGTCCACCAACCTTGAACAACATGTCCCACACCTTACGATCTGCATACTTCTTTTATGTACTCTGGGCTGCCAATAACTTGGTTTGAAAATCTCACTTTTTCTTAGCTTCCTTTACCAAATTAATGGCCAAAGGCTTCACATCACCTATCTCAAACCACCCTATGGGTGATCTATATCTCCTTTCATAGAGTGTCTCAAATAGGGCCATAGCAATGCTAGAGTAATAGTTGTTGTTGTATGAAATAACCACTAAAATCAATCATACATGCACTTAAATTATCCTTTTCGGTGGTTAAGTAGTTTGAGGATGAAATGTTACGCTGAAAGTAAGTCGGGTGCCAAACTCTTCAAGCAAGATGTCCCAAACTTTAGAAGTGTATTACGTACCACTATCTGAAATGATGGACAGTGGTACCCCATGTAGCCTCACTATCTCCTTGATCTAGATCTTGGCAAATTGTTTAGAATTGTAATCCACCCTTAGTGGAATGATATGGGCTAATTTTTATAGCCTGTCCACTATGACCCAATTTTGGCCATGTTTCCCCAAGATCTTAGAAAGACCTACCATGAATCCATAGCTATCCTTTCTCACTTTTATTTGGGAATGAGCATCCTTTGAAGCAAACCTATAGGCCTTTGATGCTCATACTTTAACAGTTGACAGTTGTGACATTTGGGTGCATACAGTACTATGTCTTTCTTCTTTATAGGACATCAATAAAGTTGTATCAAGTCACAGTACATCTATATTGCACGTGGATGAATAGAATATTATGAACTATGATCTTTAGCAAGCATATTCTAAATTAAATCATAAACCCAAGGAATACATACACACCCTCTAAACAACAACAATTTGCATGCACAAAGTATGGCATCTAAAGCCTCGCCACACATTCATTCTTCTAGAGTTTATACAATTTTCCATTCTCATACTGTTTGGCCTTGATTTCATCAAAGGAATGTTGAATTTACCTCAATACTAGCACACACTCCACCCTTTTCTAAAATACCTAACTATAAGAATTGAGTTGCTAGAGTTTAAAACTCCCTAGCCAAGGGTTTCATTGACACCCTCAAACAAGCCTAACTACCTATGCTTACTTATTTTCAGCTCAATGTGTCTGCCACCATATTGGCATTACTTACTCGAATGATATTGGATGGTTTCATCATAGTCTTTCAACAACTCTATCCATTACCTTTTTCTCAAGTTCAAATCCCTTTGTATGAATACATCTTACAAGTGGCGATGGTTTATGAATAACTCACACTTAACACCAAAAAGGTGGTGTCTCCAAATCTTAAGTGTAAATACCACCACTGCCAACTCTAAGTCATGAGTCAAGTAATTATTTTCTTAAGGCTTTAACTACGGTGAAGCATAAGCAATGATATTTTTGTCCTACATCAACACACACCCAAACACAAACATGAAGCTTCATATAACAAACAATGATGAATTTAAATGCATCTTCGTCTCAAAAACATGAAATGAAGAAAGTTTCATTTTCAAAATTTGAGTCTGCAACTCATGTTCGGTACTACTCATGATGAGGCCTACAATAGGATGGCGGAATACATAATCCCTTAAGCCATCCATATAGGGTTAGAGTGGCAATGGGATGAGCACACAAAACCTATAATGTTGTCATAGTAGGAGTGGATCCTATTACCATCCAACCCACTCAGAAAACCCAAAACCTATTAAATATCATCGGCAGACATCAAGGGAACGGTTGCACCTCCATCTAGTGCTGCCACATTCTTCTCCATACCATCCTCGTCCCTTGTCTCAACCTCCTCAAAATGATTTTGGGTTAGGGGAAATGATACTAGCCTTTGATGATCTCGGTTAGCTGCTGCTTGTGATCAACACCTAGTGGGTTTTCTCTCTCTCTTCTCATTCTCTTACCTCTTCCTCATCTTCATCACTGAAAAGCCTATTCTGTAGTTGGAGATACTAGTGTTGGGGCTACTATTTTTGGTCTCATATTCCCCATCTACAAATAAAATAATGAAGAGGTTTAGATACTAATTTGGAGTTATACCCATTAGAATCAAGTTTTAGCATGAAAAAGGGAAGAAAAGATAGTTTCCTAAAGTCCTACAGCCTCTTAAAGAAAAGCACAAATGTCACCATACCATTCCATAAGACTGTACTAGAATTAATTTGGTAATCCAAGATCAACAAACCAACGGATCTAATACCAACTTTGTCATGACCCAAACCATCTGTAAGTGGCACCCAAACTAACCCTCAAACTAGCCAAATAATCTATCAACATCTAGCAAAAATTAGGCAACTAAACCAATGTAATTGAATAAGAATTTATATCCAATATCTCATGAAAATAACAAAATACTAGTGTAGAATAAATCATTTTCTAGGACATGAAAGTCATTGTACTAAAACTCTAATAAATGTCAAAAAAGGGATGCAACCCCAAAACTAAAATAATATCTAAGTCCAACACAAATATACCAAAAATCAATAGAAGAACCTGTAGTAGCCCAAAATATGTAGCTCACCCTTGAGTTTGAATATGATATGAATCTCAGTTGAAGTCTCAAAATAGCTACCGAAATATGCTCTGCACTCAATAAAAAAAAAAGAGCACTGTAGTATACACAAGAAACAACAGTGTACTAGTAGGGTCATCGCCCAACCCAAAATAAGAAATATGAACCTATAACCATAACATAATACAATAACACAACCATGAACACCTATCATGCAACCTCTACTTCAAGTTCATAACACTTAACCTTATTATCAACATAATGGATTTTAGTCAATATAAGTCAAGCATGGATAGAAAGTCAATTAAATTATGACTTCCAACAGGACTCTAGGTCCACAATCCATGACTCAATGATTACATCAACTATGTCCCTATTACACAAGTAAACAGACAACATATAGTTATACCACAACTTGCAACTGGTTCAGACCTCTCAAGCATCCATAGAACAATAATAATGACAATTATAAGTATCCTAAATTTCAATTAAAAACCACCTTTAGTAATTAAGCACATTGTTCCCTCAAGAAACCAACATAATAAGGAAAACACATAATCCCTGCTTTACTCAAAGAACCATCACATTTACCTATACTTTGTAAATACACGCTAAGGGCCTTACGATCGCTCACTAGCCATGACCTACAAGGAATGACCTATCATCCATGTCCAAAATCCCATACATAATGTGTTTGCCAATCTTAAATCAACCAATCCTGTGAGGATGTCCAAATATCGTATATCTCACAATAATGATACATATCACAATAATCACAAACACAATGAATAAGTAACAACATTTGTAACAACCAACAAACTTTACATTTAAGTTCATTGTATGCAATTATCACTTAGGATATCAAATAATCACTCACTTTCCTTAAACAGGCATTGTCCAAGCAATACTAAGAAATAGTTCTCATGTATAAATAGATAAAGTTGGATTTCAACTACATTAAATCATCACCTACCTCAATCCAAGATAGAAGGTTCTAACGAACTTAATCTTTCCCTTTCTTTGCTACGCCGACTTGATTGCGGTCTAAAATAGAATGTAATACATAATTAATAAAATACCCATAATATCGAGTATTATAACCTAATCCAAAACCCCAAGGATAATTTCATGATTATTCCCCCTATTTTAGTGCTTTCTTACCATAAATTCACCTTAAAATTACTAATTTCATGGTTATATTAGTGAATTTTTGTCATGCAAGAGTAAATTAACAACTTGTAACTAAAATCAAAGGAATTTACATTGAATTTACCTCCTTGCACCTAAAAATTTTGAATATTTCAAGATAAATCCTCCACAAAACCTATAAAGTGGTGATTCTAAACTTTTGGAATTGAGTAACTAGTTAACAAGGACAAATAACTTACCTTGATAAAGAATTCTGGTGGAAAATAGGTGAAAAATGCCCCAAATCACCTGAGCCTCCTCAAAATATGTTTAGAAATTATAGATCATTTTTGAAGAATTTTATATATTAATGGTGATTTACCCTGCTATAGTGATCTGACTCCACTATAGAAGTATCACTATAGCAAAATTTGCCTACTATATTAGAATGGATCGACTTTGACTTCTGCTATGGAGGAAACCTATAGTGGCCTGCCACCGCTATAATACATGTGGTAGGGGAGAAACTCAAAAAAGCTCTTAATTTTGCTTTTTGAAAAGTACAATAATGTTATGACCACCAAAGTAACAATCTCAAAGGTTAAACAAACTATGTGCACAAATCTGAATTGTATAGGTGACAGCTATGGGCATAAAGCCTAGCATGGGCCAATCCCAATACCTTTATTTGATGGTGGTAGATCAAGGGAAAAAGACTAGCATGGGCCTATTCCAATATGTTTATACATGGATGAAAGCTCAGGGGTATAAGCCTAGTATGGGTCGATCCTAATTTGTATATTTACCGTTGATTAGCTAGTCATTCATATCATATGGCTTATAAGGACTATAAATTAAGAAGGGTAAAATGAAGAAAAGAATATAATGTACCTGCTCCTATAAGTATATGTAAAGGTGGTTTACTAGCACCATTTAGACACTTGTATCTAATTTCAATTGAGCTCTTGATTATGTGTTATTGCTTTTAGCTTACATATTAGTACACATTTTCATGCTAATATCTCTCATGGAGGGACCTATATTTTATGCTGCAGGAATAATTGATTTAACTAATACACCTCCCTAGTAGAGTACAGGATATCCAGTGGCTATTGGTGACCTCCAAGTTGATTCAGGGCTTTTCAAGTCTATTATATATATTTTGACATTGTACAATAGTTAAGAGTAAGGTGGGGGTTTGTCTCAACCTCAACTAAGTCTGTGTATCTTTTAAAGGTTTTGTAGTCCAATGTAAAGTTAAGCATGGTAGTGTCTTGTCTTTTAGATGTTGTGTCCCCAATGACCAAGTCTTGTATATATAGTTTTGGGCTTGACTATGTGGTTATCCTCATCGATGCATTATATCCATATATGGTAGAACCTTTGGTTACCGTAGTTACATGCATGATAACCATGAGGTTATAGGTTGGTGCTCTCGGGACTTTACGGCTATGGGTGCCTACCCACCCCAATGGAATTCAAGGCGTGACATCAACTTTTGAACATCCCAATAAATAATAGTAACCAGCCCCTCCTTACAAGCAACATCCTTATCAAGGAAAATTGAATCCCACTTAATATTGTAATTCTCATCCCCATGGTATGTCTTAAGCATCGATACATAGAACATCATATGGATCCAAAACAATCTTGACATCAATGCCAACATGTACGTTACCCAACCCACATTGTCAAAACCCCAAATGGATCGATATACCGAGGGATAAGCTTTCCGTTCTTGCCAAATATCATGAATCATTTCATAAAAGATACCTTTAACAAAACTTGTTCACCAAACTTGAATGACATGCCCTTCACCTTACAGTTTGCATAATTATTTTACCTACTCTGGGTTGTCTATAACTTAGTTTGGATAATCTCACCTTTTCTTGAAATTTCTTTATTGATTTCATTTCCAAAACTTTACATTACCCATCTCACACCACCCTATGGGTGATCTACATCTTTTCTCACAGAGTGTCTCAAATAAGGCCATATTAATGTTAAAGTTGTTCTTGTATGAAAATTCATAAAATGGCAAAAATCCAATGACCGCCAAAATTGATCACATATTCCCGCAATATGTCCTCACATCATGAATCATCCTCTTTGATTGTCCATTAAACTGAGGATTAAAGGTTGTGCTAAAAGTGAGTTGGGTGCCTAACTCTTCATACAACCTGTCCAAAAATTTTGAAGTGTATTTGCATGAACCGAACCTAGGACTAGTCGTATCGGGTGCTTCAAGCCCAATCGGGACCAGAGACCACCCTCAATACCCAATGATAACCGTCCTACACCCTATATCAGATAAATTTTAAACATATAACAAGATAGAAAATAAATACTCAAGCACAATAACAAAATCCATAACCATAACCAACCAAATATCCAACCGATGCCAACCTTAATACCAATACCAATGCCAAGGTTGACAACAATACCAACACTGCCCATGCCCGAAGTAGTCTTACAAAGCCTCTAACAAAAATAAAAATAATATCCAATTAGGACATGTCCTCGACCATAGCCAAAAACTAAAGTCTAAGGAATAACAAAAGTATGTAGAGAAGCTCATAACATTAAATGGAGTCTTCTGGAGTATGGAAGCTCACCGCTTCAATCTGACACAAATATTGTCCCCAAATCCAATCACTGAGTAGGAGAAAGAGTATGTCTAGTTCCTGCATCACGTGAGGATACAGTGCTTGAAGACGGGTTAGCGAGTGAATGCTAGAATGTACTCAGGAATAAGGATAATAATGCCATTATTCCAAACCAAATTAAATAATCATGTACAACCACATACATACATATATACCATGTCGGGAAAGAGGATTGGGTGTACCATGTATTTAAAAATTTAACCTAGGTTGTATAGCTTGACCGTCCTAAAACCACCCATGGCCTATATGGGTCCAGCAGGTACTGAACGAGCCCCAATGCGTGTAGCTACACGAACCAAAGATATCATAGGGGCCGAGGATTCCCGTGTACCCTTCACCCTCTATGATACATATATATAAGTATAACTTAAGGGATTCCCATGTACCCCACAAGTATATGGTCACCATGACCAAACCTCATATCGGCAAACATGAGTTTCTAGTATTCATCCATCGAACTCATACCTTCATGGTCAGCTATCACACCCTACTATTATTTCCTAATTAAAACCTTTAGCACATAACCAAACCACTAATTCCAAGAGTTAATTACCAAGGCATTATGAAGTGGTATCTACATACCAACTATAGCTTGCAAGCAATGTCATTAGCTAACACTTAGGGGATTCCCAATTTACCTCATAGGATTCCCAATCAATAAAAACCATGGCCGCCAAGGCTTTTCCAAATAATGTAATTCAATCAAACCAATTTAGGTTCCATTACCATATTATGCAATGCAAAGTTTTCAATAACAGTCAAACTATGTGACAAAAATATTCTCATTGGTATTTTAACAAACATGTTGAGGGAATATAGTTTCTAATACCAAAACCAAGAACCAATCGACCATTACCATGCAACCACATGTTCAAACCAATATTATAATATGTAAACCCATAAATAGAACATAGGAAATCATTATCCAATCATTAGTAACCAAAACCCTAACATATATTCAAAACTAACACAAGCCCACACTAATGCCATGAAAACCATTAAGTAAAACATCATTTTAGTTTAAACTAACAATGAGGGGGGAGTAACATGCCTTATATACCAAATAAGACAGAGAGATTCTCTTGAAAGTCCCTAATTGAATCACCTTGAGAAAACCTTATCCTTTCTTGAAACAAAAGCTTGAGAGAGATTTAAGAGTGTTTAAAGTATGTTTGATTGAGAATAATAGGGTAAATAAAGTCCCAAAAGTGTTTTAAGTCATGGGGTGAAAATAAGTTAAGAAGGGAAATATACAGAATACCCCCAACTTAAACTATAAAATATACCGCAGGAGGGTATGGTTTAGACCCCTCACTCATACCCACATCATACGAGGGGTACCCTCCACTCATACCTTGATCAAAACGTTAAACATCACACAACATCTACCATACTACTCTTCTTGCCCAAATCATATCCATACTATATGAGTAGTACCCTCAAACTATATCAAAGACATAATTAAAGGTTTAGACACATTGTTTAACATATTACTTGGACTTTACCACTCATACCTCAACGTACGAATCATCATAACCAAGCCGTACCCTTAATAGAAACTCACCCACCACATATTAGACAACTATGAGTTGGGTCACCTGACCCGTACCCTTACCATACAACTAGTATGGTTGGTCGTATTATTCTCATAAAGCTCAAGACTCGAGAAACTTGTAAGGACCTATAATGACCCTTTCGGTCATTTTCCATATTTATGCTTAGCTTCACTATTAAAGCTTCTCCATGTCTACCCCAAGATTAATGACTTTTTGGGATTGATGATTTGGTTACCAAGTAGTTCATTTGGTTTTTATAGCTATTCCCTATTTTTGAAGTCTATGCTGGTTCTAATTAGCCATCGGGCAAAAACTTCAGCGAAATGATCTTGGATACAAATTCTGACTAGTCCATCTGATATATAATATTAATTTTAGTCTATGTAGACCTTTGATTTGGGTCCTATGCACCCGAGCTCATTTTGACCTATTGATTGAAAAGTTAAAAATTAGAAAAAATGGGTGTGGGACCCATATTTGGTCGAAATGGCCTCGAATTGAAAATTTAACTTTGCCATCACATCCAAAACTTCAATTTTTGACTAGGGAAACCATTGTCATAGGTCCTAAGGATCTTGGACTTATTTTGGGATATTGAGCAGATTGTATAAAAATTGATAAAATTATAGGTGTGGGCCCCATATTTTGCCTAAAAAATATCTGATGGAAGTTTTGATAATTCCAATGGATTTGAAATATGGTCTAGACTCAAAATTAACTATTGGTTCATGTTCTTTCAATTCCAAATGAGTTTCGAGGGTCAAAAACTTATTTTTGAGTTTGTTGTAATCTGGTGCAACCGCGATTGCGGCCAAGAGTGTGCTATCATGAGTAGTGTGATCATGGCCCGTATGACCATAATTATAACATTTGAGTACCTATAGAGGCTATATAAAGGACCCAAGATGCATTTGAGGCATTTCCCCTTCACCATTTAGAACTAGAAACCCCAAAATAAGTGGAATAACTCAAAATTGGTCATGGGGGGTGACTTGGGAGCTTAATTATCATCTTGTATCATGATTATCTTCAAGATTAAGGTAAGAATCTCTTGAATTAATGCTTGAATTTCTTATTTTTGATCCAAAACCCCAATTTAGCTTAGGGCTTGATTCTAGCCCAAGTATGCTTAGTTTTCACCCATTCTTTGAGGGTTATGATTCCTTATTCATGTGTGAACATTGGATTGGTCTCAAAAGCTTATTTTCCATATGTGGGACCCACTCAAGGTTTTGGTATTATTTTTTGACCCAAAGCATAATAGTACAATATAGGTATCATTAGACTCATATTAATGAGTAGATTATGGTTTTGATAGTGTGATGGCATTTTAAGGCTTGTAAAGTGAAGACGAGCATGTGGTGCATGCAGTGAGGTTTTGAAGTTTGGCCTTGAGGTAGGCTTCTGTCTACTTTTCTTCATAGATAATGTATGATATATATTGCATGTGAATATAGATGTTAGGCTTGAGTATGAGTAGGATAACTTGGCCTTGATATATTGATGTTTAGGGATTAGATAAGGGTTTTAGACCCGTAAGATGGCATGTTTATAACCCTTTTGTATCCTATTGCTTCCCTCTTTAGTTTAGATTAGTTATAGCATGTATATAATAAAATGCTATGTTTGAAACATGGTTTTAGCTTTTAAAGCATGATTTGTATATTTAGCCTTATTGGGCTAGTGTGGTAGTTATGAAACTATAAGTTGGGTAGAGTTGACTTTAGTACCCTTGTTTCTAGTTGAAGTTTCTATGTTAGGCTTGAATATGGCTTACTTGACATATAGAAAATGAACTATATACCTTAGCGTAGTTTGGGGCATAGTATGCCTAATTATGGAAATTATGGATTAGAAGTAGGATCATTCGGCCCACTTAGGCTTAAGCTTATGTTAAGTATTGTGGACTTAGTGTGGTTGTTAGACATATATGAATTTAGTAAACCTTAGATTAAGGGTACTTCATAACTTTGTAACTTGTATTGATGTTTCGGATTGTGGCTTTTGAGTTATGGTTATGATACTCCTTGTGGAATTGTTATTGGGCATTTAGAGATACTATTTCCTCTTAGACTTGATGATTGGTCTATAGAGTTGCTATTTTCTTTAGTCATGATTGTTGGACCTATATAGGTGATGTTCATCTTGGATATGTAAATTAGCATAGAGAAGTTATATTTCTCGTAGTCATGATGCATGTCGTATTAATATAAGATATCCTATAGACGATTACATGTCTATACATATTATTCCTGCAAGATGTGAGATGCCTATTGTGTGAGAGATGATTACGCGTATATGTATATTATGCCTCCTAGATGTGAGATTTCTCTTGTGTGAGAGATGATTACATGTTTATCTATATTATACCTCCTAGATATGAGATACCTCTTGTATGAGAGATAACTACTTATTGATATCATGCCTCCTATATGTGAGATTCCTCCTATATATGAGATGATTAGAGATATTATACTTCCTATAAATATGATTATTGATATGAGTCTCAGATATGTGTATGGGCCTAAGACTGTGATTATGATATTGTGATTATTTCAAATAAATTAATGGGCTAAGGGCCGTGTTAAGATATTGATTGAATAGATGAAAACTATTTATCATTATAAATGATGTAATTAAAGTTTATGAATATTAATATGAATATGTTTGTATACATATCTCTTCGGTATGGGATGGAGAAAGATACAGTATGATGCTTATTATTCCACTGATTGAATACAGGTGATGGCATGCATAGATTTGGTACATTTATGATTATTTAATTTATAAATAATGTGATTATAGTTTAAATATGATCTTATGACTGCTTTTCTAGTTAGACAATTAATGTTATACTTTGTACTTCTACCTAGCTTGAAATCGTCCTAAGTATGTTAGAAACTTACTTTGAAAGAAAAATCCACTTTTATATACGTGGAATTTTTGATATTTTCACTTTTTTCATGTGGGAAATTGAATTATCTTTCCAACGATACATAATTCGTCCAAATCTAGTATTGGGATAGAAAGTTATGCCCGTTTTTAGAAAGTAGTCAAAATTTCCCAGGTGAGATGATGAGGGCCGATGGACCATCGAGCTAGCGACGAATCGTCGCCCAAACCATCACAGCGGAGGCAGTGAGACCACCTTCTACCTAAGGGAGATGGCTCAGGATGACGGACTATCGAGCTAGCAATAGAAGGTCGCACCTGTTCTGCCCAGGTGCGACGGTTAGGACCGACGGTCAGGACCGACGGATCATTGACCCAGAGATGGACCGTCGCACCCACCGTTGCATATTTCGTTCAGTTATTTTAAGTCATTTTTTAAAAGGGTTTTTTGGTCTTTTACCACCCTTTTAATACCTAATAATATCATACCAAGGCTCCTATCTTAATTATTCATCTACAACATCAAAAATTAGGGTTTTCCTCTCAAAGATATATTCCCAAACTCAAGATCCAAACCTTTCTTCAAGTCCAAGGACTTCAAGAAACTCACAAT
This sequence comes from Capsicum annuum, assembly GCF_002878395.1. NCBI lineage: Eukaryota > Viridiplantae > Streptophyta > Magnoliopsida > Solanales > Solanaceae > Capsicum > Capsicum annuum. The sequence goes on from NC_061119.1 coordinate 115,242,820, forward strand.
CAAGGTATGTCATGTGTTGATTCATAGGTCCCTTTCGCCCATAAAGTTCAAGAATCTCTTTTCAAAATACAAGATTTGTGTATTTATGAATGTTTATGATTTAAATAGAATTAAAATTTCATGTTCATGATGTTGTTGGGTTTTGATTGATGTTTTAAATTACATTCCTCCAATAATTGACCCTAGTATATGAAGATTTGTATAATAACCATGATAAACCTCTTCAATTTACAAGTAGATTGATTTATCCATGATTATTAGATGTGTTGATGATTGTATAATCAAAGCATGCTCCCCATGTGTTTGATTAAATGCCTATGTGAAGGAAAAGTGTCATACTAGCATAACAATATGAAATCCCCATTCATGTACAAGTTCATGCATGTCAAATGTTTGATGAAATGTCTTGGTCAATGAGTTATGGATATCACGGCCATTGTGGTGCTTTAGAACTTGTACTTCATGAATTCTCCAACTTATTATATTAAGGATTGTTGATGTGGTCATGTATTCAAGAAAGTCATGCTTTGTCAGTTTCTTACCATCGAGTCCTGGGGGTACTTGTACCTAAAAATTTAGTTGTGTGCCTAGAATCAGGGCTATGTTTTCAAGATACTCTCAGTCAAGACATGATCTATAGAATTCAGTCAGTCTCATGACTCAGGAAAACTCAGTAATCTCAGTAGTATTCCGTTAGTCAATGAAACTCAGTTAACTTAGTATAGTCAGTTCAGTTAATCATGGTCATTGTCTATCCAGATGGGAGTAGAAATTAGCACCGAGCGAAATTAGCACCGAGCAAACCTGGGGATGGGAATCCACCTGTTATATGAGGGCATACTTCTTAGAAGCAATCCTTGTATTCCAGAACTACGTAGCTAGCATTGGTTGAGACATCATAGCTTGTTATATGAGTGTAGATGAGGTGGCTTAACCTATTATATCAGGGTTCCCACCATTCTCACTAGAGTTACCTATTATATGAGGGTTACTCACAGATTGTCCTTACCAGTGGCGCAGTATTGACATCCTTTCAATTGGGGTTACAGATTGGACCCCAACTCTACTATATTACATTATTTGAGGCATATCACTTAGATGACTACTTCCCACAATTTCAGTTATAGATTAGGACTGTCAGATACTGTTCTTCAAATTTTAGGATTATTAGATACAGTTAACTCAGAACAGTACAGAACTCAGCTAGTTCGATCAAAACCTAGACTGTCAGATATAGTCGCTCAGTATCAGTTATTTCAATTTTACAACTATCATTATCTCATGTTATCAGTACTCAGACTCAGTAATTATGTTATCACGAACTCAGTTACAGTTACTATGTATTCATACACGTATTCTTATATTTATGTTATCCAGTCAGTTAGTATAGTTTATGCATGTGAACCCTTTGCATTCAGCCTACCTCATATGTATACCAGTATATTCAAATGTACTGATGCATTTGTGCTATGGTCTTTTATACCATAGGTTCAGAAGTGTGAGCTCCAAAGCATCAGTAGCATTCTAGTCTCAGCAATTAGAGTTAGAAGTGAGTCCTCATCCTTCGAGGATATGACAATTACTTTATTATCTTATTAATTAATTTATTTTAGTAGTTGGAGTTAGTTGGGGACATGTCCCATCAACTCCTTATTCAGACAGTTTAGAGGCTTTTGAACTAGCATGTTCAGAGAGTTATTTCAGTTGTTTTGGTATCTATATACCATATCTTCAGATGTTATGTTTTATCAGATCATTGAAACTTATGGCCTTTCAGCCTTTATTTCCATATTTATACAGTATACTATGCAGTATATAGGTACAAATATCAATCATGGATTAGCTTATGGTCCTTCAGGGTGATGAGCACAATGTGATATTCCGGGTACCAGATTTGTGGCGTTACAAACTTGGAATTAGAGCTTAAGGTCCAATAGTGTCTTAGGAAGTCTGAAAAGCTGCATCTAGTAGAGTCTTGTACATGGGTGTTTTAGGAACAGTTTCCCTTCTTTCAGTATTCATGTCATGCCAGTAATCATAAGCTCAAATGTAGACTCTTGGTCTAATCCATTTTTCCATTTCATTTACTGAATATGAAAAAGAGAACCAAAAATCAGTTAGTACCTTCACCCATTCAGGCTGATTTCCTAGACGAGCATGCCTTTCATGGCGAATTTAGAACTGACTCCCTCACTTTATCTTACTCAGTAGCAGCTCAGAGCAATCAGTAGGCTATTGTCCCAGCCCCTTCTTCAGCCAGTACTCCAGTGCCAAAATTTAGAGATGGCAATAGGGATAGGGCGCCAGGCCCTAAACCTCAGGGTAGTGTTAGTAGTGCCCAAACCCATCCCCTTTGTTAGACTTGTGGTAAGAACTATCAGGGTATTTACAGAGCTAGCAACAATGTCTGTTTTGGATGTGGCAAGCCGAGCGACAAAGTCAGAGATTGTCCCCAGTCAAGTTTTCAGGGCCATCGTAACCGTTTCTCAGCTTAATTCGGTCGCCCAAATCATCAGGGTGCCACCTCTAGTGCTTCCAGTGGGCAATGCCCAAATAAACTCTATGCTCTTCAGTCCCAACAAGATCAATAAAATTCTCCTGATGTGGTTACTGGTACGTTATAGATCTTTCATATGTATGTTTACACTTTTCTAGAGCCAGGAGCTTCCTTGTCTTTTGTTACTCCTTATATAGCAGTTGATTTTGGAGTCAGTCCTAAAATTATGGCAGATGCTTTCTCAGTATCTACCCCAGTGGGTAAAACCATCATAGCCTGATGGGTATATAAGAACTGCATGGTCATGATATTTCAGCAAGTCACCTCAGCAAACTTAGTCGAATTAGAGATGACTAATTTTGATGTCATTCTCGGCATGGATTGGCTTCATTCTTGCTAAGCCACAGTCGACTGCATAAACAGAGTTGTCTAGTTTCAGTTTTTTAATAAAGTTGTCTTAGAGTGGAAGGGTAGTACTTCAGCTTTCAGAGGTTAGTTTACTTCCTACCTTTGGGCAAGGAAAATAATATCTAGAGGATGTGTCTATCATCTTGTTTAAGTTAAGGAAACTAGTTCTAAAACTCCCAGTCTTGAATCAGTCACAATTGTAAATGAATATTCAGACGTCTTTCCCCAAAGATCTTCCAAGAATTCCTCCTAAAAGGGAAATAGACTTCGACATCCAGATACTCAGCCTATATTTATTTGGCCATACAGAATGGCACCAGCAAAACTTAGAGAATTGAAAGAACAGTTGAAATATCTCTTAGATAAGGGATTTATCAAGCCCATTGTTTCCCCATGGGGTGCACCAGTTCTGTTTATGCGAAAGAGAGATGGCTCTCTTAGAATGTGTATAGACTAGCGTCAGCTTAATAAAATCATGGTTACGAACAAGTATCTACTTCCCAAAATCAATGACTTTTTTGGCCAACTTTAGGGTGCCAGCTATTTCTCTAAGATAGACCTTAAATCAGTTTATCATCAACTCAGAAGTAGAGAATGTGACATTTTGAGGACAACTTTTTGAACTCAGTACGGTCACTTCGAATTCTTAGTTATGTTCTTTGGTCTTACCAATGCCCCAGCAGCCTTCATGGACTTGATGAACCATGTGTTTAAGTAATACTTGGACATGTTCTTCATAGTCTTCATAGATAACATCCTCATTTATTCCCGTAGTGAACATAATCATACAGACCGTCTTAGAATAGTATTACAGATCCTCAAAACCCATAAAGTATCATGATATCTATTCATGTCCTACCTGTGAGCTCCATGATCATCGCACATATTTTTGCATATTAGTGAAAATCATGTACGATTTTAGTTCCCACTATAAGGAGTCCCAGTTTACTCTGTGGTACAAATCATGTTCCATGAACACATCTCATATTTATGCATCTTCCATAGAATCATGTGTGTTTCCAGTTCCTAGTATAAGGAGTTCCAGTTTACTCAATAGTACGGATCTTGTCCCAAGTATACAGAACCTCCAGACTCAGGTCATGCATCTCAAGAATCATGTATTCATGTCATCCTTTACAGTATTCTTAGCCCACATAACTCATGTTTCACTCATAGTTATCAGCCAAACTCAGGTTATGTCATGATACCCTCTATTTAGATCCCTCGATAAATCCATGGTGTCGGTGTTCCATCCCTCAGGCCTCAGTTACAACATTAATTCTGTAATCGATATTCAGTAAGGGACTCAGATAGTCCTACAGGACCATGGATTTCAGTTATCAATTACTTAGCCATCAGAATTTAGTACGTTAGTACCAGTCTAAACCTCAATTATCAAAAACCAGCATTCAGTCCCAGTATGAGTCTCAATTATAGATTTAGCTACAGTCTCTGCTAAAGCCTTATATATAGTGCCAACCTCAGCCTCAGTTCAAAAATCAAATCAGTACCACAGTCTAATTTCAGGTGCTTGATCATAGATTGTATTATCAATTACACATGTTATCAATATTTCAGTACCTCAGCTTGCAAAATGTTTTTGAATCATATTATATGCCTAGTCTTACATTCTTAGACAATACAAGTATTTTATAAATTTTTGCTTAGCTATCTCATGTTACTCAATTAGTCCCTTTCTCATGTTTATAGAAACTTCATATTCTCATTCCAATTATTCAGACTAAGTACAGTTCAGTCTTACATGCCCAGTACTCAGCCATCAGTCATTCAGCAAATCAGATAAGTTAGTCAGTAGGAATTAGTTTGAACAACCAGTACTTCAGTCCGACAGTCAGATGGAAAAGTTCACATATTTTCCCATTCTGTCCACCTAGTCGCACTATTTAAAGTCTCATGGATGTAACCATCCTAAGATGGACCAATCAAGCAGTCGCATGTTCAGCTCAGTTTATGTTTCATGACTCAGTCTTTGATCCTGGATATTCAGTCGTGATTCCATTCATGGGTGTCCTATGCATCATTCCAGTCTCTCCTCAGTATCTTGACTAAGTCAGCATTCTATGAGGTATGTAGTGTCCCAAGAAGGAGATATACTATAATACCTTGAACTTTCATTACCTAAATATGTATTCCCTCTTTATGTAAGGAACCTAGCTTAGAGTAGTAGGTACTCATAGGTAGAACTTCAAGCTCTAATATCAGCCATAAGCCATGTATGCAATGGCTCAGTTCAGTTCATGATACTCAATCCACGTCACATGTTACATACTCAATCATGTTCTCATTCATGCATGTTCAGTAAAGGATCTTGATTTTGAGATTAATGACTTTATCTATCTAAGAATATCTCCCATGAAGGGAGTGAAGAGATTCAACAAGAAGAGAAAGCTTAGTCCCCGATATGCCGGTCCCTTCAAAATTCTTAATCGCTTTGGCAAGGTAGCTTATAAGATTAAATTGCCTTCATATCTAGCCTTAATTTATCCAGTCTTCCATGTCTCTTTCATCAAGACGTGTATAGGTGACCTAGCAGTCGTAGTCCCTATTCAGAGCATAGATGTTCAAAACAGCCTCTCTTATGAAGAGATTCCAGTTGAAATCCTAGACTATCAGACTCGTAGACTGAGGAACAAAGAAGTCCTTCTAGTCAAAGTTCTTTGGCAAAATTAGTCCGTTGAGGGAGCTACTTGGGAAGCAAAAACAGACATGCGATCTAAGTACCCTCACCTCTTCTCTGCTAACTCAGATCTAGCTCAAGGTAACAGTCATCCTTAAGCTTTTCAGTTTCATGTTCAGATTTCAGTGACAAGCTTGGTATCCATTTCATGTTCAGAATTTCATTATAAACTTAGTATTAAGTACCATTGTAGTTAGTCATGCATTCATGTATCAGTTCAATTATATAATTATGCATCAGACATGTATTCTCATTGTGAGAACCTTGGTTCATCAGAACACTCAGTCATGTATTCATGAATCAGTTACACATACATCAGATATGCATGTTCAGTATGATATATCCAGTTATCAGTCATGTCAGTCATGAAATCAGGTTCCAGTTATTCATGTTTAGTATGTACGTTAGTTTATCTTCTTCCCTCTCACTCAGTCTCATTCGATGATGAATGTTCTCAAGGGGGAGATATTGTAATACCCCGTACTTTTTCCTAGCTTGAAATTATCCCAAGTATGTTAGAACTTACTTTGAAAGATGAATCCACTTTTATATACATGGAAGTTTTAAGTTTTCACTTTATGTCATGTGGGAAATTGAATTAGCTTTCCAACGATACTAATTTCATCCAAATCTGGAATCGAGGTAGAAAGTTATGGCTATTTTAGAGAAAGCAGTCAAAATTACCCAGGTGCGACGATGAGGGTTGATGGACCATCGAACTAGCGATGAATTGTCACCCAAACCATCACATCAGAGGCAGTGAGACCACCTTCTGCCAAAGGGTGATGGCTCAGGCCGACGGACCATCGAGCTAGCGATGGACTATCGCCCAAGCCATTGCAGTAGAAGTAGCAAACCCCTATTCTGCCCAGGTGCGACGGTCAGGACCAACAAACTATCGACCCAGTGATGGACCTTTGTACCCACCGTCGCATATTTCGTTCAGTTATTTTAAGTCTTTTTTAAAAAGGGCTTTTTAGTCTTTTACTACCCTTTCTAATACCTAATAATATCAGACCAAGGCTCCTGTCTTAATTATTCATCTACAACATCAAAAATTAGGATTTTTCTCTCAAAGATCTATTCCCAAACTCAAGATCCAAACCCTTCTTTAAGAAAACTAAGAGATTCAAGTTCTTTAAGTCCAAGGACTTCAAGAAACTCACAATCAAGGTATGTCATATGTCAATTCATGGGTCCCTTTTACCCATGACGCTCAAGAATCTCTATTCAAAATACAACATTTGTGTATTAATGAATGTTCATGATTTAAATAGAATTGAAATTTCATGTTCATGATGATGTGGGATTGATTTATGTTTTAAATTACATTCTTCCAATAATTGACCCTAGTATATGAAGATTTGTATAATAACCAAGATAAACCCCTTCAATTTATAAGTTGATTGATGTATCCATGATTATTAGATGTGTTGATGATTATATAACCAAAGCATGCTACCCATGTGTTTGAGTAAATGCCTATGTGAAAGAAAAATGTCATACTAGTATAATAATATGAAATCCCCATTCATGTACAAGTTCATGCATGTCAAGTGTTTGATGAAATATCTTAGTCAATGAGTTATGGATATATATGTGGCCCAGTGGTGCTTTATAACTTGTACTTCATGAATTCTCTAACTTATTATATTATGGATTGTTGATGCGGTCATGTATTCAAGAAAGTCATGCTTTGTCAATTTCTTCCCATCGAGTCCTGGGGGTACTTGTACCCAAAAATTTTGTTGTGTGCCTAGAATCAGTGTCACATTTTCAAGATACTCTCAGTCAAGCCATGATCTATAGAATTCAGTCAATCTCATGAATTAGGAAAACTCAGTAATCTCAGTAGTATTCTGTCAGTCAACGAAACTCAGTTAACTCAGTCAAGTCAGTTTAGTTAATCATGTTCAGTGTCTATCCAGATGGGAGTAGAAATTAGCATTGAGCAAACTTGAGGATGGGAACCCACCTACTATATGAGGGTGTAATTCTTAGAAGCAAGCCTTGCATTCCAGAACTACGTAGCCAGTATAGAATGAGACATCATAGCCTATTATATATGGGTAAATAGGTGGATTAACCTATTATATGAGGGTTCTCACTGGAGTTACCTATTATATGAGGGTTACTCACAGATTATCCTTACCAATGGCGCGGTATTGACACCCTTCCAATTAGGGTTACAAATTGGACCCCAACTCAGCTATATTATATTATTTGGGGCATATCGGTTAGATGACTACTTCTCATAGTTTTAGTGACAGATCAGGACTATCAGATACAGTTATTCAGTCTTAGTAAAAGAGCTCAGATAGCTCTTCTAATTTTAGGATTATCATATACAGTTAACTCAAAATAGTACAGAACTCAGATAGTTCTATTAGAACCTAGACTGTCAGACACAGTCACTCAGTATTAGTTATTTTAGTTATACAGCTATCAAGATCTCATGTTATCAGTACTCAGACTCAGTAATCATGTTATTATAAACTCAGATACAGTTACTATGTATTCATGCATGTATTCCTATATTCATGTTATCCAGTCAGTTAGTATAGTTCATGCATGTGAACCCTTTATATTCAGACTACCTTAAATACATACCAGTACATTCAAATGTACTGATGTATTTGCGCTATGGTATTTTATACCATAGGTTCAAAACCATAAGCTCCAGAGCATCAATTGCATTTCAGTCTCAGCAGTCAGAGTTAGCAGTGAGTCCTCATCCTTCGAGGACATGACCATTATTTTATTATCTCATTAATTAATTTATTTCAGTAGTTGAATTTAGTTGGGGACATGTCCCATCAACTCCTTATTCAGATAGTTTAGAGGCTTTCGGACTAGTATGTTCAGATAGTTATTTCAGTTATTTTGGTATCTATATGAGATATTGTATTTTATTAGATCTTTGAACCTTATGGCCTTTTAGCCTTTATTTCTGCATTTAAATAGTATATTATGCAGTGTACAGATACAGATATCAGTCATGGTTTAGCTTATGGTCCTTCAGGACATGAGCACCGTGTGACATTTCAGTTACCGAATTTGGGGCATTATAGTTAAGCTATGTGGTAAATAGTTATGTATTAGGGACTATAGCACTTGATGGCTAGGAATCTAATTATTAGTTAATAAATCTTGCTTAGTTGAAACATGGTAGCTAATGATGGTTTGATAATGAATGGTATCAGTTAATAAAAGATGGTTATGTGACAAGTAGCAAGGTGTTATCTAGTAATTATTAATAGATATAGGATGATTAGTTGATAATAATGAATGGTGGATAATTAGCAGTATTGGTCTAGTGATGAACCTTGACTAGATGATAGATGTTGGCTAATTAATAAATTATTGTTATTTGTTATCCCATGTGTAAGGATTATGTGAAGGATAATGTTTAGGCTAATAACTAGAGGTTATGTGATGATAAATGAACTAATGATTCTATTATAATAAGTGTTGGTTAACTAATAACGAGTAGTTGGGAAGTTTTGACTAGATAGATATTCTCTGGTGATATATCTTTATTTATGAGTATTTTAGAGTATTTTATTTAGTAATTATAATTACTATGATATTGATACCCATCAAGGATGAAGGATACTATTGTGATGATGTTGATACCTGGCAAGGCTGAAGGACATTATTATAATGATATTGATACCCGACAAGGTCGGAGGATACTATTGTTATGATGTTGAAACTAGGCAAGGCTGAAGGAACTCTCAACATTTAAAGAATGCCAAGTCTAGGACCTGGTCCTCAGACCTATTTCCAGAACAAGTCATGGTATCATGTGGTGTAATGAATCTATCAAGCTGATGTTGGGATTGATCATAGTAACCTGACCTACTATCAAGTCAATCAGTGTCTTCTCACAAAATTGGCTATGTTCGGGAGGAAGGTATCCTTGGTAAATTAGTACTACTTGGTCTAACTCAGTACCATACCTTTGTAAGTATACAACCATGGGAACAACTTTGGAGGTGGACAAATGTGACAAGCACAAAATTAAAGATTCACACAAAATAGAGAGGGACCTGGTCCCATCTTTCAGGTTAGTATCTTGTATGTGCTAATTTTATCTGTTTTGCAAGAAAAAGTTGTGTCCTCCTTATCCTTGTGTCAGAACAAAGTTTTCTTATTCTAAAAGGGAAAATTAGTTACCTAAAATCTAATATTGTTCATATCTTGTTCCCTAGAAAACCCTTCCTTGTGCACATTATTCCTTAAATCTTACTGCACCCACTCCTTCTTATATCAAAAAGAGGAATCAAAAATTCTAAATAGCCCTTCTAAAAGAAAGACCATTTTGATGGATGTAGCTCTTTCATTTTTATGTCCTTCAAAGGATTCTGAGCTTAGCATTATGAAAACTCCTTCCTAAACATCCTGAAAAAAATATTTTTTTTCTCTTACTCATCTAAATTTTAACTCCTTCTTCACTCAACTTATCAATAAAGAATCTTTCCTAAATCTTCAAAACTATTTTGATGATGTTGTGGTGGATGAAACCCGGGTAGCTGAAAACCTCATTTGTTGTCAAAAAGCCCAATAAAGAGCATAGTTGATCACAAGAAAAATAATATCAGTAAAACACCAAGAATCTCTGGAAAATAGTCTAGAAGTTTGACTGAGAAGTAGTTAACTCTTGAAGGACTTGGTCCCAAGAAGAGAAAAGTAGCTGAAAGGGAATCTGTGATCACTTATAGTACATAAAAGAATATGGATAAAAGTAAGGTTGTATCCAAGGAAGTTAGAAACATGTTCTTAAAGAATCAAAAGGTGTTAACTGGAAGGATTCTGTATTCAAAGTACTAACAAAACATGGTATGGTGGAATTTGTGAAGCTGGTTAAACATCAAGGTTGGATGCATCTCATGGAAGGACCTATTCCCACTATTTTTTATGAGATAGTCAGGGAATTCTATTTCACTTTGGAATTCTCAGATGATGGGATGAGTCTGACTGTACAAGTCTAAGAAAGGTAAATAAAGTTGAATGAGGAAACACTGGGAAGAATTTTGGAAATAAAGTTGCCTTCAATAGAATTCTTAGCAAACGCATCGAAGGTCAAAGGGAAATTTATGGCTGCAGTGTATAGGAACTCACTCAAGAGTGAGTTTCAATTAATTTTTGACTTTGTGAACAAGGTAATCCTAACTAGCTCACAAAAAAGAAACATTGCCTCAGCCACTAACTTATATGTGATGGAATACCTTAGTTGCTTTGAGTTTATTAATCTACCTACATTGATGATAGAACACATTTACAAAGTGATTCTTGGTATGAATGGAAAGCATGACATGCTTTATGGATTTTTGCTGAACAAAGTACTTAATCATTATGGAATTATCTGTGATTTTGGAACCCAAGGATCTATGGTTTAAATGCTTGATATGAAAACACTGGTCAAGACTGAATGTGTAAAACCAGGTAGTATTTATCAAAGGGAGATCAGCAAGGAAATAGAGGAAATAGAGTTCAACCTAGCTACCAAGGATGAAGAAATCAGCAAGATTTAGGTTACAATTCAGAATTTCTCCAAAGGAAACTTATGTGACAAAAAAATGCTTAGAACTGAGAATGTTGAAATGAAGAAGAGGGTGTCAATATTAACTGATGAGGTTCTCAGGTCAAATCAGATATAAGGCATCTTATGTCAATCTTAACTAATGAGGTCCTTCGGTCAAATGTAGAGATAAGGCAGATAACAACAACCTGACCCTACTCTTTCTAAATTCTTTTACCAGTCCTTCACTTGTTAATCCTTCTTGATTCCTGTGGCTTTTTCCCTAAGAACATTTACTTTATGTACTGGAATGATACTTATTCTACTTATGAATGAATCTTTTGTTGTGCGGTACATTTGTTCTCTTTAAATTGCAAAGTTATTCTTCATGTTAGTGTTGTCCCAATAGCCATGAGTTAACTAATTTGTGCTTAATTTACTCATAGTTTACTGTTCTCACTTTTTAATGATGAAAAAAGGTGGAATACTTACAAAGTACATATAGTAGGGGATAAGGTATCAGGTATTCTAGGTGAATGTGAATGGCATGCAGATAGGGGGAAGAAAGGGAGTAGTGTGATGAATAGATGAATAAAGGGAGTTAAGTCAATAGAGGGAAGTGTGCAAATGCATTAAAAATAGGTTCATGATGAAAAGGGAAAGAAATCAAAGGTTTTTGCTGCAAATGACAATAAGGGACCAGGTCCTTGTGTTGCATACGAAGGAAGCATGATGATAGGGGGAACATTCATCTTCAGGTGGTAATCACACTGATTAAACATGATGAATGTGCAATGACACTCAAAGTTGAATGGTTAGTTTGGCATTATCAAAAAAGAGGGGGGAATTATTATATGTAGTTTTGATGATAAGCAACTAACTACAAGGGACCAGGTCCCTGGATATGCAAGATACAGTACAACGGGCACGCGTTGTCTGCACAGTTTTGTCATCTTATGTAACAAACTTGCAGGTGATATTTTGTACTAATTAGGACAGCTGATCCACACACTCAGCTATAAAAGGAAAGAGACGCCTATTCATCAAGCAATTTTTGCAAATATAAAGAGTGAAGAGAGGTAGCATAAACCCATTTCCAACACTACTCAATTCTGATCTTTATGAGAGCTTAAATTGAAAATTGTTCTTAAGTGCTGATTTGTAAAAGAATTACTCATTCTATAAAAGTAATGTATTGTTCTTTTGTTAAGAAGGGTGCTTAGGTAAAGTTGCATAAGCTAGTCGTTGACTAGAGTTAATCAGTAAAGAGGTCCTTGGTAGAGTTACCAAGATAAGCTTGTAGTAGAGTTGCTATAAGAGAAAGAAGCCTAGAGGTAGGGTAAAATCTAGACTGTAATCAGGAGGTTGATTATAGTGGATTTCTTCGGTGCTTGTGAGGGCAAGCTGTGGTTTTCCCCTTCCTGGGTTTCCATGTAAAATCTATGTATTTTTACTCTTCCTACACTACTTTTTGTTTTCCTGTGTGATTAGTATTGTTTACCTGTGATTGACTTTGAGGAACCTACTCCCTCACTATCTGGAGCAAACCCTAAGGGTTTTAACAAGTCAACACTCTACCCTTTTCTGAAACACCAAACTACATGATCTAAGATGCTAAAGCTTGAAACTCCTTAGCCAAGGGTTGTTTGAACACCCTCAAACAAGCCTAACTACCCATACTTATTGCTTTTTGACTGAATGGATTGTCTACCTAATTGGCCTTACCTAGATGATACTAGATGGTCACATCATAGTATTTCAACAACTCTATCCATATCTTCTGTCTCAAATTCAAATCTATTTGTGTGAACACATGTTTCAGGCTATAGTGGTCTATGAATACCTCACACTTGACACTATTAAGGTAATGTCTCAAAACATTTGAGTGCAAATAACATCACTGTCAATTCATCATGAGTTAGCTAATTCTTTTCATGAGCCTTCAATAGCCTCAAAGCATAAGCAATTACATTCGTGTCCTACCTCTACATAACACCCAAACCAAAATAATGTCTCAAAACATTTGAGTGCAAATAACGTCACTGCTAATTCATCATGAGTTGGCTAATTCTTTTCATGAGCCTTCAATAGCCTCAAAGCATAAGCAATTACATTCATGTCCTACCTCTACACAACACCCAAACCTAAACATGAAACACTACATAACAATTGATGATGAATTCAAATGTATCCTCAGTCTTAAAACTATGAAATGAATGAGGTTTCATTTTTAGAAACTTAATCTGCAACTCATGTTTGGTACTAGTCATGTTGTGGGAATACATAAGTCCCTCAAAGCTTCATCCTTTTTGGGAGCTAGAGTTGCAGTGGGATGAGCATCCGCAATATGAAAAGTTATCATAGTTAGAGTGGCTCTAGTGCCGGCCAACCCACTCCAAAAAGCTAGAATTGACTGAATAATCTCGATAAAAGTTAGAAGAAGGGTTCCACCTCTAACTGGCATCGCCACTTCCTGCATTATACAATTCTTATCCCTATCTCAACCTCCTCAAAATGATCCTAGGTAGGGGAGGTGATGCTGGCCTCTAATGATCCCAGTCAACTGATGTCTGAGCTCTACCCTGGATGGTGTTGCTCTCCCTCTTTCCTTTCCCCTAACCCTTCCTCGTCCTCAACCCTGAACAATTGATTTTATAGTTAGAGATACTAGATTGGGGCTGCTACACTTGCATAATTTGCTCAGCTATTCAGTATCTACGGACAAAAGGGTTAGATAGCAATTTGGATCTCTAGATACCAAATGGAATTAAGTTATGACATGAAAGATTAAATAGGGTATCATCTTACAGTCCATAGCCTCTCCAAAAAAGTACATACATCTCCTTACCATTTCAAAAGACACTACTGAACCAATTTTGGTGCAACAAGATCAACAAATCTAGGGCTCTCATACCAACATTATCATCACCCAAACCAACTGTGAGTGTCTCCTACACTAACCCTTGGGTGGGAGAACCAATGGACCCAATAATCCATTAACACTTAGTCAAAATTTGGAAACTAAACTAATATCAATGAATTAAAATCCATATCCAATATAACACCAAAAATAACCAAATAATAATACAAAATAAACCATCCTCTAGGACCTAAAACCCATTATACCAAAACTATAATAAATGTGAAAAAAAGATGCAACTCAAAAACCCAAATAATATCTAAGTACGAAACAAATATACTAAAAAAATTAGAATAACCTATGGAAATTTGATACAGCTTACCCTTGAGTTCGAATATAGCCTGCATCACTACTGAGGTATCAAAACAGTCACCGGAATATGCTCTGCACTTAAAAGAAAAAAAGAACACATGTAGTATCAATACACAAGAAGCAATGGGGTACTGTAGGTCATTGGCCGACTAAAAATAAGAAATATAAACAAATAACTTTAGTACAATACAACAAGATATCCACGAACACTTATCATGCTACCTTACTTCAAGTTCATAAGACTTAACCTTATTATCAACATTATGGAGTTTATTCAATATAAGTCAAACAGGGATAACAAGTCAATCAAACTATAACTACCACCAAGACTCCAAGTCAACAATCCATGATTCAACAATTACGCCAACTATATAGTTATGCCACAACTTGCAACTAGCCCATACCTTTCAATGATCCATAAAACAACAACAATGGAAATTATCACGTATCTCGATCTACATTAAGAAACCATCTTTAGAAAGTACGCACATACACCTGGATCATTCAAGAAACCAACATAATAAAGAAAACACATAATCCCCAATTCACTCAAGGAACCATCCCTTGTATGTATATGATAAGGGTCTAAAAATTGCTTAATAGCCATAAACTATAGGGGATGAGATATTGTTCATGTATCAAATTCCAGACATCATGTGAACCTTATATCAACTAATCCAGTGAGGATGTCAAAATACAGGTAAATCCCATAACAATGACAAATATCAGGACAATTACAACTACAATAAATATAAGAACAACACGTGTAACAACCAACAAGCTTTACATATAAGTTCACTGAATGTGATTAACACTCTCGATATCAAACAGTCACTCACTTTCCTTGAACATACATTGTACAAGCAATACTAAGAATTGTTATCATGCATACATATAACAAGTTGGGTTTCAACTACATTAAGTCATCACCTACCTTAATCCAAGCCTAAGTGCTCTAAAAAACTTGAGTTCTCCCTTTTCTTCCTGCCTTAGCTTGATTGTGGTCTAAAACAAGAAAATAACATACAATCAACCAAATGACTTACAATATCAAGGATTACAACCATATCCCAAACCCCAAGGATAATTTATATTTTCCTTCCATTTAGGGCTTTTCTACCATAAATTAACCTCGATTAAATCAGTGAATTTTTGTCATGCAAGAGTAAAATAAAAACATTTACCTAACACCAAAAGGTTTTACACCCAGTTAACCCCGTTGCACTAGAAAATTAATTTATATCAGTCTAAACCCTGCTCAAAACTCGTAAACCAGTGATACTAAGGTTTAAGAATAAAAAAACTAGTAAATGGGATAACTAACTTACCTTTATGAAGAATTCTGGTGGAAAATAGGTGAAATTTCCCCAAATCACCTAAACCCTCCCCAAAACGTGTTTAGAAATAATAAACTATTATAGGGATTTTTATGCGTAAATTGTTATTTACCCTCATATAGCAGAACCTAATCACTATATCGAGATTAGTCGACTTTGACTTCTGCTATACCAGGAATTCCTCCGCTATAGAGGTAGCCCTAGCATCCTACCACCCGCTATAGCCTGGCAAGGCAAAAACTCATAAAAGCTCTTTTTTTTGCCTTTTTTACAATACACCCACAAACTATACAACAACAACATACCCAGTGTATTCCTACCTGGTGGGGTCTGGGGAGGGTAGAGTGTACCTCAAGTGAAGTAGAGAGGTTGTTTTGATAGACCCTTGGCTTAGAACCAATAACAAACACAAAATATAAATGCATGTAAACGTACAGTATGGAAATTAAATTAACAATGCTAGCCACAAGATAAACCTAAAACTATAAATCCAAACTATAGATAGCACTCAAAACCACGAATAAGAAACTTCAGACACAAATAAAGAACACTCCACTACTATTACCGATGCACTCTCACCCCCTAACCCACGATGCACCCACAAACCATGATGTGAAGAAATATAAGAGAATAATATTGTTGGATTGTTGCAACTACATTATTATACTTAGGACCTATTTATCGATACTACATTCTAATCCTTTTTCTAATAGGACACTATATTAAAATCTTTTTTCAAGTAGGATTTTATATGTTATTACTAGTAAAAGCTTCCGCGATGCCTTTGATCGTTGAAGTGATCTGTCAGACACCAGTAAGTATCGCGTAAGCGATAATTTTGTCACGTATGCGATTCCCTTGGAGTGGAGCTAGTATCGCGTATGCGATGCTATTATCGCGAACGCAAAATCTACTCAGCCGACCTAGTATCGCATAAGTGACCAGAGAATTGTGTAAGAGATCAGATACGCGATCAGAGGATCGCGTAAGTGATTTGTAAGCACCAGTTTTGCTTAAATAACCCAAAGTTCGCTTAAGCGATACCCGTGTATCTGGAAAAAGTATAAATACCTCATTTAGTTTGTTTTCACCATTTCTTATCCTCTAAAATTTTAAACCCTTTTCACCATTTCTTATCCTCTAAAATTTTAAACCCTAAAAAGTGAGAGCTCTTCGAAGAATCAATTGTCGGTGACTGTGGAGCTGTAGCATCATTAATTTATGCGATTTTCCATCACATTTGTGGTAAGATTTCCATTATTTTCATGGTTGGTTTTTCTATTTTTATCTAAATTTCTAAAAGCTTGGTGACTCAATTTTAGCACCAATATAGCTCAAAATTCATCCAATTTTAGGATAAAGGTTCCTTGAACATAGAGAGACATTGTGTTGATTTTGAATATGCAATTTTCGTAAACGAGCCCCACATGAGATTTTTACGTAATTTTGAATCCAAAGCACGATAGTGCAATATGGGTATTGTTCTCATTTTGATGAGTAAATTGTGAATTTGATAGCATGGCACCTTGCGGAAGCTTCTCGAAAAGAAAAATTGGTGATTTAGCGAATTCTTCGAGCTTTCTTCGACGCGCAGGTAGGCTAGGTTTACCTTCATAAATTGAGCTATTTCATAGTATGATTATGATATTGTGCTAGATATGTGATGAAATTTAGGTGTTGGGAGTATGAATGGGAACATTCTTATAGTTAGACCTTTTAGGCTACCTTGAAACCGTAAACTTGGAGTAAGCCTTAGGTGAATTGGATTTTATGATTCATGTTTAGAATGGAAATGCCTTAGTTACTCAAGGTAGGTGACATTTCTCTAATCATCCATGTTAGGGTGAAATCGTCCTTGGTCGCTTAAGTTGAGGGAATTGTCTTAGTTGCTATTATTTTAGGTAGGATTGCCTTATTCATGTTTGGAAAGGATTACTATCTTAGGGTTAGTTAAGGCTTTCTTGACATCTAGGAATGAACTTAGATACCTTAGCTTAGTTCAGGATAGAAGTTGCCTAAGTGGATATTTTTGGAGATTAGAAATGGGCACCTCCGACGCACCTTAGGCTAAGACTTGTGATAGCCTCGTAGGCTGCGTATGATATCCTCTTGATTGTTGGTTTGGCGGAGGTTAATTATATTGAGTATGTTAATTGAATATTGAAGGATTGATGCTAATTCTGAGTATCGCTAATGATATTGCTCATATTCATGATTAAGGATATAACTTATAACTGTTATTATAGGCATGGCTTACGGATATGATTAATATGGCCTATCAACATACTTAATGATATACATACCGACGTGATTAAATGATATACCTTGTAGATACAATATGGCTTATATACATGATAAAGATAAATGTACGTGAAAATGACTCTTATCTAATAAGCATCCACATTACCCTAATTTAATTTTGGATTATATGTACCTGCTCCAGCAGATGGGGGGCCCCCTATTAGCACAAACGTACAGGGAACAGGGAAATGCCGCAAACACACTAGCAAAATTTGTTTAGACAGCTCAGGATCACCCTGTTTTCTTTTTTGAAGACTGTCCATTTTGCTGCAGCAGCCATGGAGATGGACGCCTCAAGAACTTCTTTTGTTAGACCTGGGGAATATAAAACAGTAGAATAACTAGTACTTGCTGCTATTGCCAACCTCCCTTTAAGAAGTAGGCAGGAAACTTGTTGCCCTACTACACAGCCCTTAAAGATAGGTACAAAACGTGATTTTGTTTATGGTAAACTGTTTTCTTACATAAAGCTAACTCAGGCTACCAGCATTATAGTGGCATCCCATTATGAATTGGGTTTGCACTCTGGATACAACTTACTTCAGGTTGGAAAGAATGGACAACTTCAATATTTGAAGAGACAACATGCTCAAGCTCCGGTTTCAGCAGCCTACTTCTTCGATCATCAATGTGTTAAAACAGGCACAGGTCAAGTAGGGTAGCTGCAAGGAAGCTCTGTGCACTATCCATTTTATTTTGGTGCTGACATGGAATTACAATTAAACTAGCCCCTCAATTTGACCACTACTGCAGTCCGAATTCATGCGAGTCAGTTCACAGTTCATACAGTACTTTGAATGGAAACCTTCTATTTAGAACCAAGAAAATAATTTTTTTAAAGTGAGATAACACTCATAAGAGTGGGAAATTAAGGAAAAAATAATATCTGATTTTACAGCATACATTTTATGCGCTCTCTCTTGAATAACGACTCGTCTTCTCTGCAACTTTTGACCACTCTTGTCCAATTCTCTCTGTATAAGCCACCTGGTACATTCATGAGAAAGCCTTCATATTAGAGGATTAGCGGTTTCAATATTTTCAAAGCATAGTGAATCCACTATATATACCATAAGTTCTAAAACTCACGAGAAGCAACAGTATCAGATTACTGGCGGAAGAAAAATAAAGTAATTCTCAACTCCAAGGGTTATAATTAATTCATGAGAAGAAATAGAAAAGGAAAAATGATCTCAATTAAAAGCAAGGACATCATTTAAAGTGATCCAGGAAACAAGTCAATTTAGGCATAATACATTAATGTCCTTTAACTTGCACTCAAATCACATCTATGACCTCCAAATTTGGTGTGCACAAGTAAACACTTAAATTTGTATAAAGTTGAACAAGTAGACACATACGCCCTATGTGGCATATAGGACGTCATGTAGGAGAAAAACTGGCCATGTAGGACGCCACATCGGACATATGTGTCTACTTGTCAAACTTCAGACAAGTTAAAGTATCTACTACTTGTGTACACCCAAAGTTGGAGGTCATAGATGTGATATGAGGCCAAGTTAAAGAGCATGTTTATGTATTGTACCTTTCTTTTACCCTTCTAGTTGAAACAGATGAGCATTTGCAAAACGTCAACAGAGATCATAAGAAAAACTTCCCCCCATGAATTTAAGCCACCCCACCCGCCTTAAGGACATCAATTATCATAGGACACAAATAATTCATTCATCTGAGAGTATTTTAGCAAAGAACATAGGAATTCAGAGACGACTACTACTACAATGGGCTTATCTAATGCAATGGCTTGGAAAAATAAGCCACTTTGATCATCCTGCGAAGATCTTGGTACACCCATAGACTGGTGCCACATCCTAAAATCTTTAGACACACATCCTAAAATCCTTGGTCACAATGTGTTTCTCCATAATTGTAGCTTTACATTGACTTCCTTGATAGTTTCGTCAATTTAATGCAAATATCCGCAAAAAAAACATGCACCATAGAACCTCATGGCCAGTGACGTGGCCGGGATTTCCACTAATGGTTTTGAAATTTAGAAGAGGAAAATACTAAAAATCGATAAATGGGCGCATAGAAAAATTTAATTCAAACTATTTTTTTTGAGACTGAAGTCAATACATAATATTTAGCTAAATCATAAGAGCACTAGTTATAGAACTAATAATTGTACAAAATCAAACCAACCCAAAAGTCCCCAAGAAATTCTTCACGTGTAAACTTGAATATATTATTCAACTTGTTCGAGAATGCTTCATTCCTTGAAATTTTATAGTAGACTCATCAGAAACAATACTAGACAATGTTTCATTCCTTGAAATTGTATAGTAGACTCATCAGAAACAATACTAGACACTTCTACTTATAAAATGCAACTATGAAATCGCTTAAAATTCATCATGAATTGCATTTTAATTAGAAGACTAGAATTCTTTATTATTAGAAAACATATTTCCACTATTGAAAGTTCAAGATGAATCTTGTTAGAAAAATAATTGCAAGACATAAAAAAATAACTGAAACAACAGAAAAGTTGAAGACACAGCTAGGCTATTGTGTAATTGTAACCAGAATTTTTTCGGATAATGAAAAAGGGCACTTACCTTATGTACACCTAGTTTTGTAATGGCCTACAAAAATCAATATTTGTAATGCAATAATAAATTAATTCTCTTTGTTGGATAGTATCTAACTTTCAGTGCTCTTGTAACAATAATAAAAAGAGCCCTTAACAAGAACTACATTATACAGAAGAATCAATTTGTTAAGGAAAGTAGAAAATATAAAGGAGAGAAGATATTTAAATGATAAATTTAATAAATAAAAATAAGATATTCCATTTGATATTAAATTTATTGGTTTGAAAATGGGCCTTAGGATGCAGTCCAAGCAACCCAGTTGGCGGTAGGTCCTATTTTCTTATAAAAATATGTAAAACAAATGAGAAACCCAGGTGAATCAAACCCGCGACACCTTGGCCTGTTGTGTCAAGGGTGTTCAATATTAAGTATTTATCTGGCAAAAATAATATTTGTCCTATATACACAGTATAATTTTCCGATGAAGGATGTTCGATCGACCACCCTTCCACCACTGTAGCTTTGCCATTGTTGTGCCAAACAAGTATGGCTTCAAGACTCCTTAGAGTAGGTAAACACACGGTTATGAAAAACTCCAAGGTATCTCCTTCTGTTGTTCCTACACTTGTAACCATTCATTGTATTCTCCATAACACTTGTATACTCTTTATATATGAGTTCCTTTGTCCTGAGAACTGATCAAGACTTTCCTAATCATTATATCATATGTTTTCTCTAGGTCAATGACTATCATGTGGAGATGTTTTTCCCCTTCTATTAATGAATCTATTAGATATAAACCCACACTAGTTCGAAGTCACCCTATAATGAATGCCCTAAGTTTATGCTCTATTACTTTCCAAAGTTCTATCACCATTAATTTTTTTTTGGATAACTTGGTGTCTGAGCCGGCTTTCGCACCTCGACTAAATCCACAGGATACCTGTAACCTCCTGTATTGGTGCAGGTCATTTTCTTCTTCACGAATGCGGGCCTCTAGCTACGAACGCAGAGAAGGATATTTTTCCTCATCGCAATCAGGAGTAGGGATCCGCAATCACGAAGAGCAATGAGGGTCCGGGTCGGGTCGTCCTTCTTTGCGAGGTCATTTTCTTCTTCACAAATGCGAGCCTGTGGCTACGAAAGCAGAGAAGGATATTTTTCCTCATTGCAATCAGGAGTAGAGATCCGCAATCATGAAGAGCAATGAGGGTCCGGGTCGGGTCGTCCTTCTTTACGAATGTGATGGGGTAGTCGCAAACGCGAAGGTCCGATTTGTTGGCCTTCGCGAACACGAAGCCATGGCCGTGAATGCGAAGGCCAATATTTTGGTCAAATCTACGTTGACCTTCGTGATTTTGCGGTGGGGTCCACGATCACGAGGTATTGTTCACAGAATAGTATAAATACCTTAATTTCACGATTTTCACCGTTTTTGGACCTCCAAATTTCAGGAATGACGATTTCACTAGGGTTTTATCATCATTTTTGTATGGATAACCTCTAAACTCATCTTTTCATTATTTCATAATGATAATGTCATCGAAAACACCTTTTAATCTCGATTTGAAATGGATTTTCGTGGTGTTGCCAGTAAAGCTATGATTTTTCTTCGATTGGACCTTATTTTTAACTCGCTTTCGCCTAGATTTTCAATTGTAGACTCCTATAACCTTGGGAAATGTGTTTCTCAAATGAAATTCTAATTTTACCCCTTTCATTTTCAAACCCATTTTTCGAACCCGTGTTGGGACCCAGCTAAAAAATATTCAGCATGGGTATCATTAGCTTTCGTTTAACACGTAGATGTTATAATTGTATGTTTTAGTTGATTCCAAGACCGTTCAAAAAAGGTAAGCTCCGTGTCGAAGGACGTTAGGTTTGGATTTCAACGTTCGAGTTAGGTTATGGTTTAACTTTATACAGACTGAGTTGGGTAGTTAATAAATAAGAAAGCATGCTATGGGTTTGGGAACAATAATTATGGAAATTGTATTTCGAGTTTATTATTACTATGGTGTGCCCGTGTGGGGGCTTATATTCTTGTTGTTGTTGACTTGTGATAATATAGTATGTTGCTCGTGTGGGGGTTTGATATGACATCATTGGCCTTATATGTGCATTTAAATGCCTTTATTCTTAACGTAATACCCGTGCGAGGGCTTGAATAGATTATAATCCTTATTGAGCGGTTTTTGCCTTTATCATGATAGACATGCTCGAGTTATAGGTTGATATGATATTAATGATGCCTTATATGCATATTTATTTCAACGGTGTCAAACTAGAACTGATATCATGAAATATTGACATACTGAGTTGATTCGGTTCACTTATACACGTATTGAATAGATTTGTTATCTTCAGACTTCTTAGACCCAAAAATTTTACAATTTCATTTTGGTATCTCCTTCATGTTTTATGGTGATTTCTGAGTAGAATTATGATAAGGAATAATAACGAGACCATCAGGAAGTGTTTCAAAATTTTTAAAACGTGTTTTGAAATATTTCGAGACCCCAAAAGAGTAAGGGTCTGCGTTAAGGGCGTGCCAGGAGGGGAGGCACACCTTACGCGAAAATCAGTGAAGGTCTGCGATAAGAGCATGCCACGCCCAAGGACGCAGAAACGTCAATTTCATTTTTTTTAGTTTGGGCAGAGGGCATTTTGGTTTTTTACCTATTTAAACGACTTCCCAATCATATTAAATGCAATTCCCACCCGCATAACCCAGATTAAAACGTCTCCTGTCCTCCCAAAACCCTCAAAAGCACAAAGGGAGAGTTTTTTGCCAAAGTTCAAGCTTGCAAGGTTCCAATTCGAATTCCCCTCAAGAAATTCACTAAGTCCAGATATGTGGGATTTGAACAAGAGATATCTTTCATCTTTGTGCCCAAAAGTTAAGTTTTTATCATGAATTTGAGATTTTATAACTAGGGTCCATACGCATTTTACTTATGCTTGAGTTTATGATGTTTTATCATGCACATTGTTTTGTACGCCCTCCGTCCTATTTTACGTGTCACATTTTGACCGGACACGAAGTTTAAAAAATAAATTATGACTTTGTAAAGTTTACAAAATTGCCCCTTTTAAAGTCACTTTCATGTTTACTTTTTAGTTGTCTTTTCTTATTAAGTTGGACCCAATAAGGATAAAATAGGAATGATGCCATTAAATAGTTACCAAATAAGGAAAGGTGACATTCTTTTTGGGAAAGACTAAAAAGAAAATGGCGACACATAAAATGGAACATAGGGAGTATATGTTTTCAGGCTTATTTAAGTTTATCTACTAAAGTAATTTCAAGCATTGCGTTATGACATTTCGATATGAAGTTTCCATGAGTTGACAAAAGATTACAATTTGAGCATTGAGTATTCAATTTACAAGAAGTTCAAGTTTACCAGTTTGAGTTTCAAAAGCATTACGGTATAATTACAGTCTCAATTTTATATGAGATTTCAGCAAGCTATGAAGTTCACATAAGAAACCAAGAATTTTAGATGAAGACAGTCGCATATTATGTTTTCAGACTTATCAACTTATACACCTACTTAGAGGTGAACTTCATAGATACGGTACGAGCAATAGTATGATTTTGGGGGTAGTATCTAGCACCTAGAAGGGGGTTTAGCGCATCCTATTTCCCAAAAACTACGTGCCACCATAGGTTATTTTAGCTTGTTCAAACGAGCATGTCAGTTATATTATTCAGCTTGTCCAATCAGAAATGTTTAGGTGATCACCACAGTTACCCTTTATACCCTAGCATGGCAAGGTATATTGGGCCGTTGCGATGAGGGTTTGAGTCATCGTGCTCTTTCGATGAGGGATTGAGTCATTGAACTCCATGTTGCTCGCATGGTTTATGTCGGTTATGAGAATCTCCCACAGAAAAAGAGTATTTTAGAAACTAAGTATAATGACTCACAATTGTTTTTCAGATATTGCTTTATAAGTAATTCTTTATGAGATTTCAGTTTCAAATCTTGCTTATTACCAAGATGAGTCCTTTTACACTTAGCATGCATGATTTGAAATTCTGTTCAGCTTCAGTTTTACTTATTGCATTCACCCCCACATACTCAATACATTCTAGAAGTACTTGCCACATATATGTCGGTGTGGCTACATTATTTCATAATGTAGATTCTGGTTTCATCCCAGCAGCATGATTAACCCGCAAGCACCACTTCCTACATTCAAACAGCTGGTGGGTCCTCATAGTTCGAGGGCCAAATTTACGATAGTTTGTTATGGATGCGTTTGTGGGCAAGACATATGTCCGCAGGAAGGACAGTTAAATTTAGAGATTAATTTTATTATTAGTAGCTTTATTTATTATTCTAAAATACGATGCATGCTAGCTGTCGTTATTAGTCTATAATAGGGTTTTGTGTTCCCTAGTTTCATAAGGATTAGGCTTCTTATTTGTTGTAATAGAGACTCCTATTTAAGGGGAGAATTGGAGAATAAAACTTATACAGAATTTCAACCAGAATCAAGAGATAGAAGTTCTCTCCCACTGAACTCTGAGGTTTCAGTCTCCTTTTTAACAAGCTGAATTTATATATCAAATATCGTTATACAAAATAAGTCGCTCTAGGAATTCTAAATAAAGCAAAGGGAAATCAAAGGCAATTGATTTAGATTTTCCTGTTAATCGTCCTGTGACTCGATCCTTTGCAAGAAATCGTAACAATTTGCTACCAGAGCCTTTCACAATGGACGATGAGATCAATTCCAGATTCAAAGAAAAATGTGAGATTACAAAAACCTTAATAGACTTGAAAATTGCAGCGATGGAACGACGTCTTAGTGAAAGAATTATTCAAGTCATCCAAGAACAATTTTCGAGCATGGGAATTGGATCCACAAAACCGAAAACTCATGGAACTGAGTCGAGCAGCGCCCCGACAGCTAGGAAATCAACAAATTATGCTACTAAAGGTATGCCTATTCCAATCATGGGTAACCAGAATCATCAAACAAGTGGTAATTCTCATTCAACAATACGAAGGTATGCAAGGATGGACTTTCCTACTTATGATGGTACCTATGACCCATTAATTTGGACACATCGTTGCGAACAATTTTTTGAAAATCAACACACAATCGAAGCAAAAAAGGTTGGAGTGGCTGGGTTTCACATGTTGGGAGAAGCACAGTTATGGTATTATCAGCCTAAATGAGCTAAGGGCCCAATGACTTGGGAAGAATTTCAAAAACATAGCTTCCAGCGATTCGGACCTCATGAAAGTAGCAACCCGGTGGGAGAATTGGTCACACTTCGGCAAACTAGTACATTTGAAGCTTATCAACGTCAGTTTCAAGAAAAGTTGGCTAGCGCTAGTCATCTTATTCTAGAACACTTGCACGTAGGAATATTTATGGCAGGGTTGGATGATTCAATCAGAATGGACGTGCAACTTCTCAAATCACCTGACTTATCGGCATCTATGAGTTTAGCTCAGGCTTTAGAACAGAAACAACAAATGCAGAAAGTCAGCAATTCCCGCAAGGTGGCGGCATGGCAGCAGTCCCGAACAAGTCTTGGCAGCACGATAAATTCAGCAAAGTCTGCTACTAGTTTAGTTGGTTCATCTACCTCGACTAAAACCTATATAGGCAACCAAACCCCTTTTGTCAAGCGATTAACTCGGACAGAGATGGCAGAGAGAAGAGCTAAGGCATTATGCTATAATTGTGACGAACAATATTCAGCACTCACCAGTGCAAACGCCTTTTCTGGCTGGAACTGGATGATTCAGTTGATAGCACGATACAACAGATTATGAGAATAAGTGTTGCAATAAGAATTTGTAATTTGTCACTAAATTCCAAAATGGAATAATCACCGTAATGACTTATCAATATAAGTCAATGATTCTACCAATCATCATGTTAGATTAGCTTTCAATAGCAAAGTTCTCGATAGTTCCAATTTATATCTTTTTCATTGTACTTATAATGTTCTGGATTCTTTACATGCTATTACAGACATGCACAGACTATGCAATTGCCTGCAACCATTAATGGACAGCATATGCTCAGTCTTATTAATTCTAGAAGTACCCATAACTTTATAAGTTCTACTGCTGCCAATCGATTACTCCGTAATATTTTCTCCTTGCACAACATCACAACATCAGAATCTCCATTGCTAATGAAGAGAAGGTTCCCCGGCTTGGGGGTCTGCACACGGGTAACAATTTCTATTGGTAACAATTTCTATTGGTGAACATTGCTTTATTATAGATCTTTATGTTATTCCATTGGACGGGTTTGATATTGTTTTGGGAGTTAAGTAGTTACAGACCCTGGGTCCTATACTTTGGGATTTTGCAGAACTTATTATGAGGTTTTCACTGGAAGGTAAATCAATTTTTGCTTCAGGGCCAACAACAGTATTGTGATAAGGTTTTGCATCTGTTAGGAAAGGCAACTACGGATGAGCAATGATAGGAATACCTTTTGACTGAGTTCGCTGATTTGTTCCAGGAACCTACGAGTTTAACACCATTGCGACAATGCGATCATCGCATCAGTTTGCTGCCCGGGACAACATCTGTAGTTGTTTGTCCTCATCGATACCCTCATCGACAAAAAGATGAGATTGAGAAGCAATGTAACCAGATGTTGCAGCAAGGATTTATATGACCAAGCAAGTCCTCTTTTTCTTCACCTGTGTTATTGGTATCCAAGCAAGACGGATCTTGGCGCATGTCTTGATTATCGTGAATTGAATGCTAAAACAGTAAAGGACAAGTTCCCAATTCCTATTGTGGACAAGGTACTTAACGAGTTACACGAGGCCAAGTACTTTACTAAATTGGATTTGAAGTCTGGATACTATCAAGTACGCATGTCTCCTGCAAATGTGGAAAAGACAGCTTCTCAGACTCATCCTGAGCATTTTGAGTTCCTTGTCAAGCCGTTCGGCCTCACTAATGCCCCATCCACTTTTCAAGCTTTAATGAATAAGGTCTTTCATGAATACTTACGCCAATTTGTGTTGGTTTTCTCTGATGATATCTTAATTTATAGTTGTGGTTGGGAGGAACATTTGGTTCACGTGAGAAAGGTGTTTCTGTTATTGCGTGCACAGACTATATTTGAAACGATCTAAATGTTGCTTTGGTACAACTCAAGTAGCTTGTTTGGGGCATATTATTACAGGTGTGGAGGTAGATAAGAGCAAGGTACATGCAATTTTAGGCTGGCCTCAACCTCGATCAATTACCTGTCTTCGTGGTGTCGTCGTGGATTCTTGGGACTGGCGGGTTACTACGCAAATTTATTGATGACTACGGACAATTAGCAGCACCCTTGACTAGTTTACTCAAGAAAAACTCCTTCCAGTGGAACAACTCGATCCTAGCTGCATTCCAGAAGCTTCAACAAGCAAGCACTATCATCTGCTCAAATACTATGGTTGCCCGACTTTAATATGAATTTCATTGTAGAATGTGATGCTTCAGGAGGTCGTGTAGGAGCTATTTTGCAACAGGGTGCCCCGCCCATTGCATTTTTCAGCCGACAGTTGACAGCTCGTCACTAAAAATTAGCTCCATATGAAAGGGAGCTGATTGGCCTTGCAAAAGCAGTCCAGCATTGGTGGCCATACTTATGGGGGTACCCCTTTCTCATCCGAACGGATCATTACCGCCTTAAATACTTGTTGGAACAACTTACTACACCTCCTCAACAACACTGGTTGAGCAAACTCATGGGTTACGATTTCACAGTGGTCTGCTGGGCTGGTTATCTCAATAAAGTTGTTGATGCTTTATATAAAACTACACCTGAGGACCCTTCTTTGAATGCTATTATTAGCTACCCTAGTAGCACATTACTGGACACCATCCGTGAGGAGCTTGTGGAATCGGCAGAACTATTGGATTTGTGTGGTAAAGCCAAGCTAGGAAAGTTGAGTTCGGACTGACAGTTCAAGAATGGGTTACTTTTGTTTAAAGGTCGTATCTACCTTTTACAAAATTCCCCATTGCTACCAACTGTACTATCCGCCTATCATGATAGTGCGCATGAAGGGATACACAAAACATTGCATCGAATTCGTGAGGATTTTTACTGGAAAGGTATGAAAAATGACATTGCCACATATGTTGTTGCCTGCCCGATGTGTCAACGCAATAAATCAGAACATTTAAGTCCCGCAGGATTGTTACAACCTCTCCAGCTTCCGACTCCGATCTCGATACGGGTCAAAGAGGCACCTTAGCTTTCGAGGACATGATTGGAAGTCAATACATTGAGACCCGAGTTTGGGGGTTGCCCAACCAAGAGAACAAGCCTTGAAGTGTCAAGAAGGCCTTCAAAACACTCCAAGGTTGCCAACTCTACATTCCAAAGTCGTCCCTCTTGTGGCTTTCATTAAGGGCCTTTTGGTCATTTTGTGCAATAAGTAGTCAAGACTTATAGAACCTTTTAGGTCATTTCTCTTAACTCGGATGATATATTTTGAGAGCACTAGAGAGAGTCTTGCAAGTGTGGATTTAACTTGTGACAAGTGTGAAATCACTTGTGTTGGTTACTAGTTTAAAAACGGTGGTTGCTTGGGAATCTCGATTCCCTTGAGGTCCCGTAAGAACTTGGTGTTATCTTGTATGAATTCTTGGGTCTTTGTATTTGATACACTTAGGTTCATAGTAATATGCATTTGTATGTCAAGTTACCTATCCTTTAATTTCTTGCAAATCGTGTTCTTGTTGTGTTTGTGTTCTTGTAGCCATTTTTGTTCTTCTTGTTGTGTGGCGTTTTGTGGACTGTTTTGGGCCTTGTTGAACCGTTTGGTATCAGATCTGGGCAGGCATCTCAATGGAGTTTATAGATGGCTTACCCAAGACTTGGGGAAAGTCGATCTTGTTTGTAGTGGATCGGTCCTCAAAATATGCTTATTTCATACATTAGCTTATCCAAACACGGCTGCATGGGTGGCTCAGATATTCTTTGAGCAAATTGTTCGCTTACATGGGATACCGAAAACTATTACTTGTGATAGAGATGTGGTTTTTACTAGCACTTTTTGGAAAGAACTTTTTCGCTTGAATGGTGCTAAATTACAATTCTCCTCTACTTACCATCCACAAACAGATGGCCAGACAGAGGTCGTTAGCCGTACTGTAGAGATGTATCTTCGTTGCTTTGTTGGTGATTATCCTCGAAAGTGGGTTGATTGGGTTCCATGGGCAGAATTTTGTTACAACACATCTTTTCATTTGGCATTGCAGACCACACCCTTCAGGTTGTTTATGGTCATGACCCACCCTGTTTAATTTCTTATGTACCAGGGACAAGTCAAGTAGAAGCTGTTGAGAATGCATTGTTGGATCGTGCTAACATTTTGGGTGATATCCGGAATCGGTTTCAGGCAGCCCAATAACAAATGAAGGAATATTATGATAAGGGTCATCGTGATGTAGAATTTGCTCCAAGAACACTTGTTTGGCTTCGTTTACATCCCTACAGACAGCGGTCCACTCGATTGAGTATTTACAATAAGTAGTACCCCAAATTTTATGGTCCATTTCCGATATTAAGTCGAATTGGGCATGTTGCATATGCGTTGGATTTGCCAAGTGACAGTCGAATTCATAATGTTTTCCATGTTTCCCTTTTAAAGGCATTCAAAGGTGAACACCGACCACCTATGACAGAGCTACCAACTCTAGAGAATGGCCGAGTAGTTCCTTTGCCTGCTGCAGTCATTAGAGCTAGTGTCAATCATGGTACAAAGGAGATTCTTATACAATGGTCAGGTATGCCAGAGGAAGAAGCAACGTGGGAGAATGTAGACTCTTTTTAGCAGGTTTATCCATCGTTCGAGCTTGAGGACAAACTCTTTCAACATGAGGGGGGTAATGTTATGGATGCATTTGTAGGCAAGACATATGTCCGCGGGAAGGAAAGTTAAATTTAGAGATTAATTTTATTATTAGTAGCTTTATTTATTATTCTAAAAAAGGATGCATGTTAGCTATCATTATTAGTCTACAGTAGGGTTTTGCGTTTCCTAGTTTCATAAGGATTAGACCTATTTTGTATAACGATATTTGATATATAACAAAGACTCTTATTTAAGGGGAGAACTGGAGAATAAAACTTACGGAAAATTTCAACCAGAATCAAGAGATCGGAGCTCTCTCCCACTGAACTCTAAGGTTTCAGTCTCCCTTTTAACGAGCTGAATTTATATATCAAATATCGTTATACAAAATAGGTTATGTTTAAAGTTTACATTTATGAGTGTTTAGTGTTGAGTAGATATCATTGGTTAGCTTGGGGCTATTCGTAGTCTTAAGCACCGTGCAACTTTCAGAGGGTATTTTTGGGGCGTTACAATACTGATTTGATTGTGGGCATTATATCCTCATTTCATACATGAGGGACACTGTTTTAAAAGAAGTGAGATATTTTCATAAAAACCTTGATCCGTGAACACAATCCGAAAGGTGGGTTGAGATTTTTGAGATAGTATACGGGTTGCGAACCCCCATGGGTCCTATCTTAGGAGCATTAAGGTTCGATAGGTGTATACAGGAAGTCATACGATGACTTTCACATTATTCGCTTCATCATTCATGCATTGCATTTGCATATGCATTTTATGTGTTTCTTTTACGTGTTACTTGACGTGTAATCAAATTCTATGTACCTCCATGATGCATTTTTTTATTTTATTTCGTTCATATATTAGAATTGTTAGTGGAGACGGTGTGAGCTACCATTTGAAAACTTTTTTGGCTCATAATATTTCTTTATGTATTATTTTCTGCTTTGCTCGGTCAGCCTATGATACCCACTGAGTACAAGTTGACCATACTCACACCTACTGTGCCCTTTCGGTGCAGATCGTAATTCGAGTACGAGATGCGGCAGCTGATCGTGCGGTAGTTGATTCGAGGTACTAGCACACACTAGAGTCCAGAGCTGATTTTCGGACCTCATCCTATCCTTTTTATGTCTCTATTTCATATTCAGAGACAAACTATGTATTTTCAGACTCGCATATGTTTTAGATGCTCCTGACTTATGACACCAGGTTTTGGAAGTGTGTGACATTTACTTCAGACTTTCGCTTATTTTGAATTTGTGTTGACTTAGGCTTCACTTTTTGAAGTCTCGTTTTGTCTTACTTAGGGTATTAATTCGTTCTGGCTTATCTACCAAGGTTGGGTCGGGTAGTTGCCATCATGACCTCAACTTTTGGGTTATGACACCTCCCACTAGCAACAGATATCAGGTAACTTAGTCCACCACGGCTAGGACAGATGGGAAGTATCATGTAGTGTTTTTTTGTCTCTGTTGGGATTTGGATTTGAACATGAGACCTATTAACCCACTTCATTGACCGGTAAGCCACACCATTGGATTTCATCGTCTGACTCACAAGTCCAATACAAAGAACTTTGAATGTCTTTTTGGTTCAAATGTATCAGAACCAAAGTATTCTTTCTTCATATGTTTGGCATCTTACCACTGATATAACATTGAATAGCAGTCACCATACTACTCCAACTCCATCACAGATATATCTTAATCTCTACCCACATGGGTCCAACAATGCTTAAATACAAAAGCAACAACATACCTAGTGTATTCCCACAAAGTGGGGTCTGGGGAGGGTAAAGTAAAGTGTACGCAGTCAATACCACTACCTCCAATGAAGTAGAGAGGTTGTTTCCGATAGACCCTCGGCTCAATACAAATAACAGTATAACAAAAAACATAAAAACAAACAATAAAATGGGATAACAAACCACTAGATAATAAAAGATACAAGCCACCCATAGAGTAACACATCAACAATGCGTAAATATCTTCGATATTTGTCTCTATACTTTATATATCTTGCCCCATTGATATTTCAGAAAATGCACCAGCAATGCCACGCTTGTCTACATTAACAAAAAGGTGTCTTACTGATTCAGTGGTTTCACAAAAGAAGCATCAGCTTCAGCAATTAAAATCTTTACTTTGAAGATTATCTAGAGCTAAGCATGCTCATAATTTTGTCCGTCTAAATGTGCTAATTTAAGAGCGCTTAAGTTCTCCATATCATTTTCGTTGTCCATCAACTCTTCATCCTTTTACATTCTTCAACTTGAAAATTCCATAACTAATACCCACAATATGGATACATAACGTATGTTTTTCCCAACATTTGCAGTGCATGAACAGTAAACAATTAATCCAAATCTAAGACAAATGAGATGGTTCAAATTTGATCAAATAATCTACGGTCTTCCCTTTTATTTTCTTTTGGTTTTCTCTTTTTAATCATTCTTTTCCACCACCCCCACCTACTACTACTACTACCACACCACTTAACAAAGTCTGCTTAGTTACTATTTTCATTTTTATCGGTGGGAAGCATAAAATAATGCAAGAATTTCTGATTTATTTTCCATTTCAGCATCGCTGAAGTTTGGTGAAGTGCAACTCTGATTTGTTATGGGCAAGATGAACCTCCGGTGAGTACATCTAAATACTCTCTTTGTTATTGAAAATCATAAAAAGAAATTGAAAATATTGATCAACACATCGAGCTCAGCTAGATGCTGAACAGTGGCTCTTTTGGTGGAGTGTCGAGCCTGAAAGTGGTTGAGAGAGAGTGTTTCTGAATTTCTTAATCATTATGCCCTTTAACTTGCCCTCAAATTACAACTATGACCTCCAACTTTGAGTGTGCACAAGTAAGCACTTAAAGTTATATAAAGTTGAACAAGTAGACACACACGTCCTATGTGGCATATTACACGTAGGATGCCATGTAGGACAAGAATTGACCACGTAGGACGCCACATATGACATGTGTGTGTATTTGTTCAACTTTATATAAGTTTAAGTGTCTACTTGTGCAAACCCAAAGTTGGAGGTCATAGATGTGATTTGAAGCCAAGTTAAAGGGCATGTTCATGTATTGTGCCAAAATAATGAGTTAATAATACCTCAAGACCCCCTTAAACTACTATCCATGTTTTGTCAGTTCAATACTCTTAAACTATGTGGTGGTGGTGTTTCCCCGGAATTATAACATTTCCTAATCTAAAAACCCCTTCAGTGCCAAGCGGCAGAAAGAGTGACCTCACTTTCTTTGTAGTGTGTGAGAACTAGAAAATAGGCCAAAAAAGGCATCGATGCAGCATTTTACAATCACTTTTCAAATTAATTGTTTTGTTTATTCTTTTTTCTTTTCTTCTCTTAGACTTGACATAACCCGTAATACGCTACGACATTTATATTCTATGTTGCACAGATTCGTTGGTTTTGCCGCCGAACTTGTCTCGACGCGACACCGACATTGGTACAGGTGCGGGGTGCGTCTCGGATTCGATCAAATGAATCCGGAGACGTTGACCAAATTCAAGACAAATTTTGGAGGAAAATTGAGATTCGACCAGCAACTTACCTGGAAAAAGTCTGACCGGCGACTTCACCGGCTACTGTAAAGTGAACAAAGAAATCCAATATTCAGTTGTTTGGTTTGGTTGGGAAGAAAGAGACAATCATACTTCTGGTTCAACTGGGAAGAAAGTGACAGTCGTACATGTAATTTACAACTTGTCGACGACAACATAGCTTGTGGGAAGAAACAGTGATTTCGACATCTTGTGGGAGAAAGAGACAATGTCGGTGTAAAACTAATAAAATATAAAAAGAATCAATATAATACAATATGATATCGGTTGTTTTATTTTTTTTAATTGTTTAGAAAATAAAAAGAATCAATATATATGGTAAAATAATATATGTTTGAATAGTATGTATAATAACAAAATTCTTAATAGTACTCCTAATTGAAATTGAAAAAGAAAAAATTTTAGTCGAATCCCCGCACCCGTATCCATACTCGGATTCGCACCCCCAAATCTTAAAATTTAAATTTTGATGAATGCGACTCGAAAAATCCGCATACTGGCACCCGAGTTCGAGCAACTTAATTTATATTAAGTATGTTTTAATATTTACACTGTATAAAGTCATGCCTATGTCCTTGCTATTTGTTCATGACCTCAATTTCTATAGTTATAATCTCCATTCCCAAATCTATGCATCATTTGTGTGGAGTTTATGGTTTTTCTAAATTCGGCTTTTCTAAATTCACGTAGTCTTCCTTGACAAGCAAAATTCTATTGACCACATTAATATTTTATGTTGTAAGCCAAAGGGACTATAAGTGCCAGAATTCTGAAATCCATTTCTAGCCATATAGGAAGAAGTGTTCTCTCTCTTCTTTCTCCTTTTGTTTTTTGCTTTAGAGTTTTGAAGAAGGATCCAATAATATGCATATGAACCGTTGCATTCTTGGATCTGACCAAATTAAATATGAAGCAGTGCTTTAACCGACAACTATAACTCTTCAAATAAATAAAGAATATGAACTGTTGGCTTCTCTTTGGCATTCTAGTTTTTTTTTTTAATTAAATACGATATCTAGGTTAAATTAGGAGGGTAAATTAGTAATTTAACATTCACTTTTAAGGGCTTCCCACTTTTAATGTAGTATAGATCTTCTCCTAAATTGCAATTAAATTAACTATCATTATGTAAATTTTTTATTTTACTAGTATTTTAGAAATATGAGTCTTCAACTAAATAACCATTATTGAAAAACCTATCAGAAAGTCGCACCTACTGCATATTCACGAAATTCATCATCTTGAGTTGAGAGCAATAGCCATTGGAGAAAAACTGCAGGACTGTCACAGCGACACTGGAACCTGGTCCACGAGTTGTTGTGTGTGTTCGAGTTTGTACTATCTGTGAAAAGTATGAGACAAATATTATTGAATTGTTGTAACTATATGATTACATTGAGGTCCTATTTATAGACATTACATTCCAATCCTGTTCCTAATAACACTACATTACAATTCCTTCCCAAGTAGGATTCAATATGCTATTCTTATTCATACTCATATTCTAACACTCCCCCACAAGCTGATGCATAAAAGACATATGTACCAAGCTTGTTATGGATGTAACTAATACGAGGACCGGTGAGGGACTTGATGAAGATATCTGCAAGAAAATAATAAGGACTGCTTTGGACGTCTGGAAGACCACAATTGAAACAGAACAAACTGAAAAAGTGATCCGAAAAGGAAAGTCGATGTGTCGCTGGAAAATTGCCGGAAACTGGTTAAAATATATGGGTCATCTCGAAATCAAGAGATAGTAGATCTTGAACAAGATAGTCATCGAAGAACTGACCGGAACATACTCACACGCCGAATTATTAGATTTGATGGCTGAAAAGTGGTCACCATTTGAGAAAAAAATTATATGGGTAGGGTCGAAATGATGACACGACCTTACTGAAAAAGAGAATTATATGGGTAGGTTGGAATGATGGCACGATCCTACTGAGAAATAGAAATTATAAGGGTAAAATCGAAATGACGACACGAACCTACTGAAAAATAGAAACTATATGGGTAAGGTCGAAATGACGATACGACCCTACTAAAAAAGAGAGTTTATATGGGTAGGGTTAGAATGACGGCACAACCCTACTGTAAAAAAGAACTTATATAGGGTCGGAATGATGGCACGACCCTACGCAAATCAGAGGAGTCACCGTAAAGATATATGGGACTACACATATCAGATCTAAGGAGTCACCGAAAAGACGCAAGACGCTATGCAACTCAGATATGAGAAAGTAGTCCGAAAAAATGCACGGTACTATGCAAATTAAATATGAGTAGTCTCGAAAGATGCATGGTGCTACGCAAATTTGATATGAGAAAGTAGTCACCAGAAAGATGCATGGTGCTACACAAATTAGATATGAGAAAGTAGGAGAAAGAAGTGTGGTGGCCTAACTTTTGCTAACATGATCATTGGCCGGACGGGCGGCATATATCGGTTATAGCCGCCCGCCAGCAGCGGAAACTCTGATTCTTTACCAAGATCGTGGAAGCTTTGATACAATGTGAGAAGTATGAGAAGAATACTATTTAATTGTTGCAACTATATGATTACATTGAGGTCCTATTTATAGACATTACAGTCCAATCCTTTTCTTAATAGGACACTACATTACAATCTCTTCCCAAGTAAGATTCAATATGTTATTCCTATTCCTACTCATATTCTAACACTATCGAATATTGAAGTTTTGTTTGATTCGGTAAGAGATGTTTATGTGATGTTTGGGTAGTTAAAGGCTAGAGTTACTAGCCTTTGTTGAGCTTATCAGTTGGAGTAAACTAATGAGTTGTTTTATGGTTGAAGGTTGTTATCGAATCTGTAATAGAAGTGTTATTATTGAGTTGTAACTATTCCTATTGTTATAGTTGTGATTGTGAGCTGGTGAGAATTGTAACAAGAAAAACGTTTATCTTCTTGGATAGTTGTTAGAACAGTTAGAGTTAACTGTTGAGTTGAGGTACTAGAGTTAGTCCTTGGATTATAGAGTTGTAATCTCGAAACCGCTCGTTGAAGTTAGCGGAGTTTGGTTGAAAATCCTACACACTGTAGGTAGTGGTTTACTTCCTTGAGCAAGGAGGTTTCCCATGATACATCGTTGTGTTATCTATTGTTTTATATTGCACTTCGTTTCAGTAGCCGAACCTGGTTCACCTAACTCAGCTGTCTGCACTTTGTTTCAGTAGCCGAACCTGGTTCACCTAACTGAACTGCACTTCCTTTCAGTAGCCGAACCTGGTTCACTTAGCTCAGATCTATTATATAGCGTTGAGTTGGTTCTCGTGTGCCAAGTATTTCAACCGATTACCTTGTGTGTTCTTTTACTTTATCGTTTTAGACGAACTTAAAGAACCTGGGGTTCCTAAAGATCAACAGTTGGTAATAGCTTCTTTTCATGTTTAATGATACATGCTTCTGTAAGACAAATGCTACACACACAAGAAAAACACGGGGAAGTGAAGGTTTGGTGGAGAAGAAGAAAAAGTCTGGTAATGACTCTTTCAATTTAATCAGCATTACTAGCAAGACTATTAGTGAAGCTTCTTCCAAGCATTGATTGTTGGTTCACTATAACTGTGACAAAACCGCACAATCAAAAGTGTCACCAGTCCACTCTAATCAGAGGGATCATGCTGCTATATATCAATGCAACACTTTTAAGGACAGACAAAGACAAGTAAACAAAGATGCAGATGAACACAAATTTCTTTCTTTAATAGCCTATATACCACCTATAAAATCTAAAATGCAACGAAACCTGGGCATCGAGCCGAGCCCGAATCATCTCTTTAATATTTAGATATGTGTAGTGCTCCATCATTAGAAAATTAAATTTGTGGTAAATTGGTTTGAAAAATAGAAGCATTAACAGTTTAAATTGTCATTCCTTCTAATTTGATAGAATTATATATAATATTAGTTTAAATTAGAACTCAATCCAAATGAAATTAACTTAATATTGAACATAGAATAGAACTTTCAGCAAAAAATAAAGCAACAACAAATTCAAAAAATAAATGTACAATGTTAAATTTCTTTTATTTGAGTTTCAAATTTATAATCACACGATGAAGATTTGGGAAAGGGTGGTGGAGCGGAGGTTGAGAAATATTGTGTCTATTTCGGAGAATCAATTTGGATTTATGCCTGGTCGCTCGACGACTGAGGCAATTCACCTATTGCGGAGACTGGTAGAACAGTATAGAGAGAGGAAGAGAGATCTTCACATGGTGTTTATTGACTTGGAAAAGGCGTATGACAAGGTCCCTCGGGAGGTTCTTTGGAGATGCTTGGAGGCGAAGGGGGTTCATGTGGCGTACATTAGAGCGATTAAGAATATGTATGAGGGGGCGAACACTCGAGTAAGGAGGGTGGGAGGAGTTCTGAGCACTTCCCGATCTTGACAGGGTTGCATCAGGGATCAGCTCTTAGTCCGTTCTTATTTGCCGTGGTGATAGATGTATTGACGCGGAATATACAAGGCCAGGTGCCTTGATGTATGCTTTGTGCGGATGATGTCGTTTTGATTGATAAGTCGCGGGCAAGGTGTTAATGATAAGCTGGAGATTTAGAGACAAACTCTGGAGTCTAAAGGTTTCAGATTGAGTAGGACCAAGACGGATTATTTGGAGTGCAAGTTTAGTGACTCGAGGCAAGAGGAGGAGGAGGTGGTGGTGAAGTTGGACTCTCAGGCAGTTTGCAAGAGGGATAGTTTTAAGTATCTTGGATCTACAATTCAGGGAAATGGAGAGATTGATGAGGATGTCTCGCACCGTATTGGGGCAGGTTGGATGAAATGGAGACTCGCTTCGGGGATTTTATGCGATAAGAAGATGTCTCCCAAGCTTAA
>NC_061119.1:115281784-115288769 GCF_002878395.1 Capsicum annuum
TGTGTTGACGCGGAGTATACAAGGCCAGGTGCCTTGGTGTATGCTTTGTGTGGATGATGTCGTTTTGATTGATGAGTCGCGGGCAAGGTGTTAATGATAAGCCGGAGATTTAGAGACAAACTCTGGAGTCTAAAGGTTTCAGCTTGAGTAGAACCAAGACGGATTATTTGGAGTGCAAGTTTAGTGACTCGAGGCAAGAGGAGGAGGTGGTGGTGAAATTGAACTCTCAGGCAGTTTGCAAGAGGGACAGTTTTAAGTATCTTGGGTTATGATCAGGGAAATAGAGAGATTGATGAGGATGTCTCGCACCGTATTGGGGCAGGTTGGATGAAATGGAGACTCGCTTCGGGGATTTTATGCGATAAGAAGATGTCTCCCAAGCTTAAAGGCAAATTCTATAGAGTTGCAGTCCGACCGGCTATGTTGTATGGAGTGGAGTGTTGGCCAGTTAAGACTTCCCATATCCAAAAGTAGAAGGTGGCGGAAATAAGGATGTTGCGTTAGATGTGTGGTTTTACAAGGGCTGACAGGGTTAGGAATGAGATTATTCAGGAGAAGGTGGGAGTGGTATCGGTGAAGGAAAAAATGCGGGAAGTGAGATTGAGATGGTTTGGTCATGTGATGAGGAGGGACACGGATACCCCAGTTCGTAGGTGTGAGAAACTAGCGTTAGATGGTTTCAAGCGGGGTAGGGGTAGACCGAAGAAATACTGGAGAGAAGTGATTAGACATGACATGGAGCAGTTACATCTCACTGAGGACATGACCCTGGATAGGAAGGTTTGGAGGAAAAAATACTAGGATAGAGGGATAAGGTGGGGGATGAATCGTAGTCCGTAGTTAGAAGGGTTTTGGTGACTTTTGTTTGGTAATATACATTATTTTTGTGGATGTTGTATCTATGTTAGTTTAATCATGTTTCATGCTTTGAATATTTTTATGTATTGTCCTGTGTCTTGAGCCGGGGGTCTATCGAAAACAGCCTTTCTACTTCTTTAGAGGTAGTGGTATGGACTGCGTACATTCTACCCTCCCCAGACCCCACTAGGTGGGAATATAATGGGTTTGTGGTTGTTGATGTTGTGTATATTTTGTAACACCCATAAAGTATCTTAAGTAACATGTATATAAAAAAATAATTACATAGAAATAATTGAAGTACTTCCATAAAATATTATAATAAATACTCTCTCCATCCATTTTATGTGGCACCATTTCCTTTTTAGTCCGTCCCTGAAAAAAATGTCACCTTACTATAATTAGAAACGATTTAGCTTTAAGATTCTCCTTTTATCCTTAATGAAATAATTTACAACCACACAAATATCTAAGAATTGTTTTAGACCACAAGTTTCAAAAGTCTTCCCTTTCTCCTTAATCACCGTGTAAAACTAAATGGTGCCACATAAAATGGGATGGAAGGAGTAATAATTATCAAATTGATATTTTACTAACCTAATTAAGAATAATGGATTTAGTTTAAAACTAATCATTAAAAGAAAGCGAGTCAACCGAGCTGACCGAGCCCGAGCTCTAATCGAGCTTTGGTCGAGCTTCGATCCAGCTCAGCTCCATGCCGAGACCTAGATAATGCAACTATCACTTTTTTCAGCTATCATCAAATCCTTCTATGGATTTTCCTTCCCTGTTTCTGTCACCCATTTTTTCTGCTTCATTTAACTTCCCCTCCCAAAAAAAACTTAAGGGGGGGTGGGGACAAGGTTAAGCTTTCTTACACTATTACTACCAATAACCAAGAAATGGAACCTCAATGTAACAAACTATCTAAAAGAGAAACAGACACTTGTACAAGGAAGTGCCTGATTGAACAATTTATCTAAGAGAGTCATATGAACAAAGAAGTACCTGATTAGTTACGAATCCTTTCAGCATGTTCACAAAGTCAACACACCTTTCTCTATTTATTCTATGTATCTCACTTTGATTGTTTTCCTGCAATCAGAAAAACAATGTCTATAAGTGATACAAACCCTAAAACGGAAGCTAAGATTAACAAGAAAATGAAGCACAATTAAGACTAATAATAAAAGGATGAAGAACAAGGAAACAAGAGAATAAATAGATAGACACAAATTAGGAATAAAAGACAATCAACTTTAATAAATTAAAGTGATATTCAAATATCCCACCAAGAAGCACCTAACTCTAGGAAGAACCTCAAGAGAATCGATATCTCAAGCAACTTCTTTCCAAACAAGAACCAACTAGAAGCTTAGCAAGCTCTCATAATCTCTCATTAACAATAGAGTATTTTTAGTCATCAAATTCTAAATCTTCCAACATAAAAGAAGCTACTTATACTAAGCAAATAAAGAAGACCCTATATTATTACATTTTTACCCTTAATGAAAGTAAGGGCCTTGTTAGGATGTTGAATTCATCAAAACGTCTAATCCTCCCCCTTCTCAACGTATGATCCATCAAACGTTATCACGAACACATAGAATTCTCGCGAGGATTCCATATACACTCAAGTGCATCTTTCTTCATGAACAACCCTTGCCAATGTTGAAGTTCATGGGCTTGGGTCCATCTGAAATGCCATGGGGCCCTTGGGGTATATCACTCTCCCCTTCTTGAGAAGAATTTGCCCTAAAATTCAAGGGGTCTTGATCACACATATCCATAGGAGAAAGATCACAAATGTTGATGTATTGTGCACTTGGTAATCCGAGGAAAGATCAATTTTGTAGGCATTGTCATTAAGCACTTCAAGCACTTCAAATGGACCATCTCCTCTAAGAATTAGCTTGGTCTTTCTCTTGCGGGGAAACCTTTCCTATCGAAAATGAACCCAAACCCAATCACCCGGTTCAAGCACCACCCTTTTTCGCCCTTTGTTGACTTTCTTGGCCTTTTCTTGACTCTTCTTCTCCAGTTGAAGTCTCACTTTCTCATGCAAAGCTTTCATGGCCTCGGCCCTGTTGTTACCATCTACACACAACACATCTTGAGACAAAGGGGTTAGATCAAGAGGGGTTAGAGGGTAAAAACAATAAACAACCTCAACTGGAGTGATACGAGTCAAATGACCATCTTAGCTTTTGGTGACACCGTTGGAGGCCACACATAGAGACTCAAGCTCGGGGGTTGCCTAACCGAGAGAACAAGTGTTGACGTGTGAAGAAAGCCTCATTATACTCTGATACATGCATGAAGAGCACAAAAGGATACGAGGCATGGTCAAAGGCTCAAGCTTTGGAATTGGCAAGTGTTTGGAGTTTTTTAAAGTCTTGTTAAGTTGAAGAAGGAGAAGGGAATCCATACACTCAAGAGGCGCCTCACTTGAAGGGCAAAAAAGGAATTTTTGCCTTATATTTCAACACCCAAGTGGCGCCCAAAGTTAGGGCTATTATGGTCTTTTAATGGCCTCTTTTTACACTACAAAGGAGCACCCTTCATTAAGGGTATTTTTGTCATTGTTTGTAATAAGTATAAATAGGCACATTAGCTCTTATTGTCCTTAGTTTTGAGATAATGAATTGAGTGACTTTTAGATTGAAATCTTAGTGTTAGTTTGAAGTCTTTCTCTTCTCCTTAAGAGAGGAAATCCGAAACTTGAATCCTAATACATTTGGAATTGGCTTTTCACTTGTATTGGATTATTTGGCAAGAAAAGTGTGCTTGAGGAAGTGTGAGTCCTTTAGGTCACCTAAGAGGAAGGTTTGAGCCTACTTTGGTGATGTGTGTTTGAAGGTGTGATACACCTTCTAGTGTTACTCATTGGTGGAAGTAAGGGTCTTTCTATCTATCTTTAAATTTCAAGTATTCCTCTTCTTCATCTCCACTCTATGTGTTGTTTTCTCTTTGTTAGTTGCTGGAATTTGCATCTTGTGAGTCCATTTTGTGAGTTTCATAGTCTTTAGGCTATCATTTGGTATCAAAGCCTTGGTTAGGGTTGTTCCAACATCCCTAAATCTTGGTTTTAGTGTTCTTATATAGAAAATCTCATTAAAAAAAAGTCAAAAAATCAGAAAATACAAAAAAAAAAAAGTGTCTTGTGTGTTTGTAGATCTGAATTTTCCAAGTTAGATCTACAAGTTTTTATTGTGTTTTGAAGGTTTCTAGTGCTAGATCCTTTCTCTAGCACATAGGGAGTCTAGATCTACTTTTAGAGTGAAGTTTGGTTGATTTTGAGCTAGATCCACCATTGTTATGGCTTGTTTGAAGCTTTTTGGAGAAGGTGACGTTTTGGGCTTGTGTCGGTGACTTGATTTGTGGCTGATTTTTAATGGGTTGGGTTGGTTTTGACATAAGGAACCTAGATCCATAAAAAAAATCAGATTTGGAGCTCATTTGCTTAGGGGTCAAACTTGGTCAACACTTGAATATTCATATTGTTCATCCATGATCTTCATATCTTAGCGAAGAAGAATATTCAAAGGTGTTGTTTGATCCTAAAGAGGGAAGAAAGGGAGTGAAAAAGTTGTTTGTCTAAGAGCATATTCAAAGAATATTCCATTCTTCCAAAAGGAGGAGGGGACAAAGAGACAAACAAAGTACAAGTGCAAATATTAGGGGGGGCCATTTCATTCCATTTTCATTTGAGACTTGAAAGAACCCTAAATTGCCTAGTTACTCCCTCAAAATCCGAAACTCTCTTCATCCCAAAGTGGTGTTTGGCCGAAATTAGGTTTTGGGAAATTTGAAAATTCCAAAAAGTGACAACCAACCACGTAGTGCCACGTCATCACTTGTGCTCAACCAAAATTCGACTCAAAAATTAGATTTCCTAGTTTCTAATTTTTTATTCTAGTTTCTTTTAAGCCAATTCTATCACTAATTAACAAACTAGTAAGTACCTACTAGGCTGGTAATTAGTCTAGAGTTCGTTTATTACGTGTCTTTAATTTTTGTGTGTCTTTCTCGTTTTTAAGTCGTTTTGTTGGTTCAAGTTCGTGCATCACTTTATTTGAGTCATTTCAAACAAAGATCAATTTCGATTCAAAGCTTCTCTCACCTCTCAAGTAACTTGCCAAGTATTGCCGATTCTTCTCTAACACTAGTGAAGCCAAGTGTGAGATGAGGTTGAGTGTGAGTGAAGTAAGGCTTTTGAACTAACTTGTTTGCTAGTTTTGTAGGTTGTTTGCTTGCTGTTTTTTTTTGCTTTTTTTAGGTACAATTGACCATGAAAGCCGAGGATTCTTCATCCCAATCCTTGGGAAATGATATAATGGGAGCCTTGAAGGCTCACTTTGAGGCCTTTGCCCGAAAAATGGAGAATAATAACGATGCCCTGAGGAGAAACTTGAAGGGTGGGTTTGACATTATAAAGGGTGATTTAGGATCCATAAGGTGTGACATAATTAGAATTAAAGCGGGGTTGATGTATGTC
Source organism: Capsicum annuum (assembly GCF_002878395.1). Taxonomy (NCBI): domain Eukaryota; kingdom Viridiplantae; phylum Streptophyta; class Magnoliopsida; order Solanales; family Solanaceae; genus Capsicum; species Capsicum annuum. The sequence goes on from NC_061119.1 coordinate 115,287,141, forward strand.
CACCAAAATCTCCACAAAATTCAAACCACCAATTCCAAACCCATCATCAACCAAATCCAATGCCTCCTCTCCACAAGTTAGAATCCAAGGAGAATGAGGTCAAAGCCTCAAGATGGAGAGAAAATGGATGGTGAGGTACAAGAAGAGTGTGAAGAAAAGAGGGTAAAAGAAAGGGAAACCATGGGTAGTGAAGTTGGAAGGGAAAAGAAATGCTTGATTGTGGATCTTGTCCACAAAGAATCCTTATTACTCACTAAACCAAATACTAGCATTTTGACTAGTATTTTCTCCTCATGTGCAGGTTCAAGACCCTAGAATCGCAAAGGAGATGCCCAAGGAAATTCCCTTCAAGCCCTTAGCACAAAAGTCCCAATTTTGGGATAAGTGTTGAAGAAGTGAACCCAAAGGGAAACCTTGACATATTCCCTTGTAATATGGAGCATGAGGGCTGCCATGATGTAAAACCAAGTGAAGAAAACACTTTTCATAATCTACAAGGTAATAAACCTATTTTCTACACTCCTAAAAACTTGAATTGTTGTGATATGGCTAGTAGTAGCCAAAGTGTAGTTTCGGATTGTATTTGAAAAGAAGTGTATGAATCTCCCTTTTGTGATACACTTGGTGTTGATAGGTTGCATAAGGACCAAACTCTTGTTGTGAGTACGCAAGCACTAGTTGATCCTTTAGATGACAAAATCAATTCTTTTCATAAGAATAATTTGTGTCCATCTAGTGAAAGCACTTATAACTTGAATAAGGTTCCATTATCATGTGACGAGTATTCACACACTACATGACCCTCTTGTAGATGATAGCACCTTGGGTGATGTCTTCACACTTGATTCTTTCCTATACTACCTCTTTGCCTATGATCATAACCATGTTAAGTTTGAATTGGTATTATGTAGAGGTAGTAAGTTTGGTTGTTTTCCTTGCTTGAATGATAATGATTGTGAATTTGGTAGCCTAGTGAAAGGAGTGGGTCACCTTGGAGTAACCCTTTGTCTTCTACTCCCATTTGACCCTAGAATATTTTTGAGTTGTGGAAGATGTAGTTTTGGTTCATTCTCATTATCTTTTAATATTGATTCTATTCACTTCCTTGGTATCCTTTATGCTAAGATCTTCATGTCGAATACCAAGGATATGTGGGTATATGTCAAGTGTGAACAACCTTAGAGAGATGAAATATGTGTTGTTAAGGGAACTTTTCTTAGCCGTAGATGTCTAATTTTGAATGTTTGCCTTCCCTTGAAAATAAGTGACATATGTGTTTGTTTCAGATTGTATTCTCCACTCATTGATGTTTGCTTTAAGTGTGTCCTTTGTGATGTTAGTGGTTGGATTTTCTTACTCCTCACAAAGGATGGTTGGTTGTATTCTAAGAGTGTACCCCCTTGGCATGTTTACCTCACTTATGGTACTAATGCTAACCCTCCTATCATGAGGATTGTGTGCTTGTTTTCCCTCCCTTTGGTTTTGCAAGGTGTGAATTTGAGGACAAATTCCTTTCAAGATGGAGAGGATGATACAAGCATGAAGAGCACAAAAGGATACAAGGCATGGTCAAAGGCTCAAGCTTTGGAATTGGCAAGTGTTTGGAGTCTTTTAAAGTCTTGTCAAGTT
>NC_061119.1:115288869-115391481 GCF_002878395.1 Capsicum annuum
TGCACTGGAAACCAAATTTACAGCTAGTCAAAAATACTGAAAGTTCTAGATATTTTTCCAGATGTTCCCCCAAGTTTTTCGTTTTGATTAATTTGCTAGATTCAATGACAAGTTGGTCCATATTAAGAACAAACTAACTGTGAAAGTTTGAACAAAATAAGATTATATGCCACAATCCACTAGCATTATTTGTGAACCAAACCAAGACTATATATGTGATACAATCCAAATGGCCTCCAGATTGCTAGAGAGGATCCTTACGGGTCAAGACACATTTGTTGACTTCTTGATGGTTATCAAATTGCGTTCGTTGGATGATTATGATGATCAAGGAGGCTCAAGGGACGTTAGAGAGGCCAAGGGAAGGCAAAACGGGGCTAGAAAGCCCCCGAAAGAGGACATGGCCCTATCCGCTTTAGAGGTGTGCCCAACCCGCTCTATATACGCTAGAGCGGGTCAAAACAGCCCACTAAACACTAGGGATGCGCCAAATATGCTCAAGCATGTGCCTAATGGGCTTCTATGTGTTTGTCTTTCCTAAATGGGTCACTTTTGGGCCCATATGATATAATAACTTAGCCTAGACTATAAATAGGACTTCTCTTTCATTTTGGAAGATAATTATTGATGAATTATGAAGGATTACTCCCTTGTGAGTGAATGACAAGCTTGGATTAGCTTGTGGAAATCGCTTGTGTAGTTTATCGTTTAGAAACGTGGGTTGCTCGGGAATCCAATTCTCTTGAGGTCTACGTAAGAGATAAGGTGTTTTTAGGTAATCAATAAGGGAGGTCTTTGGGTTTGACACACACATTGGTTGCCCTTGTGTTATCTTCTTGTGTCCATTTATCTGTCCTTTACTTTACTGTTCTTTTCATTTTCATATCTTAGTTTAGTTTTCGATTCCATACTTTGTTCGTATATCATTTGGTATCAGAGCCGAGCTTGATTTCGTTCCTACGAAGTCAATCTTGGGTTTGCTATCTTGAAAATCCACAAAAAAGAAGTGTCAACTTGAAAATCCCAAAAAAAAAAAGTCACTATTCACGTTTTTAGCCCTAGGTCAAAATTTGTGTTTTTGATTTTGTGTTTTACTTGTGTTCCTAGTGTTAGATTTGTGTTCTATAACACTACAGGAGTCTAGGTTTGAGCCAAATCGGAGTCAAATTGAGTGAGATACCATTGTTGAGAGCTTGAACTTAAAGAAAGTGAAGTGGATTGAAAATCTGGGAAAATTGGTTGAGAATTTGGGCAAAATGATGTTGGGAATGAGTTTAGAATGTTAAAAAGTGCTTACTTTCAAAATTTCAACTCATTCCGAGCTCCGGAGAAGAAGTTAGTGTTCTTGGAGGAATTCAAATCTTCAAGTTGAAAGATTCATCAAAAGAGGGTGTTTGATCCAAAAAGAAGAAAGAAAAGTGTGGAAAAAGTGTTTGTGTCCTAAAGCATAAAAGAAGATTCCAAAGGAAATATATTCCACAAGAGAGTACAAGGGGGACCACTTAGAGGGTAAAAAGGTCATTTCAAGAGAGGGGCGAGTGACCATCTGCGCCCAAGTTGCTTTTGGTCTGCTCCAGCAGGTCCAACGCACCTCCAACCAGTAGGTAAGGTCTCTCCTGGATCCAACCTGCGCCCCACATATTGCAGCAGCCCCCAACACAGAACACCTCTAGTGAACGCAAACAGCCCTCCAATGCATTTCAACACTTCTCCAACATCAATTCGAGTTCTAAAACACATCTCAACACTTTAAAAACTCCATTGCTCAAGGTTTGAATCTTTTGTTTCAATTTCTTGATTCTTAAATCTCTTCTTTGATTCTTAAACTACTCATCAACTAGTAACTTATCTACTAAATTGATTGATTAGTTCTTGAGTCCTTTTTTTTCATCGTCCTATTTTTTTCTAGCTTTTATCTTTTTGAATTCATTGTTAATTTTTTGGCTCAAGTCCGCACGTAATTTTGTTTATTTGAGTCTTTCCAAACAAAAATTCATTCCGACCACAAGCCACAATTGGTACCAAGAATTCCCATTGGAGTATAAACGACTTATCAACACTTGCGACACCATTTGAGAGATAAACTAAATGTGTGAGCTTTGAGAGCTTGTGAGGTTGATTTCCTAACCTTAACTTGTTTGTTGTATTTGTTTTTGTTTAGTATTTCTTTTATTAGGTACCATGGATGATAACACCACAAATGCTATGTTAGCTTCCATCTTAGCGAAGCTTAATGTTATGAATAGCCAATTAGGATATCTTGAAGGTAGAATGGAAGGGATGGAAGGTTCTCTCTCGAGGAGGATGGATAACATGATAGATCGTCTAAACTATCCTAACTCCACCCTATCCAACTCACCAAACATTCAAGCTCCATTGAGTGGACATGCTCTAAGCGAATTTTAAGGTAACCAAGCTAACTCTTGCACTCTAGAAATGTGAAAGATCATTGTGAAGCTAATAGCCAACTAAGTGTGAGTGATAGCTTATCTTTAGATGAGTTTAATGTCTCTTTATTTCATGATGATAATGAACAACTTGAGAGCGTGGATACAGTAGTTGATCCTAATGATGACAAAATTGACTATTCCAGTAAGATTGATTTGTGTCCACCTAGTGTTGAAGCCATTGAGATGAGCATCGTACATTGTCTTGTGGAACGTATGTGGACCAACCTGTGTGTGAACCCAGTCCACCACTTGAGGATGTCTGTGAAGTGGTTAATGAACCTCAAGTGAGTAATGATGTTGAAGATGGTGGTCAATTGAATGGGATTGACCCTTTATTTGCCTTTAATGATGCTCATACTAATGTAGGGGGTATAATTCTTTCTATTGATGGTACTCTTGGGAGAGAAGTGTTGCCTAATCCCATGTTTATGGCCACTCTACCCATTTGACCCTGGTGACCATTTGAAAGGTGGTGGTTCTTCTTCACACCACTTGGTGCTTGGACAAGATGACAAGCAAACCATAGTACAAGTTATTGGAATTCATCCCTAGGAGTCTTTCTTGAAGATTTCTAATCTACTTGAAGGACCAAAGTAGCGTACGTGAAGGATCTCCAACAAAGATGAGTGTTATAGAGCGGTTATGAGCTTATTAAGACTTGGAACCCATGTAAACCTTCATGAGTGGTTGATTGATTACCATGGTTCCTTTAGACTTTCCCGCTGTCCAAATCTCTTGAATGGCCGAGCGGCTTCTATAATATGGGGTTACACACCCTGAATTGATCATTTTGATGCTTGGTTATATCTTAAGTGTGAGCAACCTAGGCATGATGATATTTTTATCATATTGTGGTTGTTGGACAATCTTATTAATGGAACTAACTTAGAAGAACTTCTTGATGCTTATCACAACCAACTCCTTTGCATTTTAAATGTGGACATCTATTCTATTGTCCTGACGGATGTTTGGTTATATGTGAAATGGGTGTCCCCCTTGGCGTGGATGTTTTGGTTTAACCCTTGTGCTAACTCTCGTGCCACGAGGAAATATTGATCGTGTTTTCTTCTCTTGTGTTTAAAGGTTGTAGATTTGAGGACAAATCTTCTTCAAGGAGGAGAGGAAGATACAATCCAAATGGCATTCGGATTGCTAAAAAAGATGCTTACGGGTCAAGACACACTTGAGATTTCTTGATGGTTATCAAAAGGCGTCCATTGGATGATTATGATGATCAAGGAGGCTCAAGGGACGTTAGACCCAAGGGAAGGCAAAACGGGCCTAGAAAGCCCCCGAAAAAGGACATGCGCCCATCCGCTTTAGAGGTGCGCCCAATCTAGAGCAGGTCAAAACAGCCCACTATACACTTGGGATGTGCCCCATATGCTCAAGCATGTGCCTAATGGGCTTCTATGTGTTGGTCTTTCCTAAATGGGTAACTTTTGGGCCCATTTGACGTAATAACTTAGCCTAGACTATAAATAGGAGCTCTCTTTCATTTTGGTAGATAGTTATTGATGAATTATGAAGGATTACTCCTTTGTGAGTGAATGACAAGCTTGGATTAGCTTGTGGCAAGCGTGGAATCGCTTGTGTTGATTTATCGTTTAGAAACGTGGGTTGCTCAGGAACCCAATTCCCTTGAGGTCTATGTAAGAGATACGTGTTTTTAGGTAATCAATAAGGGAGGTCTTTGGGTTTGATTCACCCTTTGGTTGCCCTTCTATCTATCTATCCTTTACTTTATTGTTCTTTTTATTTTCGTATCTTAGTTTAGTTTTCGAATCCGTACCTGGTTCGTATATTAATATGGCACACTCCCCCACATGTTCACACCTAGTAAACTGGAGTGTGGACAATATAATATGAGGGCCCAACATCGACGAACAAACCATTGGGATCGGTCTAGCCCTAATACCACGTGAAGAATGGATCTTGTGTCTAACTCAACCTCAAAAGCTAACTCATGACGGGAGGTTTGCCCAAGTCTATACAAGGAGAATAGGAGACCAAGTGTCCATCCCTTTGTCGGTGTGGGACTCTTAACAAATACAAAGAACAGATCAACCACACCTTAAACAAGGTATATTTGAGATTATACATGATTTTATTAGAAATTTTCGCTCGTTACTTTTGATTTTGTTAAAGGAAGGCTTTAGAATTTGGATAGGTTACTTCTTTTTTTTGTGTACATTTGAAAATTTTCAATATGGGGTTGGAATTTGATCAAATGTTGAATTTTACTAAGCTAATTTTTGCTTTTATGTCCCCATTTAATGAATATTCGGTGGTAATTATCTATTCCTGAATTATTATTGTTGCATGCACCTACGATAGCTAATTACTTCAAAACAAAAAAATAATAAAATTTGACTTTATTTCACAAAGAAAGAAAAGAGAATAATTTTAAAAATATAAGATTAATATTAATTAATTATATGTACTAATTAATTATGAAGTGTTCAATTAAAAAATGGTATTTGTCAATATTAATTAGATTTTAAGGAATAGGCACAAGTACCACCGAAACTATACCCGAAATCCTAATGGTATATCTAAATTTTACGGGGTCTTATTACTCCTCTAAACTCATTTTTTCTGTATTTTTATGCTCCTTTTATATTGACGTGGTTGCCAAGTGGCAAAATATTTTTTGTGCTAACTTGGCAGCCACATCAAAGAAGCACAAAAATATAGAAAAAATGAGTTTAGGAGGTAATGGGACCCTCGTAAAGTTAGGTGTATCATTGAAATTTCAGGTATAGTTTGGGGGTACTTGCGCCTTATCTCTAGATTTTAAGTTTTTTTTTTCTATCATATGCCTTCAAAGAGAGTGTATTCACACTCTTTGCCACCCCACCTTTAAGTGAGTATTTATTCCATTTAAAGTAGTTCAAGGAGTAATAAAACCTTCTAAAAGAACAATTGTGTAGTTAAAAATATGATGTGCATTTATTCCATTTAAAGTAGTTCAGGGGTAATAAAACATTCTAAAAGAACAAGTGTGTAGTTAAAAATATGGTCAAAGTTTGAGGGGTACTTGTGCGTTTTTCCCATAAACAAATATGATCTAGATACGTCATACAATTATGAACTACCAAATAATTATAAATAAGAAGACTTTCCTCGTATGGAAACATATGTTTCTTTCTCACTAATGTTTCTTACAAGTTTGAGAGTTGAGAAAAGAGAGTTGAAAATCACATCAGAAAACTAGGGCTATCTAACACTTCAAAGACAAGACATTTGTTATATTAAATATAAATTAGATGAAATTCTTTAAAAAATGATAAAAATTGTAAAAAGGTGAGTGATAAATTTGAAAGATAAATGACTAAGGTTATCTGTCGGGAAAATATGATGGGAAGTTATCAAATACAGCAACTCAAATAGGACAAGGCCTCAATGTTATCAAACGCGCGTTTAAGCCCTAAAGAAAGGCTCAAAACGTGTTGAGTGCTTCACCTCTCTTAATGTGCGCTTCAGTGTTGTTATCAATTTTCTAAGGAATACTTTTCCTTTCCAATGAGCCTCTTTTGAAGAGGCAACACTAAAAAATTGATATTTCATATTATCGTAATAGCTTTTCAATTTCTTTGTTCATACATTTGTCAAAAAACATGCTTATACTTATTAATCTTGAATAATTTTGTGAGAAAATATATGATTATTTTTTATAAACCTTACCTGTAACGTCCTTTAACGTCACCATTGACGTGGCTTGATCTACTCCGGCGCTGGCACCGGCTTAGAAATGTCGATGACAGGTAAGTGTACGCCTTCCCTCCCTCTCTTTCTCCCCCGTTGGTTTTCTCTCTTCCCCCTTTTTCTCTCTCCTCCCTTTCCGCAACTTTTACTGCTCTTGCCGGCGGGATAAGGCCCGTCGGCTCGACCCCGGCGAAGTAGTCAGTATGCACCAGACGCAAATGACCAGATCTGAATCCGGCGTGTCCAGATTACCCGACTTGGCTCGACCGGACCTGATTCCGGCGACCAATATCAATTTGCCAGAATCCAACATACCACGCAAGAGAAGAGGACTTGGTCTACACCCGGTGACTTCTAACCTTTTATATCTATTTTTTCTTATTATTTCGTGTCACTTGACTTATTTTTAATTTGTGAGATTGACTGCTTTCGTGTATTGGTGGCTTGTATTGCTTTCTTACTATTTGTTTTGGTTGTTCTTGGTGTTGGGCCAAATAGTGTGCTTTGCGCGTGCCTTATATTTCCTACTGTTGTTTTGTTTCTATCTTTGTTGTATTTTTTTGAGTAGTGGCTTTAGGCATTGATGGTAGGATAGGGTTATGTCCGATGGGGTTGAGGTTGGGGGCTGTTTTGGGGGTAGGGGAAGAGGCGAGGGCTAGTTTGGGGGTGGGGGGAGGGGAAGGCTAGTTTGGGAGTGGGGGCAAAGGCTGATGTTAAGACAGGTTAGGGGTGGAGTTAGGAGTGGTAGAGGTGGACGTGGTGCTAGAGTTGATAAGTTGAGGGTTGGGTTTTGCAACATAGGGACTCTTCAGGGTAAGTCCATAAAGCTTATGAAGATTCTTAGAAAAAGGAGGATTAATATTGCGTCTATCCAGGAGACCAAATGGGTAAGGTATAAGGCTAGAGATGTGGATGGTTATAAGTTATGGTACTCTGGAAGTGAAAGGCGTAGGAATGGAGTAGGCATCTTAGTAGATGAAGAACTTTGAGGACAGGGAGTGGAGGTTAAGAAGATCAGTGATAGGTTGATGACTATTAAGTTGGTTATTTGGGGGGGTTACCCTGAACGTGTGTAGTGTTTACGCTCCGCAGGTAGGCTTGGACTGGGAGAAGAAGAACCGATTTTGGGAGGCTTTGGACGAGGTGGTGAGAGGCGTGCCTAACTTTGAGAAGATTGTTGTAGCTAGAGATTTCAATGGGCACATCAGGGCATTACCGGAAGGCTATGGCGATGTGCATGGAGGTTTTGGCTTTAAGGAGAGGAATGAAGAGGGAGCTACTCTGTTGGATTTTGCGAGGGCCTTTGGGATGGTAGTAGTGAATTCGAACTTTCCAAAAGAAGGAGGATCACCTTTCGAAGCGCGATAACCAAGACTCAAATTGACTTTTTTGCTACTTAGAAAGTGGGATAGGGTGTGCTACGTAAGGATTGCAAGGTCATTCTGAGTGAGAATCTTTTGACCCAGCATAAGCTCCTAGGGATGGACTTGGGTATAAAGAAGGATAAGAAGAGAAGGAGCGGGGAGGGTAGACCTAAAATTAAGTGGAATGGCTTGACGCCGGTGAATGCGCTGGAGATAGGGGAGAAGCTGGCGGGAATAGGGGGTGGGAGTGTAGGGGGACGTGGATGGTATATGGGATAGGGCGGCTAGGTGCATCAAGGAAACTGCTATAAAGGCGTTGGGTGTCTCGAGGGGCCGGGCTAGTCATTGTCGGGGGGGATTGGTGGTGGAATAAAGAAGTTAAGAAGATAGTGGAGACTAAGAAGGGGGCGTATGCTAAGTTGGTTAAGAGTAAGGATGAAGAGGAGAAGCGGGTAAATAGGGAGGAGTACAAGTTAGCTAGAAAGGACGCTAAGTTAGCAGTTACGGCTGCTAAGACGGCAGCGTTTGAGAGTTTATATGCGGGGTTAGAGGAGAGAAGCAGAGAAAAGAGGTTGTATAGACTTGCTAAGACTAGGGAAAGGCAGGGTCGTAACATCGATCAAGTGAAGTGCATTAAAAGGGAGGATGATAGAGTGCTGATGGAGGACGTTCACATTAAGAGGAGATGGCACTCGTATTTTCACAGACTCTTGAATGATGAGAGGGACAGAGATATTGTGTTAGGAGAGCTGGAGCACTTTGAGGAGTGTCGTGATTTTAGTTATTGTAGACGTTTTAAGGTAGAGGAGGTCAGAGAGGCTATTCGCAGGATGTGAAGGGGCAAGGCGATAGGGCCTGACGAGATTCCAGTGCATTTTAGTGGATTTTTGAAAGTTTACTGGCGGGGTTGATTTAAGGTGGTTGATTGATTTAAGATGGTTGACTGAATTGTTTAACAGCATTTTCAAGACTGCGAGAATGCCCGAGACTTGGAGATGGAGTACTATGATTCCTTTATATAAGAATAAGGGTGACATCCAAAGTTGCAACAACTATAGGGGTATTTAGTTGTTCGTCACGCTATGAAGATTTGGCAGAGAGTGGTCGAGCGAAGGTTGAGGAGGATAGTGTCTATCTTGGAGAATAAGTTTGGATTTATGCCCTGTCGCTCGACGACGGAGGCAATTCACCTAGTGTGGAGATTGATAAAGCAGTATAGGGAAAGGAATAAAGACATACATATGGTGTTTACCGACTTGGAGAAGACATACAACAAAGTCCCTAGGGAGGTTCTTTGGAGATGCTTGAAAGTGAGTGGGGTTCCGGTGGCGTACACCAGATCGATCAAGGTCATGTATGATGGAGCAAGGACTTAGGTGAGGACGGCAGGAGAAGATTCAAAGCATTTCCCTGTCTTGAAAGGGTTGCATCAGAGATCAACTCTTAGCCTGTTTTTGTTTGCGCTGATGATGGATGTGTTGACGCAGCGTATTCAAGGACAGGTGCCTTGGTGTATGCTTTTTGTAGATGATATAGTTTTGATTGATGAGACGCGACGGGGTGTGAATGATAAATTGGAGGTTTGGAGACAGACCCTTGAGTCTAAAAGGATTCAGATTGAGTAGGAGCAAGACCGAGTATATGGAATGTAAGTTTAATAACTTGAGGCAGGAGAACGACGTGATAGTAATGTTGGACTCCCAGGTTGTTCCTGGAATGGAGAGATTGATGAGGATGTCTCCCACCATATTGGGGCAGGATGGATAAAGTGGAAGCTCGCATCAAGAGTGATGTTTGATAAAAAGGTGCCGACCAAGCTCAAAGGCAAATTCTACAGGGTGCCAGACCATCCGACCATGTTGTATGGAGCGGAGTATTGGCCAGTCAAGAACTCCCACATTCAAAAATTGAAGATAGCGGAAATGCGGATGTTGCGTTGGATGTGTGGGCTTACTAGGAGTGATAGGGTTAGGAATGAGACTATCCGAGAGAAGGTGGGAGTGGCTTCGATGGATAAGATGCGGGAAATTCGGTTGAGATGGTTCGGACACGTGATGAGGAGGGGCACGATGCCCTAATTCGAAGGTGTGAAAGGCTACCTTTGGATGGTTTCAAGCGGGGTAGGGGTAGGCCGAGGAAATACTGGAGAGAGGTGATTAGACGTGACATGGAGAGTTATAGCTTATTGAGGACATTACCCTAGATAAGAAGGTCTGAAGGACGCGAATCAGGTTAGAAGGCTAGTGCATATAGTAGTCAATAGTTATGAGAGCTTTAGGGTTGGCCTTAGAGCTATGTCCATAGGTTGGGGATGCTAGTAGGAGGGTATGGGGTGGGGAGTGCCTTTGGTTCGTTAGTGTAGGGTATTACCTTGTGTGTGTCTTATTTTTGTTATTCTATCTTGTTCATGTTTTATTACAGATTTGTTTACTATTCTTTGTCTTGAGCCGAGGGTCTATCGGAAACAGCCTTTCTACTTCTCCGGAGGTAGTGGTATGGACTGCGTACATTTTACCCTCCCCAGACCAGTGTTCAAAAATGCGATGCGGGCTCCCATCGAGTCGCATCTTTGATGCGGTGCAATCTAAGAATTGCGGGTGCATCAAGCCCTATTGCATGATGCGATACGAACGGCGATGGATTTTTTTATTTTTGGGCAATTTTTAAATTAAAAAAAAGGGCTGGACGTGAATTTTTTTATGAGTAATTTTTAAATTTTAATTTAAAAAAAGAGTCAGAAGTTTAAGAAAAGACCGAAATAGAAGAATTGATACTCAAGGAATAGAAGAATTGGACAATCTTAATGAACTAGAAGAACTTTAGATTGAACCATTATTAATTTAGATTTGATTTGATTGTTCTTCTTTTTTTGGGGTTTGTTCTGCTTTGAACTGATTTGTTGGTGTTTCATTAGAACTTTTGCTTAAATATATTGTCTTTATTGTTGATTATATATAGTTGTTGTGGTCTTTTCAGTTATAACGTACTATTTGAATGCTCTATAGGTATTTTTTTTAATTAAATTGCGCATCACTTCAATGATACGATCGCATCGCATCACACATCGCATAATGCGTGATGCGGAATCTTGTTGCTTTTTTCCGCATCACGCTTCACTGAACACTGCCCCAGACCCCACTATGTGGGAATACACTGGGTTTGTTGTTGTTGTTATACTTAATAATCTTAGACTAAACATATATTTGTATTTTTTCTTCTTTTGCGCTTTTTTCATTAAATACCATGCTTTATTCGCATTTTGCGCTTGAAGCCCCAATGGAACTTAGAGCTTTTTTGCATGGTTTGCTTTTGATAAAACTACAAGGCATTAGATAGTGGACTTAAAGCCAATATATTGGATGGTTACAGGCGTAGCAAATTTTTTGCGCCTCACAAGTTACAACATACAAGTGATGCTTCCATAGAGTTTAAGGCCAACACTCCGCTCCATACAGCATAGTCGGCCGGACTGCCACTCCGTAGAACTTACCTTTAAGCTTCGGGGGCTTTGGAGTAACTGGTAAAGTTGTTGTCATGTGACCTCCTGGTCACAGGTCCAAGCCGTGGAAACAGACTCTTGCAAAAATGCAAGGTAAGGATGTATACAATAAAACCTTGTGGTTCGGCTCTTCCCCAGACCGTGGCATAGCGGGAGCTTTAGTGCACCGGGCTGCCTTTTTTAATGATAATATTCAAAAAGCCAGGGATATTATGGATACTCATTTAATATCCGTCACTCGACCTATTCTTCATCTGTATGAAATATGGGGGAATTGGATATTTTATCCATTTTGTCTAACCTGCTTTGAACCCCATATGTCCAATCTCACAGGACCATTTGCCCACACTAGGTGTGCTGATATCTCCAATAACCAATGAGAAAAGTTCTGCTTCAGCAAATTGGGGTCCTACTATCTCTATAATTGAGCTCAGTAATTAATAGATCCACAAAATTTAGGAAATCCAAGTAATATCAATTCAGCAACACAAAAAAATAGTGAATGTGAAGTTATCTGATAACAATAAACCACTTCCCAAACAACAGAAGTGAATGCAGAATAAAGTAGATCCCATAATGGCTGCAAGTATACAACAATATACCCAGTGTAGTCCACAAAGTGGGTCTGGGAGGGTAGAGTGTATGCAATCCTACAATTATAAAAGCAACCAAATACAAAAGCCATGGGTTGATTCCAAATACCTTAATGCGCTCATATTCTCTGATGGAACAGTTTTTGGCATCTTCAGTGACCCTAATGGCATCTTTTAACTCTTCCAACTTTCGAACCCTTGATTTATCACCTCCAAATATCTTAGAGGTTGTTGTTTCAAGTTTCTCTGCTCTTGAATTTAAGGAAGACAATTCTGAAATGAGAGTCTGCACTGTCAATAAAGCACTTGATCGGTCTGAAAAGGCATGGTGTATACCCAACATTAGACTCAGGTGTTCATGTAGAATATCCTGAAATATATTTTTATCACAGAATTAGAATTTAAGGTTCATTTTAGGAAGACAGAGCGCACCAAAGTGTATCTTCTATAAAGTTGATCAACAACCTAAATAGTGGTAGAAAGCTGAAAAAACAATGTACATGAGCATGCAGATGACAGCCACCTGAATCTTGTCACCAACTGTATTTCTCTAATCATGTTGAAAACAAGGTTCACTCCTTCCTATAAATATAAGGCCTACTCTAAAGGATAAAATGGTTACCAAATGCTTCACCGTCTGTGAATTTAAATCCCGATACAATCTGCTGGCCTTAACAGCTGCAGCAGCCACGCTTCTCATATCAGCAGTCCGTTCTCTCTGAGTATTCACAGTAGCTCGTTCATTCTCGAACTTCGACAACTTAATAAATGCTAACCCAAGTTCTCCAATCGTATCCCCCATATCTTGCTGAGTTTTAACAAGTGATTCAGCCTAATTTGAAATAAAATTATAAAAATTAACTGATAGCAAATAGAACAATAATCAGAGAATTGAATGGTAGTGGACAAAAACAACCACCTCAATCCCAAACAAGATGGTGCTGGCTATATGAATATCCACTTCTTCATTTAAGCTCATTTCATATACTCAGCATACTAAATAAATAAAAGTGAAAAATAAGAATGTGTGTGTGTACGTATCATACATACATATCTACATACATACACATACATAAAATATATATATATATATAGAGAGAGAGAGAGAGAGACATACATATGTATGTACATACGTATGTACGTACACGTATGGAATGATAATACTCCCGTCGTTTTATTTTACTTGGCCCATATACTAAAAATAGGTGTTTTAATGTACTTGTACATGTTCGCAAATCAAGAGAGTTTTATTACTTCTTTCCAACCCTTAGTACGAAATAGATACATAAACTAGTCGTAGTTTAGTAAAATACACCTCCAATTAAAGTTTTCTTAAGGGGTGTGTCGAGCCGGGGGGCCACAAATGAAACAAGAGTAATAAGAATAACAATAATAAACAATAAAATGTTAAAAGTTTTGTAACAAATCTAAAACCTACCCTAAACTAGTAGATATCACATACATAGATCTTTTTCTTCCATTATGCCCTCTTCCAAAAGGCAAATTTCTACACCATTCAGCTACTTGAGAATTAAAGATAAGACTGTTTACTCGTTCTAGAAATTGTGTCACTTCTAAAGTAGGAATAGAAATAAAAGGCACAAAAATACATTGGATTAGAATGAGAAATAATATAAGAGATGAAAATTACCTGCTTTGAAGCAGTACTTAGTTGCAGCTCAAGATTGTGCAACCTTTGTTTATTCTCCAGGAAATCCTTATCCTCCTCTTCGACAGGTGACTTGGACCCACCCCAATCATTGGCAACAGACTGCTTCAATTCTTTGAACAACCTCAGCAAATCCTTACCACCTTTAGCGGGCTGCACAACATCCTGTGGCCCAATCACATTTGGCGAGTCCCCAAACAATTGCTTTGGCAACTTCACTGCTCCATCCAAAACCCTAGATGCCACATCAGTAGTAGTTGGCAAGGG
Source organism: Capsicum annuum (assembly GCF_002878395.1). Lineage (NCBI taxonomy): Eukaryota > Viridiplantae > Streptophyta > Magnoliopsida > Solanales > Solanaceae > Capsicum > Capsicum annuum. Next base: position 115,302,420 of record NC_061119.1, read on the forward strand.
AAGCTTACCATCCACTTGCAAAAAGACTCTTAATTCATCACTCTTCTTAATCACTGGATGTGATGCAAGCTTCTGCAAGTACTTCTCCAATGCCAATCTTCTTTGCTCCACAAACTCCTGTTTTTGCATCACCTGACTCTCCACCACACTTTTATCCGGCCTCGGAGGAATAAAATACCCTCTATAACCTTCGGTCAATCGGTCCGATAAAATAACTACGTCTTTGAACCGTCTCCGAGCGCTGAAATCGGATCCTCCATAATCGGGTAAATTGGTCTTTGTGGTGATTAAATAGGTTACGTAGGTATTACTGCCGGGAACAATTGACGACGCCGATGATTCCATTTCCTTCTGTGGATCCGAAACAGTGATATTCAAATACTCCAAGTTCAAAGGGGGAGATGTATCGGCGGGCATTGGCGATTTACTTGAGTCTTCGTCAGGGTTTTGGATGCCGTTAAGTTCTTCAACATTAAGAGGGCTGAAGACGATGTCGGCATAAGAAGGTGGTTGAATAGAAGAAGTTTGAGGGGAGTCAGGAGCTGATAAGCGATCAGAATCGGCAGGTGTAGCGACGATCGACGGGGAAAGAGGATGGCGAGAATCAGAAAGGGAAGTCATGGCACTGCGGTACTTAGAGTAGGATTTGGAGGAGGTCAAGTTGTTATCATCTTCATCATCGTCAAGAGATAGACTCTCCATGGCTTCTTTGCGACCTTCTTCGCTCATCATCCTTCACCAATTTTCAACAATTTATAAATTCAAGATTCAGAGATTTTGTAATGCAAAGTAAAACTTTGCGAATTTTCTTTCACACAGCTGGTTAAAAGAAATGAAAGCCTAATCTGAAACCCGACGCTAAATTGGGAGGAGCTGGTCTGACATGTCAGACAATCTGACTTTCTATATTATAAAAAATTCTATACCCATTACCCCTCCATTCTAAAATAGTACCAGTAGTAATTAAATTATTGGGTATATAGCACAGTCGTTAAGAAAAAAAATTTAGGTCATAAATTATACTCCATTCCTCCTATTTTATATATCATCATTTGATCGGATACAGAATTTAAAAAATAAAAAAAGACTTGATAATATTTACTAAATTGTCCTTTATTAAAAATGTGCTACTAATTTTTTTTGAATTAAGTGAATCAATAAGAATAAAAGTGGAATTGTATCTTTAAATAGTTATCAAATAAAGAAAATAATATTCTTTTTGTGACGGATCAAAAAAAAATATAACACATAAAATGAGATGGAGGGAGTAGGTTACTTTTCACTATTGTCCTTTTAATTTTTCTTAAATTACCGTATTGGGAAATATAAATACTTAAGAACCTCACTAAATGAAAGGAGAAAATTGAAAGAAAATTTCAATATGTCTATTGAACAATGAATAATTCATTTATTCTGGAAATAGAAAAATAACTCAACAATTCATTTATTTTAAAATGGAGAGAGTATTATAGAAAAGATAGTTTAGACATGTGTGTTTGTCATCATTTTATGAAAAGGTGAAGGAAAAATTGAGAAAATTAATTAAGGATGACAAAAAGATTTCAAAATTAAAAAAGAATGACACAAGTCTTAAGTATTAAGTGGAGGTGACAATTTTAAGATTAGTATTAATGACGTTAATTTTAAAATCCTTAAATTTTATTATTTACACAAAGATCTCTATATTTCTCACTATACCCTACCACATCCACATTTCTTCTATCGTCGTCGCAGCTGTCACCATCATTCCTCCTCCTATACCATCCACTTATCCGCTCCATACTTTTTTGTAGCTGCTACCACTGCCATCGCCACCGCCATCTCCTTTTCCACCTCTTTCAGATCTACTACCATTTCCTCCTCCTACACAATTTTTGTCTATTTTTCTTCTTTCTTCTCCACCAACACTACTATCAACTCTGAAACAACTATCACCTTCTCTTTCAATGTCACTACCAACACTATTACCTCCCTATTTACGATAAACCACTTTTTTATGGGCTCCTCCTTCACCTCATCTTTTTTCAGAAATTAAATAAATATCAAAGTTGTTGCAACAACAATCGAAGTTGTAATACAACAACTAATAGCAATTGCTGCAAAAGTTATTGAAGTTGTTGCAGAAATTAATAGTAGCTGTTGCAGCAATTATCGTCTGTTGTAGAAACTATGATAGTTGTTGAAGCAACTATCGTAGATGCTTAATTTTTTATATTATTTTTAAAAGAAATCAAAAAATTCTTTTCAAAGTTCTCAAAAAAAAAATAGTCTATAAAAATTTAAGAAAGAAGAAAAATGATGATGAAAGGGAAAGAAAAAAAGAAGAAAAAAGATGGAGAATCTAGAGAGAGAAAGGAAAAAATAATAATAAGAAAAAGATGGGCGAGAAAGAAAGAAAAAAAAGGTTGAAAAGATAAGAAAATGGAGGAAATTCTAAAATTTGAAATTTGAAATGGGAGGAAACACTTCTTAAAAAAAATTAATAAGTTTTAAAAAATTATAATTTAATCCCAAATTAACTTAATCAGAATTTAAGTGAAGTTTCGACCTTAGCTAGTCAAAGTTGTCACTATTTTTATTTACAGACTTTTTTGTCACGTTTCACTCAATTTTCTCGGATAAATTGATAATTACACATTATATTGATAGTGTTTTGTAATAGGTATCATAACACGTGAATTCACGTGTGAACACCATAGGAAAGGTCTCATTATAGTCTAAAGGTTTAGTATGTATCTTTCTTCTTCTCAGATTTTTGTTGATTGCATGTGGTAGTTGTAAAAGCACTTTTCGTTTCCCCTCACATTTCTTTCACCTTTCCAAAAAAAATCTATAAACTATCCTTTTACCATAAATCTAGGGAGAATGAATTAAGAGTGACAAAAAAATTTAAAATTAGGTATAGGTGATTCAAGTTTTAATTATTCAGTGTGGTGATAATTATTAAATGATGGATTGAGAAAGTTTGACCCATATATGAAAATTACACTCAAGTTTTTTATTTTACACTTTGGCCCAATATAAAACCCTAATAACTAACTAAAATGGAGGGAAAAAATGTGGGACACGACAGTTGCTCTTGTTTGCTCTCTCTTCGATTGGATGTTGCTGTTAATTGTTGTTGCTGCATTTTTTTCTTCTTCTTCATTATCATCTTCTTCTTGTTCATCATAATCTTTTTTTTTATTTGTCGTATCATTGTCGTTGTTGTTGCTGCTAGCTGCTACTGAATCAAATTTGTAGGTCAAAATTTGTTCGTATATAACTAGGCATTACTTCATAGGTAATTTTGGTAAGTAAAATTATAATATTTAGTTCAACTTCTCATCTGGGTATATCTACTACTTTGTTTTTCAATAATATTGTTTATCCAATAGTTGTTGTATTCATTTACAATAGTTGTTGAATAATTTCCATTATTATTTAAGTAGTTCCAACAGGTAGGTCATCTGTTTCAACAGATGACCTACCTATTGGATTATGTTGCTGGTTATGTAATATGAATTCAACAGATGAGTCATTTGTTGCAACAGGTGACTCATTTGTTGCAATAAATGACTCATTTATTGGATTCATTTTGTAGCACTAGACAAAATCTGAAGTTGATTCCAATAGATAAGACATTTATTGCAATAGATGACGGATCTATTGTAATAGATGACTCATCTATTAGATTCATGTTATAACACTAGAACAGAACTTGGAGCTTATTCCAACAAATGAGATATTTGTTATAATAGAGGTCCCATCTGTTGGTATTCATGTTACAACACTAGAACGAAATCTGAGTTGAATCCAACAGATGAGACATCTACTGCAACGATGACTCATCTGTTGGGACATTGATAATACTAGTGTATAAATTTTTTTGTTGTATATATCATACTATCATTATTAATTTTACTATAATATCATTATTAACTCTTTCAACAAATTTCTTTAGGTACCATTAATGGGAAAATCAATAATAATAGGGGTTGATTGTCATGATGAATGAATCTAAAGAACAATAAATTTATTTGGCGTTGAAAGGATAGTGAAATGTTAGAGACGATAGCGATGACAGTCAAAAGAGATGTTTTGTATGATCGTTTTGTGAACTTAATCATCAACTCTTATGGACGAAATTGTCAATCGAAAGATCTTGTCATCAGTAACATGCACAACTATTTTGAAAATCAGAGGGTCCTACCTATTAAGATAAACAATCAGGTTCATTTGTGTATTTGATACAAACCATCCAACACAACACAAGATAAAAAGATGAACAACAGCACTATGGATTCAACACAAAGTCGAGAATAGGATACAAGCACAACAAAACGTAAAAATAGATAGATAGTGAGACATAAGATTATACAATAAACAAGAACCTAAGTGTGTATCAAACACAATGACCCCTATAAACTATATAAACAACATCACACTCTTACGAAGACCTCAAGAAAATCGGAATCCCCAAGCAACCCTCGTTTCTAAATGGGTAACCAACACAACGGTTCCACGTTGTCACAGGTTAATCCACACTTGCACTAGTGATTCCATACTTGTAATAAACTCTCAAAGAGAAGTGTTTCAAAATAATATCAAAGTTGCTGAAAAATGAACTAAGAAAAGTTATTTAAAGTCTTGTCCTAAACTTATTACATAATAAAAGACCAAAAGGCCCTTAATGAGGCTTTACACTCCATGGGTGCCTCGTTGCTCTAAGGAAATGAAAAAAAAAAGGCCCTTATGGTGGGGTGGCCTTGGAGTGTAATTAGCTCTTATCCATGCTTCACACTTGTGCTCTCGGTTTAGGCATCAAAGGTAAGCCCCAAGCTTTAGTCATCTTTATGTGTTGACCTTCAATGATGTCGTTGAAAGCTATGATGCCCCTTGGACTCGTATCAGTATTTATCTAAGTGATGTAGTTAGGCCTATTTTATGGGTGTACGTGGTAGAAAAATTGATAGAGAATCAGAATATAGAACAAGAACAACAATATATGTTTAATGATAAATTGGATGATGTGGATATGAATATTCCAGATGCTGTTGAGAGTGGAGAAGAAGTGAAGGAGGATAATCAAACACCTAAGCCCGCTGTTGGAAGCAATATAGTGTGCAACTCTCAATCAATATACTCGAGCAATCTTCAAAAATGATAAAACAGGTTTGTACAAGGAAATGACATTCAAGAACAAGGAAGAACTAGTCACTTCATTGCATATTGCTTGCTTGAAAAAAGATTTCAGACTCAAGAAGGTGATTAATTCATGTAGTGTATATTGTTTTAGATGTGCACATTTAGAGTGCAAGTGGTTGTTGAGGGCAGTGAAATTCATAAGTTCTGACAGATTCTGCATTAGAACTTATGAAAAGTATCTACATGTGATTTGAAGTATATTACGAGCTATAATCCGCACGCCACAATAAAGTCGTCGGTAAATACTTTAAAAATACATTTTCCAATGGCAAAGGCCCGTCTACAAGAGATATGGCCAATTAAATCCATACAAAATTGGGTAAAGTAAGTTATTGGAAGATTTATATTGGCATGGAGATTGTAAAGTTTTTTATAAGGGGAACACATGAGCATGAGTATGCAGTGCTTGATGCATACCGTTATATGCTTGAGTCCATAAATCCAGGAAGTAAGACAACATTTGATATGAGACTAACTAAGAAAGCTGAAACAAGATGAATACACTAAGATAAATTCGAGAACAAGATGAAAAGAAGCAAACTCAAAACATAAAATAAAGGAAAGATAGTTAACTTGACATAAGAATCCACAAGAAATAAGAACCTAAGAGTGTATCAAACCCTAAAGCGCCCAAGGCTCATAGAGACAAACACCAAGCTCTTACGTGAACCCAAGAGGGAAATCAATTCACCTCAAGAACCTTCGTTTCTAAGCCAAAGTTCAATACAAGTTGTTAGAATATGAATAGGAATAGCATATAGAATCCTATTAGGAAAAGGATTGGAATATAATATCTATAAATAGGGCCTCAATGTAATAATGTAGTTACAACAATTCAATAATATTTTTCTCTTATATTTCTTCACATGGTATCAGAGCTTCTACGATCTTAGTAAAATATCAAAGAGTTTCCGTTGTCGGCGGGCGGCTATAATTCATATATACCGCCCGTCTGGCCAATGATTATGTTACCAAAAGTTGGGTCATTGACTATCTGGTGACTACTTTTTCATATCTATTTTTCGTAGCAACTGTGCTTCTTTTTGGTGACTATTTTCTCATATCAGATTTGCGTAGCACCGTGTATCTTTTCAGACTACTATCTCATATTTGAGTTGGATAGCACCATGTATCTTTCTGGTGACTCCTCAGATTTAATTTACATAGTTTCATACATCTTTTTGGTGACTCCTTAGATCTTTTTCAGTAGGGTCATGCCATCATTCCGGCCCTGCCCATATAATTTCTCTTTTCCAGTAGGATCGTGCCATTATTCTGACCTTACTCATATAATTTCTATTTCTCAATAGGTTCGTGCCATCATTCCGACCCTACACATATTTCTTCTTTTCAGTAAGGTCGTGTCAGCATTCCGACCCTACTCACATACTTTTTTTTCCTCAGATTGTAGTTATTTTTCAACCATCAAATCTAATAATTCGACGTGTGAGCATGTTTCGGCTAAGTTTTTGGTGGCTTTCATGTTCAATATCTACTCGTCTCTTGATTTTGAGATGACTCATATATTTTATACCAGTTTTCGGCAATTTTCCAACAACACATCGACTTTACGATAATATTTACTACTTTTCGAATTATTTTTTCAGTTTGTTCCGTTTCAATTGAGGTCTTCCAGACGTTCAAAGCAGTCCTTATTAGTTTTCTTGCAGATATCTTCACCAAGTCCCTCACCGATTCTCATATTAGTTACATCCATAACAAGCTTGGTACATATGTCTTTTATGCACCAACTTGAGGGAGAGTGTTAGAATATGAGTAGGAATAGGAATAGCATACAGAATCCTATTAGGAAAAGGATTGTAACGTAGTATCCTATTAGGAAAATGATTGTAACGTAGTATCCTATTAGGAAAAGGATTGGAATATAGTATATATAAATAGGGCCTCAATGTAATAGTATAGTTACAATAATTCAATAATATTTTTCTCTTATATTTCTTCACACAAGTAATTCCACCCTTGCCATAGTTACGCTCACACTCTTCAAGATTAAGAGAAATGGTATTTCAAAGTTCTTTCGATATCAATAATCAACTAAAAAGGGAAATAAGCCTAATAAGAATCTATTTATAGTCTAATAAAAAATAAAACAACCAAAACACCCTTAATAAGAGGTGGCCTTGGAGTGTAAGGGCTCTTTTTCACACTTCAACATGGGCAAATGACCAAAACACCCTTAATGAGGGGTAGCCTTGGAGTGTAAGGACTCTTCTTCACACTTCAACATGTGCAATCCTTTGGAATGGTTCAAAAGACCTTCACACACTTTCATCTTCATGAATAATCCTTAAAGGACTTGCAAATCCCGAGCTTGGTTCCTTGTGAAAGGTCGTGTACTCTTTGCACCCGTATCATTCTCTCCATCTTGAAAGGAATTTGACCTCAAGTTCGCGGTTTCATTATCTTTAATGGTGTCAATAGGTGAGAGGTCACATATATTGAATATGTCGTGCACTTGGTATTCTGTAGGAAGATTTATCTTGTATGCATTATCATTGATCCTTTAAGCACTTGGAATGGGCTATCACCCCTCGACATCAACTTAGCCTTCCTTTATGTTGAAAACCGATCCTTTCTTAGATACACCCACACCCAATCAGTCGGTTCTAGCACAAGCCTTCTTCTCTCCTTTTGGCCCTCTTAGCAACTTCTTAGTTTTTATTCTCAAGGCGACTTCTCACCTTCTCATGCAACTTCTTCATAGATTTCACTCTTTTGTTTCCATCTAAACCCAATACAAGATCACTAGACAAGGGGGTTAGATCTAAAGGGGTAAGAGGGTTTATGTTGTATACACACTCAAAGAGAATCATACCGATAATCAAATGGATAACACGATTATAAGCAAACTCAACTAGGGGTAGGTGATCCTCCCAAGAAGTTATCTTACCTTTAACCATGGAGCGTAGCATAGAACCCAAGATTCTATTTACTACTTTTGTTTGGCCATCGGTTTGTGGGTGGCAAGAGGTTGAAAGAAACAATTTTGTACTAAGACTACCCCACATTGACTTCCAAAAGTGACCAAGGAACTTGGAGTCCCTATCACTAACAATGGTCCGAGGGATCCCATGTAGTTTAATAACATGCTCAACAAACAAAGAGGCTATATTAGATGGATCCTCACTTTTAGAACATGGGATTAAGTGAGTCATCTTAGAGAACCGATCAACCACCACAAAAATGCTATCCCTACCTCTCCTTATCCATTGAATCACCAAAAAAAAGTCCATGTATATATCAAGCCAAGGGCGTAGGAGAGTGGGTAGAGGGATATATAATCTTCGAGGAAGGAGGCGAGATTTGGCACTCCTACAATCCATACATTGACCACAAACCCTAGCAATATCATTTTATATTTTGGGCCAATATAATTGTTCCTCTAAGATCCCAAGAGTATTCTCACCCCCAAAGTGTCCTATTAGACCACTATCATATGCCTCTCTCATAAATAATACTCTCTAGGAACTAGAGGGCATACACAACCTTCTTTCTTTGAACAAATACCTATCAAACTTAGAACAAACAATGGAAACCCCTTACTTAAGCCATCTTTTCCTATCCCACTCTTCACATTTCCAAAAGATAAAGGAAAATATGGCATCCTCCGAATACAATATCTTTAGGCTCTCAAATCCCATCAACTTGAAAGATAAGGTAGAAATGGGCACATATTTCCTAGATAATGTGCCAGCAACCATATATTTCTTTCCCTTTTTATATTGAATGACATAAGGGAAGGTTTCTAGGAATTCAATCCACTTAGCATGCCCACTTATTAATACAAGCACAAGGAGAATCAAAAGCACAAAGTATGGTCTAAGGGTCAAGGCTTTAGAATTAGCAAGCAATTGAAGACTTTTCAAAGTATTTTGAGGCCTTGGTCAAGAAAAGGAAGGGAGGGAACTTATACACTCAAGAGGTGCCTCAAGTGAAGGGCATTGAAGTCATTATGCACTCCAAAACAACACTCAAGAGGCACCCCAAATTCCCTACCTCATTAAGGGTATTTTTGTCCATTAAATGTAATAGTATAAATAGACCATTTTACTTCTCTTTTCATTAGACTTCGATGAAATTGGATATTACTCTTATATTGTAGTTTTTAGTCTCTAGTTTTAGCTCTTAGAATCCGTAAGTGGTCCAACAATATTTGAAGTTAGGGTTTCACCTGTTTTGGATAATTTGGGAAGAAAGGTGTACTTGAAGAAGAGTGTTTCCTTTGGGTCACCTAAGAAGAAGGTTTGAACTCTTATTTGTGAGGTGTGTTTAAGATTTTAAAACATCTTCTATTACTAATCATTGAATAAGAGTAAGAGTCTTTCTATCTACCCTTTAATTTCAAGCATTCTTCTTCTTCATCTCCATTCTATGTGTTGTTTTCTCTTTAATTGATTGCTGAAATTTTCATCTTAGTAGCCAATTTCGTGTGTTTGGTAGTCTTTAGGCTATCATTAGGTATCAAATCCTTAGTTAGGGTTGTTCCAGCATCCCTAAATCTTGGTTTTAGTGTTCTTATATAGAAAATCTCATAAAAAAGAGTCAAAAATTAAAAAATACCAAAAAAATTGTGTGTTGTCTTGTGTGTTTGTAGTAGATCCGAATTTTCCAAGTTAGATCTACAAGTTTTTGTGGTGTTTTGAAGGTTTCTTGTGCTATATATCCTTTCTCTCTAACTCTAGCACATAGGGAGTCTAGATCTACTTTTAGATTGAAGTTTAGTTGAGTTTGAGCTAAGAACCTCCATGAACATGGTGTTTTTGAAGCTTTTGTGCTAGAACCAAAATTTGCCTTTGTGATTTAGGCGTGTTTGGTGGATGATTTTTGGTTGGTTGAAGTTTTTTTGGGCCAAAGAACCTAGATCTTCAAAAAAATCCAGATTTGGAGTTCATTTGCTAGGTGGTCAAACTTGGTCAACGCTTGAATATTTATCTTGTTCTTCCATGATCTTCATAACTTAGTGAAGAAGGATCTTCAAAGTTCTTGTTTGATCCAAAAAAGGGAAGAAAGAGAGTGAAAAGGTTGTTTGTCCAAAAGCATATTCAAAGAATATTCCATTCTTCCAAAAGAAAGAGGGAAAAAGGGGACAACAAAGTACAATTACAAGTACAAAGGGTGGACCAATTCATTTCTCATCCATTTTGAAGCTTGAAAAGGCTTCAATCTTGAAATTTTTCCCTCTAAAACCGAATTCTCTTCCTTCCTAAGAGGAGTTTGGCCAAAACAAGTTGGAAAAATTTTTGGAATTTCGAAAAAAGTGACAATCAACCACGTAGTGCCACGTCATCACTTGTGCTCAACCAAAATTCACCTCTAAATTTAGATTTCCTAGTTTTTATTTGTTGTTTCTAGTTGCTTTTGTGTTGATTCTATAACTAATTAGCAAGCTAGTAAGTACCCACTAGGTTGATAATTAGTTTTGAGTCCATTTTGTTCATGTCTTCACTTTTTGTGTGCTTTTCTCGTTTCTAAGTCGTAGTATTTTGTTGGTTCAAGTGCGTGCATCACTTCGTTTTGAGTCATTTCAAACAAAGATCAATTTCAATTCAAAGCTTCTCACCTCTCAAGTAACTTGCCAAGTATTGCCGAATCTCCAACGCTTGTGAAGCCAAGTGTAAGGTGAGATTGAAAGAGAGTGAAGTGAGGCTTTTGAACTAACTTGTTTGCTCATTTTGTAGGTTGTTTGCTTGTTGTTGTTTTTTTTGCACTTTTTAGGTACATTTTTCATGGAATCCAAAGGTACTATTTCCCAACCATTGGGAAATGATGCTATTGGAGCCTTTATGGCTCGGACTCAGCCTTGGGTCGAAACTTTGCTCAAAAAATGGAAGAATGTAATGACTCTTTAAGGATAAAATAAAAGAAAATCATGATGCCTTAAGAAGTGAAATGGTGACTATGAAGGGTGAAATTTCCACTTTTAGTGGAAGGCTTGATTGTGTTGAAAGTAGGAGGAACTCACGACCTTCTACTCCTAATCCCTACCATGCACCCTCTAGTGCCCAAGCCAATAACTCTTCCATGATTATAGCACCCGAAACCCTCCACCAAATGCTTAATCCCCCAAGAGTTCCACAAAACCAGCCACTAAACCAATCCCAAACCTCTCCTAACCGAACCCTACAAAGGCCAATACCTCACTAAATGAACCAAGTCCAACAAGAGGGACTTGGAACTCAAACTCCACCACCAAATCCAAACCAAATACCTCTACAAAATATCACTTACCAAATGCCAAATCCCATGTACCAAAGACCTACCAACCACCACCTCCAATACCATAAGTCCAAGCTCCAAATAACCAAAGACCAAATCCACCTCCCCAGAGACCCCAAATTTGAAACCAACACCTTTATTTTGAGGATTATGGTAGAGGGGAGTATGAAGGTTATGAAGTTCCTCATGGTGATGATTGGTTCCTTGAAGAAGAAACAAAGGCAAGACATGAACAAAGAGGGCATTATGGAAGATTCCGAGGGCATGAGGCAAGACAAGGACACATTGAACATCCAGGAATCTGAGACATTGGCATTAATTCAATCAAGGTTGGCATTCTAATTTTCAAAGGTGAGAGTGATCCAAAAGTGTACTTAGCTTGGGAATCCACTTATGAAAAGATCTTTCAAGTGCAATCACTTGGTGGGATTACACCAAAAGATTTGGTAATGTGTTGATTAGTGGCCAACTATCTCCTTGGGAGGAGTTGATGAGACTAATGAGAGAGATATATATTTTGAAACACTATAGACATGAGCTTCTTGCCAAACTCTATAATTTGAGGCAAGGAAGCAAGAGTGTCATGGCCTACTATGATGAGTTCCAACAACTTATTTTAAAACTTGACCATAAAGGTGAGCAAGTGCAACATGATGTCATACGCTTCAAGGTTAGGTTGAATAGAGATATATCATCCCATTTGACTCTTCACAAGTTTGAAACCATGGTTGAAATCTTCCAAACGGCTATGGAAATTGAGAAAGAGAACAAAGAAAGATACAAGCCAAAGGTCCCCTACACCTCATCGGATTGGTCCAAAGAAAAGGGCATGGTCTCGACATCTATAGCTCTTCCTCAACCATTACCAACGCTGACCAACATCATCCTCTAAAGCTTGAAGGTAAACCAACTTCTATTTCTCATTCTAAGGGTCTACAATGTTTCAAGTGTCAAGGTTGGGGTCATAGGGCAAGTGAGTGTCCTAACCGACATAATGTAATTCTAAGAGAAGGAAAGTTGTATTATCTTGGTGAAGAAGTGGAGTTAGAAACCGAGGAGAATGATAACAACTCTCAAGATGGAGAGTGCATAGAACCTAAAGTTAAAGGTAAGGGTAGTGAAGAATATGTGTTGCTTTATGAAGGAGAATGTGATGTGCCTAGTTATGTTGTTAGGAGAACTTTGTTTAGTAAGGTCTTGGATGATCAAAGAAAGAACCTCTTTCATACTAAGTGCCTTATTAAAGGACATTTAAATTCAATGATCATAAATAGTGGGAGTTGTGTGAATATTGTTAGTGTCACCTTGGTTGACCACTTGAAACTAGCCACTATCCCTTACTCGAATTCATACAAGCTTCAATGGTTAAACAAGTGTGGTGAATTAAAGGTCAAACGACAATATGTGATTAGATTCAAGATAGGGAGTTATCATGATGAAGTTTTATGTGATGTAATACCTATGCAAGCATGTCACATATTGTTGGGAAGACCTTGGCAATTTGATAGACACACTATACATGATGAAAGATCTAATAGGTACACCTTTGTGCATGGTGGCCGAAAGTTCACTCTTCTCCCTCTTTCACAATCTAGTGTGAATGAAATCCAAGAGAAAATCAAGAAGTTGGATGAGAAAAGTAGAAAGAAAAAGGGAGGGGAAGTTTTGGATTGTGAGAAAAGAAAGAGGAAAACAACTTTGTTTGTGGGACTTGCGCACAAAGGTCCCTCGATACTCACTAACCCAAAGGCTAGCATTTTACCTAGCCTTGATACTCCTTATTTGCAGGTTCAAGCTCATGAATTATCAAAGGAGTATCAACAAGAAATCTCACATGAAAGTGGCCTCAAAACAACCTTGGCCAAGAGCTTCAAGATAGTGGATTGTCCTAGTCCAAATCGAGGTAATGATACTATTCCCTATGTTTTCTTGGGCTAAAATTGTTGTAATGTGATTCCTTATGTAGAGGTTTCGAAAATACTTAATATAGGTGTGCATGTTTCTTCTCTTGTTAGTCTCTTGATATGTATAGTAAACCATGCGCACCTAAGATTAATCCACTACTTGAACATGGGAATAGTGTGATTGAAAACTTCCAAGTTAGTGTTGATGTTAGTAATGATGGTCTTGATATTCAACATGGTCAATTGAACTTGTGTAATAAAAGTCATTATATTAATTTTGTTCATTGTGACCTTGTGTTTATCCTAGTGGTGGATAATGTCTTGAATGGCTGTGAACTTGGTAACCTAGTGAAAGGAATGAGCCATCTAGACTTAAACCTTTACCATTTTCTCCCATTTGACCCCGACATACTCTTGAGATGTGAGGGTTATAGTTGCTAGTCGTGCTGACTTATTCTTGATATTGAGGCTATTCATGTCTTTGGTACCCTTTATGTTGAAGCTTTTTATGTTAAAAACCAAGGATATGTGGATGTATGTCAAGTGTGAGCAACCATGGGTTGATGATATAAGTGTGGTACTAATGCTAACACCAAGCAGATTTTGTGTTTGTTTTTGCTCTCTCTTTGGTTTTACAAGATCTAAATTTGAGGAAAAATTCCTTCAAGATGGAGAGGATGATACAAGTACAAGGAGCATCAAAAGTACAAAGTATGGTCTAAGGGTCAAGGCTTTGGAATTAGCAAGCAATTGAAGACTTTTTGAAGTATTTTGAAGCCCTGGTCAAGAGAAGGAAGGAAGGGAACTTATACACTCAAGAGGTGCCTCAAGTGAAGGGCATTGAAGTTATTATGCACTCCAAAACAACACTCAAGAGGTGCCCCAAATTCCCTTCCTCATTAAGGGAATTTTTGTCCATTAAATGTAATAGTATAAATAGACCATTTTAATTCTCTTTCTTTATACTTTGATGAAATTGTATATTACTCTTATATTGTAGTTTTTAGTCTCTAGTTTTAGCTCTTAGAATTCGAAAGTGGTCCAAGAACATTTGAAGTTAGGGTTTCACTTGTTTTGGATAATTTGGCAAGAAAGGTGTACTTGAGAAAGAGTGTTTCCTTTGAGTCACCCAAGAGAAAGGTTTGAACTCTTATTTGTGAGGTGTGTTAAAGATTTTGAAACATCTTCTAGTGCTAATCATTAAATAGGAGTAAGGGTCTTTCTATCTTTCTTTAATTTCAAGCATTCTTCTTCTTTATCTCCATTCTATGTGTTTTTTTCTCTTTATTTGGTTGCTGGAATTTGCATCTTAGTAGACAATTTCGTGTGTTTGGTAGTATTTAGGCTATCACTTATTTAGCTTACCTTGGGCCCTAAGATGTTTCAAAGATTCATGGTCCGTTTGGATCGCAAACTCTTTGGACCACAAGTAATGTTGCCAATTACCTAAGGCTTTAATCAAGGCGTATAACTCTAGATCATAAGTAGACTAATTTAGAGTTGCGCCCTTGAGCTTCTCACTAAAGTAGGTAATAGTTTAAGATCTTGTATTAAGACGACACTTATTCCTACCTTGTATCACACTCAATTTCAAACATCTTGTTAAAGTTGGGTAATTGCAATAAAGGGGCAAAAATGAGCATAGCTTTTAAGGTTTTAAAGGACTTAGCTTGCTCATCAACCTACTTGAAAGGTTTGTCCTTTCTAATGACCTCAGTCAAGGGAGCGACGATGGTACTAAATCCTTCGACAAACCACCTATAAAAACTAACCAGCCCGTGGAAGTTTCGTACTTCTCCAATGGATTTTGTAGTTGGCTAATTTTTTATAGCGTCTATCTTAGATTTATCCACCTTAACTCCTTTTGATCTTACAACAAACCCCAAGAACACAACTTCATCCACACCAAAAGAGCATTTTTCAAGATTAGCATACAATTTTTCCTTTCTAAGGATTTCAAACACACTTTGCAAATATAACACATGCTCTTCAAGAGATTTGCTATAAACAAGGACATCATCAAAATACACCATAACAAACTTTCCAATGAACGGTTTCATCACATGATTAATTAACCGAATGAAAGTACTAGAAGCATTAGTGAGGCTAAATGGCATAACCATCCATTCATAGAGACCAAACTTGGTCTTTAAGGCGGTTTTCCATTCATTACCCAATTTCATTCTTATTTGGTGATAGCTACTCCTAATATTAATTTTTAAGAACACATAATAACCATTCAACTTATCAAGAATATCATCCAATCAGGGAATAGGGCGGTGATACTTTACCATTATTTTATTAATGGCTTGGCAGTCCATACATATTTTCCATGTTCTATCATTTTTTGGTACTAACAAGACCGAAACCGCACATGGACTCATGCTTTCCATGATTTATCCTTTGTTGAGAAGTTTCTCAACTTGCTTTTGAAGTTTTTTGGTATCCGTAGGGTTACTTCGATATGCCGGTTTGTTAGGCAATTAAGAGCCTGACACTAAGTCTATTTGATGCTAAATTCCCCAAAGTAGGGGTAACCCTTGTGGAAGTTCCTTTGGAAACACATCTTCAAAATCCTGCAAAACAAAGGAAATAGAAGGGGGAATAAAAGAAATAAAGGGGTTAGTATTAAAAACATGAGCTAAGAGAAGCATGGGTGTTTTGTCATCATGCTCCTTGAAGAAATCATTCTTCTTAGACAACATCACCATAGGATTTTTACTCTTTGAAGTTGTGGCCCCCTAAGCTTCCTCACTTTTCCCACTCTCAGGTTTTCTCCCCTTTTTCTTTTTTTTTCTTCAACTCCCCCAATTGTTGATGCACTTTATTTACTTGAGATGGTGAGAGAGGATGAAATGTAAACTTTCGTCCATTGAGTTAAAGAGAGTACCTCTTGGTTCTTCCATTATGCTTAGTAGAACTATCATATTGCCATGGTCTACCCAACAACAAGTGATAAGTTTGCATAGGAATCACATCACAAAGCACCTCATCTTGGTAGTTTCCTACCTTGAACCGAATCATCACTTTTCGGGTTACCTTCAAATCTCCACAATCATTCAACATTGAATCTTGTAAGTAATTGCATGTGTAGTAGTGGGAAGCTTCGAGAAATCAACCGTCGTAGCACTAGTAATATTAGTACAACCACTACTATCAATGACTATTGTACACACACCTCTTTTGATAAGACACTTGTATGGAATAGATTCTTCCTTTAACTTAGATCATCTAAAGCCTTACTAACCATGATTCGTCTTACTATAAATTTTAGAATTTCACACTCGCCATGGTCATGGGTTGAGGAGCATTGGATTTAGGCTCTTTGTTCTTGTGCCAAGCCGAGGATGATTGAAAGAATTCCTTATTCTTTGACCAACCCGAAGAGGCTTCCTTTGATTTGTATGTCGACCTCTCTTTAATCTTCTCTTTCAATCTTTATTGCCGCTTAAAAGATACCATCTATAGTCTCAAGCTTGTGAAGAGTCATGTGGGAAGAGATGTGTTTGTTCAACCCAACCTTGAAGTGTATGATGTCATGGTTCGCTTGTTCTCCTCGGTGATCAACCTTCAAAATTAATTGTTGAAACTCATCATAGTAAGCCATGACACTCTTGCTACCTTGCCTTAAATTATATAACTTGGCAAGAAGCTCATGTTTATAACTCTCCGATAAGTCCCTTTGTTTCATAAGGTACTTCAACCTATACCATGGAGGGGGTAGTCCCTCATTCAATTTATTCCTAAACCTTTTAACATACTTCCACCAAGTATTGGCATAACCTTCCAAGTGAGATATATAGCATAACAACTTTTCTTTTCTTTGGTGAGATTATTAACTTGGAAGAGCCTTTCACGAGCAGACTCTCATGAAAGATAAACTTCAGGATCACTCTCACCTTTGAAAATTGGAAGACTAACTTTGATGGAATTGATACCCACATCTCTATCTTGGTGGCGATTTCCTTGTTTGTTCTATTTACCAACTCTTCCTCCATCCCCTCAGAATCTCTTTTGATCTATATGTCTACTTCTCATCTCTTTTTCCATCATGTAAGCATCATCATAAGTTTTATAATTCCCTTATTGTCCCTTTTTACCATATTCCTCTATATGAACGAGTTGGTTTTGGTTAAGTGGAGCTTGGAATGGGGGAATTGGACTTGGTGGAGGTTTAAGTGGAGTTTGGAATGGAGGATTCGGGTTTAGTGGTGGCATTTGGTTAAGTGGAGATTAAAGTGGGGAATTTGGTTTCCAAGTTCTTGGTTTTGGTTGAATTGAGGATAAAGTGGTCTATTGGGATTTCAGCTTTGAGGATAAGTGGTAGTTTGGGTGGTGGGATTTTATGGAGGTCCTGAAGGATTAAACATTTGATGGAAGGTTTCCGAGGTAATGGTAGTAGAGGTGTTTTAAGCATGTCCACTTGAAGAAACATGGTAGTGTTGAGGAATAGAGGGACGAAAGTTCCTTTAACTTTCCACATGATCCAACCTCCCACTCATAGTAGACATTTCCCCTTTCATTAATGTTATATCCCTTTTTATCGAAGACATATCTGATTCTAGCCTTCCAAGGCCCATTTGTATTCTTTCCATATTTCGGTTAAGGGCTTCAAGAGAAGCCAAGATAGTATTAGTAGCATTACTATCCATGGCTTGTGATTTTTCTCCCTCCATTGCAATTGTACCTAAGAAAGACAATCAACAAAAACAACAAACTAGTTAGTTCACAAAAAATCCTCACAACACTTTCACACCTTTGGCTACCTCACACTTGGTTTCACAAGTGTTAAATCTTGGCTTATAATCGGTGAGGAGTTGAGGGATGATTACTCTTGCTCGGAATAGATTTTTATTTGAAAGACTCAAAGAAATCTTGTTCGGACTTGAGCCAAGAAACTACAACAAATCACAAAAGATAAAAACACACAAAGAAAGGTAACACGAAAGAAATGGACTCAAACAACCAATTCATAACTAAGTAGGTGATTACTAGTTGCTAATTAGTACTAGAATCAATAAATGAAACGAAAAGAGTCAAGAAAAGAAACTTAGAATCCCAATTTTGAGCTTTGGGTGACGTGGCAGCTTGGTCAATATTGGTCAACGTTTTGGAGTTGACTTGTTGACTTGTTTTCCAATTTGAAATTCAATTCAATCTTCAATTTGGTGAGTGTGGAAATCAGTTTTGATGAAGAAAATACAAAGAATAGACCTTTTAATTGTGAATTTTGTTGTGGTCTTCTCATTGTACTTTCCCTTGTACTTGCCCTTGTCCCCTTTTTTGAGAATATTTCAGTTTTGGTGTCTTTGGACTCTTTCTTCCTTTGGAATACTTGAATATACTTGGAATATTATTTGTACAAACAAGGACCACACTCTTTTTCTCTTTCTTTTTGGATCAAACAACACTTTTTTTGGATGTTCTTCTTTAATAATATATGAAGATTATAAAGAACACTAAGAACATTCAAAGTTTGACCCAAGTTGACCCTTAAGTAAATGACCTTTGAATTTGATTATTTTTTAAATTCCATGCTCACGTTGACAATCCAAGCACAACTAACACATTTTCAACTCCAAAAACATCAACAATAACCTTCCAAAGTGAGTTCCCACCTTTAAGTTTCTTGAGGTCAAGCTCAACAATAGTGGATGTCTCAAATCAACCCGGATTTAGCTCAAATTCAAGATCTAGACTCACTTAGTGTTGGGAAACAAGGATCTAATACTAGAACCAAATAAAACACAAAAA
Source organism: Capsicum annuum (assembly GCF_002878395.1). Lineage (NCBI taxonomy): Eukaryota > Viridiplantae > Streptophyta > Magnoliopsida > Solanales > Solanaceae > Capsicum > Capsicum annuum. The sequence goes on from NC_061119.1 coordinate 115,321,502, forward strand.
TTTCCTAGATCTAAGCTCAAAGTTTCGACCAAAGTACAAAAATAGGACCACTATTTTTTTGTGATTTTTTTATTTTTGACAGTCTTTGTTGTTGATTTTCTAAGTAACAATCCCAAGATTGATTTTGTTGAAACAAAATCAAACCTTACTCTGATACCAAATGATATGAGACTAACTAAAAAAGTCGAAAATAAGATGAAAACAGTAAGATGAATTCGAGAACAAGATGAAAAGAAGCAAACTCAAAACATACAATAAAGGAAAGATGGTTAACTTGACTAAGAATCCATAAGAAATAAGAACCTAAGAGTGTATCAAACCCTAAGACCCCTAAGACTCGTAGAGACAAACACCAAGCTCTTACGTGAACCCAAGAAGGAAATCAATTCACCTTAAGAACCCCCGTTTCTAAGCCAAAGTTCAATAAAAGTGATTCCACACTTGCCTTAGTTACACTCACACTCTTTTAGAGTAAGAGAAATGGTATTTCAAAGTTCTTTCAATATCAATAATCAACTAAAGAAGGAAATAAGCCTAATAAGAGTCTATTTATAGTCTAATACAAAATAAAATGACCAAAACTCCCTTAATGGGGGGGGGGGGGGGGGGCTTTAAAGTGTAAGGGCTCTTCTTCACACTTTAGCATGGGCAAATGATCAAAATACCCTTAATGAGGGGCGACCTTGGAGTGTAAGGACTCTTCTTCATAATTCAACATGTGCAATCCTTTGGAGTTGTTCAAAAGACCTTCACACACTTCCATCTTCGTGAATAATCCTTATATCAATATTTTTTTGAATAGTGAGATGCTGTGTAAATGATACCGATGAGTTGTACATTTACTACATTATAAGGGAGAATAAGGAGTTTGGTGGTCCTCACATTGATCCTTTGATAATTCAAAGAGCTACACATGACTTTTTGTTGTCCTTTTCTTACATTTTCATCACCTTCATTAATTTTCCTTTTAGTTCATTCAACTTGGGCCTTAGTTATTGGTATATTCATGCTGAAATATAGCATTGTTTTGTGGATCTATTCTTGTCTTTTACTCTCACCGAACATTCATTTTCTTTATTTATATTTTGATTTGATACGAAATTTAAGAAAATAAAGAAGTTTTTTTTTCTAATATTATGATCTTAACTTAATACAAAATTAAATTTGTGATAATTTCAACTACTATCTTATGGATTTTTCTCATATTATATCCAGTCGTCCAAAAATATATAAGAAATAGGATAACTTAATAAATAATATCTTGTATTTATTATTTTTCTTAATGTACATGAAAAAAGACAAAAGAATAATTAAAATGGGATGAATGGGGCATTCTTTTAAGGGACTTATAAAGAAAAAAAATAACAAGTAAATAAATCAAATGAAGTAATCTATTAATGTTAGTTTAATTATCATTGAATATTCTTATAGATAATTATCAAGTTAATTTATATAATGATTCTAAATTAAGGTTACAATTATTATAATATAAATTTGAAGTCTTTGAAATTTTTTATTTCAGATAATTCTATAAGATGGAAAAAATATATTGCGAAACTCTTGACACTGAAATCATGAGAGAAACTAAAAAATCAATAAATATCAAAATAATTTGTTTCTATTTATAAAGAAAGAATTACGTATTCACAAATTTATAAAAATATCAATATTTTCTATTTATGATCTTCTTTGAATCCTAATTATTACATATTTTAAATCAAATTGTTTTATACAATGTCAAATTACTTGTAGCATTTTGGCATATTATAATACTCTGTTAATAATTTCTTCCTCACAAATTATTTTTTTATCTAAAATTATCCAGTTATGTGATTAAATATTTTAATAATTATGAAAACTAATCAACAAGATATATTTAATAAACCATTCAATTATACTAATTATAAAGTAAAAAAATTAATATAAATTATATTTTCATATTTAAATTCTCATTTTTATATCTGATTTTGGGCTCGGGCTTAGCACGGGCCTCATGAAACTAGTAATTTATGATAGGCATCTAAGTATCCGGAAGATAGTTTCAATTGTCTATCCTTTAGCTCACTATGGTTGTTGTATGAGACACGTTGGGGAAAATAACTATCACAATTCAAAGATAGTTTCTTATTTTTATAAAGTAGCTAAAATTTATGATAGAGTTGAGTTCTTTGACCATTTCAATCAAATAAGGGTTATAATAGCCAAGGCAGCAGAATATCTCAAACGTGGCAGATTCGATAGATGGAGCAGGGTATTTTGTCCCCAAAATATGTACTTTATTATAAATTTAATGTCTTGTTTGACTTTATTATAATACTATGTCGTACTATGTGATTATTTTGTATAGCTATAACATTATGATGCGAAACATAGTTGAATCGGTGAATACAATGTTTGACGTTGAAAGAGAATTTTCCATTGTCACTCTATTTGATGAAATAAACGTGAGGTTTGCAAACTTATTTCACTAGAGGTGTATGGAGTTGGTCATTTCACCAAATAGACTTGTTCCTTCAATGGAAAACAAATATCAAAGTACATCAATTCATAGAATAAGTTATTGGCCCATCAAATACCCAATTACAAGTTCACTATCAACGGTCATGATAATGTTGCCACGATGGATCTTTAAAAAAGAGCTTATACATGTAGAGTTTTGGTCTTAGATAAAATATCCTGACCACATTTTATGGCAGTGCTTCAATCCCAATATGGTGCATAATTTGGAAATCAAATTTATGAATACTCATCTCCAAATTATTCGGTGAAAAATACATAATGGCATATTCTGATGATATTAATCTGGTGCCTCTTGAAGATTCTTGGATTGTTCTTGTTGAGATTATGAAGATCACCTCCTCCATATGTTGACCCAAGAAAATGGGAAAGAATGCCAGCGAAGAGGAGGCGTGGGGTCAGAGAATAATTTCCAACAAGAAATGATAAGTGCTCCATATATGACGGTTGTCCACAAAAGAACTACATGCCCGAATCGAAATGCACCATAATTATCGTAATAGTAAATAATCTTGTTGTTGGTTTAGTTATAAACTTGATAATTTTAACTCATTGTTGGTAATGTGTACTATTTATTATATAAAATATGTTTTTATTTATGGACTAACAATTAATCTGTGTATTAATAAAAAACGTAACAAGAAATTAAATAAATACAACAAAATACAAAAATATTTCTAATAGATGAGACATCTGTTGTAATAGATGACTCATCTGTAAGATTCATGTTATAATACTGGACATAACCTGAAGTTGATTCCATTAGATGAGACATTTGTTGCAACAGATAACTTACCTGTTAGATTTATGTTACAACACTGGACATAACTTGAAGCTGATTCCAACAAATGAGACGTCTGTTGCAACAGATGACTTATCTGTTGGATTCATATTACAGTGCTAGGACAGAACTTGAAGCTAATTCCAATATATGAGACATCTATTGCAAGAATAAACAGATTTATTGTAATAGATGATTTATCTATTGGACTTATGTTACAACACTAAGACGGTTACGTCTTAAATCCTATTGGGGTGGATAGGCACCCGTAGCCATGAAAGCCCAAGAGAATTAATCCATAACCTTGTATTTCTCATGCATGTAACTATAATAACCAAAGGTTTTGACATACATTGATATAATGCATTGATGAGATATAAATGACAAACCCAAACTATATATACCAGACTTAACCGTTGGGGCCATATATCTAAAGGATAAGACACTATCATGCTTAACTTTACATTGGTCTACAAATCTTCTAAAATATACATAAACACTTAGTTGAGGTCGGGATAAACCCCCGCCATACTCTTAACTTCTGTACAATACCAAAATATATAAAATAGACTCGAAAAACCCCGAATCAATCTAGAGCTCACCAATAGCCGCTGGATATCCTGGGCTCCTACTGAAAAAGTGTATTAGTTGAAGCACCTGTGCTGGAAGCATAAAATACATATCCCCCACAAGGGGCGTCAGTACGAAAAATATGTATTGCATATATAAGGCTGAAAGTAACCACACATGATATAGGAGCTCAATAGAAATCAGATACAAGTGTACAAATAATGCTAGTAGACCACCTTTATATATACTTGTAGGGTTAGGTACATTACCTTCTTTTCTTCATTTTACTTTTCTTACTTCATAATCTTTGTAATCCATATGATACAAATGACCAGTCGATCAGTGGTAAATAGAAAAATTAGGATCGACCCATGCTAGGCTTACAACCCTAAGCTGCCACCCATATATAAACATTGCGATCAACCCATGCTAGGCTCACGAACCTAAGATGCTACCCACATATAAAGGTATCGGGATCGGCCCATGCTAGGCTTATGCCCCTGAGCTGCCACCCGTTCAATTAAGATTTGCGTTACTTAAGTTTATTTAGCCGTTGAGATTGTTACGTTAGTGGTTATAAGCTTTTGGTACCTTTGAACAATAATCTACCACTAAGAGACATGTTAATAAACACTTAATGCAATGAAAAAGAGGTATAGAGCATATTTTACATGGGTGAAATGTTCAGGAGTTGAAAATAACATACGAATCTTATTTGACTTAAAAGAGAACTCTTGAGACTTGCTAATGAATATAAAAATGCAGACTTGATAATAATCATGTGCTAAGGTATTTTAAAATATTAGGGAGTGGGAACAAGGTCATTAGCTAGATGGGAGGTCATGTCTTGCCACTAGGTATCATTTATTATGGGAGAGCTTTAGAAGCTTACTTTGTATCACAAGTGTTGGATTTCATGCCAAAGAATACGGCATAGAGTAGCCTTACATACCTGGTTGTATAACTCCACTATTAACCCAACTGAACATCCAACCTTTAGGATTGTTTATCTACAATAAAGTATATGGTAAAACTAATACCAGTAACTAGCCAACACATCATTGGCCTACTTAACTTTGCCCAAAATAGTAGCTGGGCTGTAAGCCCTTAGTTTATCAATCAAGGGTGTTATTTTAACCATTTTCTTCTCCAATTACTCCCACATACCATACATATTCTTATAATATCCCCCGAAATAACTCTGTCTTCATTACACCCTCGAAACGATACACAAAATAGTATCGGTAATAAACATATACAATAATTAATTCCATAGTCTACCACCAGACCTTTATTCTATATTTTAATACAAATTAATCACACCTTTCCCTAACATCAACCTGGCAGCCCCCAACATATACACACAAAACAATCTACAAAATAGCCCCAAGACCCTTTTTATTGTAGCAATCAAATATGAAACTTATAATCCGTTGAGTTCTTAATAACAACACATCCATAATTCATTCCTAAATTCATATATAAGGAGGACAAAATGGAGAAGTCACCTTACCTCAATTTTTTGCAACTTATCCTACTAATTCGAACTCTTTAAGAACTTGAACTTTCCTTCATACGTTAAATAAAAGAAGAAAAAAGAAGTCTCTTAATAACAAAGAAAAAAATGAGTCGTTAGCTTACTTTATATTCCACTATGGATTTATATTTAAGCATGAATATCATGTTTTCCTAATCTTCTATGGGAGAATTAAGCTAAACTATAATTGTTTTCACTTACCTAGGTGATGATTTCTTCAAGAACCCTAGAAGAAGAATTAAGGCCGCTCCTAGCTATTTTAGAGAGAAGTAGGGAGAACTTTATGAAATATGGTAAATTTTGTGACTTAGAATTGAAGGAAATAATGGCCCTATTTTTGGCCATCTATTTAGCTGTATTTTGAGCCTCAAAATTGGTCAAATGGGTCCAAGTAGGTAATGCACCTACTTAAAGAGATCAAGCTGCTCAAAAGGTCAAAGTAGGTGATGTACCTACTTGCTTAAATTCTTATTTGGGCTCAATTAACTTGGTCCCTTGGCAGATTTAAGTGCTGAGCCATTTCTCCATTTTTTTTACTTAAGTTAGGCCCAAATGAGTATATTAACATAGGACCAAATCTTATCCATATCCTTGGGTCCATTAACTTGGTCCGTATAGCTTAATTAAGTCAAGCAAGCACCTCAATATTTTATTCCATTTTCAGTCCTTAGCCCTTTTAATCTAACTTGCAACTTGTATACACTTGGTCACTTCAAACTTTAGATTCAAATACTAGCTTACGATCCCAAGTTTAATTAGATGTATCAATGTTAACTTGGTTGCGTCGTATTAAAATGAACGGGCAGTATCTATAACTCCATCTGTGCCATCAATACTTACATAACAAATCTCGTCCATTACCTATGCACAAGGATATACTAAGTTCCATATAAATAGAATCAGAACTTGTAAAATACAGGATGTTACATCAATAAACTTAGGAACATTCATCCTCGAATGTTAGCTGAACTGTCCAACTAAAACAAGTTCAAGCCTAAGTTTATTATTCCTGTTATCACATAGTACTTATATATTATACTTGTTATTGCTCCAATTCAGCATCTTGGACTTTCTCTTTGTATTCGAATAAATAGGGTACTTGGATTTCATCGCTTATTCAGCTTCCCATGTGATCTCTTCTACTTGCTAGTTCCTCCAAAGTGCTTTTACAGAAGCTATTTCCTTATTTCTTAACTTCTTAACTTGTCGATCTAGAATGGCAATAGGAATTTCTTCATAGGTGAGATCTTATGTAACTTGTACATCTTCAGTAGGAGTAATATGAGATAGATCTTTGATGGACTTTTGAAGCATTGAGACGTGAAACCCTAGGTGGACTTTTAAAAGCTCTTGGGGTTGCGACTTGGCCAATCCTTTGAATAATCTTATATGGGCTTATATTACAAGGACTTGATTTTTCTTTCTTACCAAATCTCACTACCCCTTTCATTGGTGACACCTTCAGGAATACCCAATCATCGATAGCAAACTCTAGCCCCCTTCTTGTAATATTCGCATACGATTTGTGTCAATTTTGGGTTGTCTCTATCCATTGTTGGATCACTTTAACCTTTTCCTTAGGTTGATGAACAATATCTGGCTCGAATAAGGCAGCTTCACCCACTTCAAACCATCCAATTCACGATCTACACTTTCTTCCATACAAAGCTTCATATAATGCCATTTTGATACTTGAATGATAGCAATTATTGTATACAAACTCGATGAGAGGTAAATGATCATCCTAACTACCTTTAAAGTTCAATACATAAGCTCGTAGCATATCTTTAAACATTTAAATAGTACGTTCTGCTTGTCTATATGTTTGAGGGGGGAAAACTGTACTTAACTTTACTTGTGTTCCAAATTTGTCTGAAAAGACTTCCAAAAATTTACAATAAATTGAGCTCTCCTATCTGGTATAATAGATATTGGTACTCCGTGTAACCGAACTATCTCTTTGATATACAATTTTGCATACTCTTTAACTATGTAACTGGTCCTAACCAATTGGAAGTGTGCTGATTTGGTAAGTCTATCAACTATTAACTATATGGAATTGAACCTTTGAGATGTACGAGGTAAACTAGTGACGAAATCCATGTTGATCATGTCCCACTTCCAGATTGGAAGATCTATACATTGCTTATAACCCTTGGGCTTTTGGTGCTCTACTTTAACTCTTTGACAATTCGGACATTCGGTGATAAATTATGCAATGTTCTTCTTCATGTCACCCCACCAATACACTTCTTTCAAATCATGATACATTTTAGTTGACCCCGAATAAATAGAATACCTTGAATGATGTGCCTATGTCATAATCCTCTTTCTTAGCCCATCTACATTAGGCACGAACAATATGTTTTGGCACCGAAGTACCCCCTCTTATGTAAGTTCAAATGCCTTTGTCATACCATATTATACATTTTCCTTAAGCTGTAATAGAATAGGATCTGCGTATTGCTTCTCTTTCACTTTGGCTAATAATGAAGATTCTGTCGGATATGTATAATAAGCCCCTCATCTGGAGTTTCAAGAAGGTGAACCCCCAAACTAGCTAGTTGGTTTAGATCTTTAGTCATCCCTGGTCTTTCCGTAGGCTACCCATAATTTCCCACCATAGCCTTATGACTTAACATATCAGCTACCATATTTGCTTTCCCCGGATGATACAAGATATCAACTTCATAGTCTTTTAATAGTTCAAGCCACCTTCACTACCTCAAATTTAGATTCTTTTAGCTAAAGATAAATTACAAACTCTTGTGATCAGTATATATATTAATGTGAATCACATACAAGTAATGGCGCCATATCTTTAAAGCAAATATAACTGTTACTAGCTCAACATCTTGTGTAGGATAATTTTTCTCATGTGGACGGAATTATCTTGAGGCATATATTATTAGTTTACCATGTTGCATTAACACACATCCTAAGCCAATTCTTGAAGTATCACAATATACTACATACCCTTCTATGCATTCTAGAAGTGCTAATATGGGTGTAGAAGTCAACTTATTCTTCAGATCTTAGAAACTCCTTTTACATGTATCATTCTATTAAAACTTGGATGCTTTGTGTGTTAGCATTGTTAAAGGTGCAAAAATTAAAGAAAACCCTTCAACAAACCTCCTATAATAACCCACCAACCCATGGAAACTACAAATCTTCGTAGGCGTTATAGGTCTTGGATAGTTCTTCACAGCTTCTATCTTTTGAGTATCAACCTTTTTTAGATGTAATATGACCCAAGAATGCCACATATTTTAACCAAAATTCACATTTAGAGATCTTTGGATATAACTTACGATCATGAAGAATCTGTAATACCTATCGTAAATGATTGGCATGGTCCTCTTTTAATCTCGAATAAAATAGAATATCATTTATAAAGACTATCATGAACGCATCTAAGAATGGCTTGAACACCCTATTCATCAAATCCATAAAAGTTGCGAGTTCTATTAACCCACAGGATAAGACTAGAAACTCATAATGACCATACCATGTTCAAAAAGATGTCGTGGGTATATCATTCTCTTTGACCCTCACTTGGTGGTAACCCAACCTCAAATTAATCTTTGAGAAATATTTGGCACCTTGTAACTGATCAAATAAATCATCAATTCTTAGAATGGGATATTTATTCTTAATAGCCACCTTATTCAGTTGTCGGTGGTCAATACATATTCTCAATAAACCTTATTTATTATGCACAACTAACATTGGTGTGCCCAAAGGGATATACTAGGCTTTATGAATCCTTTCTCTAGCAAGTCTTTTAATTGCACTTTCAACTCTCGTAATTCTGACGGGGCCATTCTATACAGGGGAATTGAGATTGGTTGTGTACCTGGAATCATATCAATACCAAACTCTACTTCTCGTACTGGAGGCAAACCTGGAAGGTTTTAGGAAATTCATCAGGAAATTTATTTACAACCAAAATAGTTTGAAGAGTTAGTGGCTCCGCATCTGTATCCTTCACTCCAACTAGATGATATATGTAACCTTTGGAAATTATCCTTTTACCTTAAAAATGAAATAAATTTACCTCTTGGTGCACCAATATTACCCCTCTATTCAAGGACTGTCTCTCTTGGAAAATGGAAGTACACCCTCTTAGTTCAGCAATCTACTGTGTCATAACAAGAAGACAACCAGTTCATACCCATTATAATATCAAAATCTACCATTTCTAACTCAAAAAGATCAACCATTGTATCACAACCACTAATAGTTATTATACAATTTTAATATACTCTCCCAACTATAATAGATTCACAAACCGGCGTAGACACTTGAATGACTTAACTAGTAATTCTGGTATTCTCTTGAATTTTTCAGCAACCAATGGAGTGACATATGATAATGTAGAACTTGGATCAATTAATGCATATATATTATGTGAAAAGACGGACAATGTACCTGTAACCAAATCTGAAGAAGCCTCTAAATTTTGTCAATCTGCTATAACATATGTATGATTCTGAACCCCACTAGAACTAGATGCTCCTTTAGCACCTTTACTATGACCTATTAGTTGTACACCTCTACCTAAAGAAGGCACCGACGTTGATGATGCAATGGCTGATCTAATAGGTCGTGCCATTCCACCCATATCCCTTTGTAGGCATTCTTTTATCATATGTCTCGACATACCACACCAAACCAAGTATCTATCCCAAATCGATATACACCTAAATAAAGCTTTTTATATTGTTTACATGGCTACCGAGGAGGCCTTAATTAGCTCATAATTTTTTGCTCTTGATACCCCACTGCTTGTGAGCTCTGACTGTTACTTCTTTGCCTAAATTGATTGGCCTTGGACCCTTGAAACTGTGATAGAGCACTAGCTGAAGAATAAGAAGATGATGGCCTAGGCGGTCTATTAGAAAATCAAGGCCTAAACTCTCTCTGGGATGCCATAAACTGCCCCGTAGATCTAGCCCTCTTGGAATACCCTCTTTCCAATTCTTGTGTTCTTTTTCTTTACCTCTGATCCTCTATTTTTTGTGCAAAAGCTTGTATCCTTGCTATATCCAAATGTTTGTTCAAGGAAATAATAGTACAATCTCTAAACAGATGTGGATCCAATCTATACATTTATCAATGAACTCTATCATCCATAGTGGCCACTACATTAGAAGCATACCTAGCCAAAAAGTTAAACTGGAGATTGTACTCTATCACACTCATATTCCCTTGACAAAGATTTAGGAAGTGATATGCACGAGCCTCTTGAATCTCAAATGGAAGGTAATGATCAAGAAATACCTCTATGAACTCTTTCCAAGTAGCTAAAGGTGCATCGATACCCCTAGATTATTTCCAGTCTTCATACCAAAATATAGCCCCCCATTTGAATGTATATGCTGTTAGCTTAATTGTCTCTTTATCAGATACATGCATGATATCTATAGCTCTTTGGATTTGATCAATAAAGTCATGTGGGTCTTTATTAAGATCTTATCCGGTGAATGTGGGCGGATCCAACTTAAGAAAATCCTGCGTCCATAGGATAGCTGCCCTATCTGCACCACTAGAACCTATGGTTAGATTAGTTTGTCTTTGAGCTTGTACAGAAACTATACGAGCTAGCAATTGCACCACATTTCTTAAACCTTGCTCTGCAATATTAATAGGTAGTTTTGAGGATGCTGTTCTTCCCCTTCTTAGCTCTTCTGGAGATGGAGGAGTAGAAGAGGTTTGTGATACAAACTCTATTTGAGCTTTACTTTGATTAGCTTGTCTAGGTGGTGACTTGCTATCCTTTCTCTGGCAGCCACTTCTACCCGTTTACCTGTATTCTTACTTCTTGTAACTGGCATTTTTACTATAGTAAGAAAAAATAGATTCAACGGTTAAATATGACTTCACCTACCACTTTTGTCATGCCTCAAATCCTATTGGGCCAGACAGGCACCCATAGCCTTGAAGGCCTGAGACAACCAATCCATAACCTTGTACTTCTCATGCATGTAACTATAATAACCAAAGGTTTTGCCATACATGGATATAATGCGTTGATGAGAAATAAACTACAAGGCTAAAACTATATATAGCAGACTTGGCCATTAGGTCCATAATATCTAAAGAATAAGACACTATCATGCTTAACTTTACATTGGTTTACAAAGCCTCTAAAAGATACATAGACACTTAGTTAAGGTCGGGACAAACCCCCGCCATACTCTAAACTTCTGTACAATACCAAAATATATAAAACAGACTCGGAAAGCCTCAAATCAATCTGGATCTCACCAATAGTCGCTGGATATCCTAAGATCCTACTGAGAACGTGTATTAGCTGAAGCACCTCTACCTGGAGCATGAAATACAGGTCCCCTCCCATAAGAGGCGTCAGTACAAAAATATGTATTGAATATGTAAGACTGAAAGTAACCACACATGATATAAGAGCTCAATGAAAATCAGATACAAGTGTACAAATAGTGCTAGTAGACCAACTTTATATATACTTATAGGGTCAGTACATGACATTTTTTTCTTTATTTTATTTTTCTTACTTCATAATCTTTGTAAGCCATATGATACAAATGACCAGTTGATTAGTGGTAAATAGACAAATCGGGATCAACCTATGCTAGGCTTATGCCCCTGAGCTGCCACCTATTTATAAACATTGGGATCGGCCCATGCTAGGCTTATGACCCTGGGCTACCACCCACATATAAAGGTATCGGGATGGGTTCATGTAAGGCTTATTCCCTTGAGCTGCCACCCGCTCAAATAAGATTTGTGTTACTTAATTTATTTAGTCTTTGAGATTATTATTTTGGTGGTCATAACATTTTGGTACCTTTGAACAATAATCTACCAATAAGAGATATGTGAATAAATACTTAACGCAATGAAAAAAATGGTATGGAGCATATTGTACATGGATGAAATGTTCAGGAGCTAAAAAATAACATACGAGTCTTATTTGACTTACTGGAGAACTCTTGAGACTTACTAGTGAATGTAAAAATACAAACTTGATAATAAGCATGTGGTGAGGTATTTTAACACATTAGGGAGAAGGAATAAGGTCATTATCCAGATGGGAGGTCATGTGCTGTAACTAGGTATCATTTATTATGGGAGACCTTAAAAAGCTTACTTTGTACCACAAGTGTTGGATTTCATGCCAAAGTATACGACATAGAGTAGCCTTATAAACCTGGTTGTATAACTCCGCTATTAACCCAACTTAACTCCTAACTTTTAGGATTGTTTATCTATAATAAAGTATATGGTAAAACTAATATCAATAACTAGCCAACACATTAGGCTACTTAACTTTGGCCAAAATAGTAGCCGAGTAGTAAGCCCTTAGTTTATCAATCAAGGGTGTCATATTAACCATTTTCTCCTCTAATTACACCCACATATCATACATATTCTTATAAGATCCCCCGAAACAACTTTGGCTTTATTACACCCTCCAAACAATACACAAAACAACACGGGCAATATACATATAAAATAATTAATTCGGTGGTGTACCACCATACTATTTTTATATATTTTAATACAAAGTAATCACACCTTTCTCCAACATCAACCTGGCGGCCCCCAACATATACACATAAAACATTCTACAAAACAGCCCCAAATCCCTTTTATTGTAGCAATCAAATATGGGACTCATCATCCGTTTAGTTGTCAATAGCACCACATCCATAATTCTTTCCCAAATTCATATATAAGGAGGACAAAATGGAACAGTCACCTTACCTCAATTTTCTATAACTTTTCCTTCTAATTCAAACTCTTCAAGAACTTGAACTTTTCTTCACACGTTAAATCAAAGAATAATAGAGAAGTCTCTTAATAACAAAGAAAAAAATGAGTTGTTAGCTTACTTTATATTCTGCCATGGACCTATAATTAAGCATGAATAACATGTTTTTCTAATCTTCTATGGGAGAATGAACTTAAACCATAATTGTTTTCACTTACCTAGGTGAGGGTTTCTTCAAGAACCCTAGAAGAAGAATTAGGGCTACTCTTAGCTATTTTAGAGAGAAGTAGGGAGAACTATATGAAATTTGGTACTTTTTATGAATTAAAATTGAAGAAAATGACCAGCAACTTGGCTTTATAAAGGCCCTATTTTTTTCCATCTGTTTAGCTGCATTTTGGACCTCAAAATTAATCAAGTGGGTCCAAGTAGGTGATGCACCTAATTAAAGAGATCAAGCTGCTCAAAAGGTCAAAGTAGGTGATGCACCTACTTGCTTAAATTCTTATTTGGGATCAATTCACTTGGGCCTTTGGCAGATTTAATTGGCTTCTTCATTTCCTTTTCTTTTACTTAAATTAGGACTAAATAAGTACATTAACATAGGACCAAATCTGATTTGTAGCCTTGGGTTCATTAACTTGGTCCATATAGCTCAAGTAGGTGACTTATCTACCAGCTTAATTAAGTCAAGCAAGCACCTCAATATTTTATTCCATTTTTAGCCCTTAACCCTTTTAATCTAGCTTGCAACTTGTGTACACTTGGTCACTTCAAACTTTATATTCAAATACTAGCTTACGATCTCAAGTTTAAATAGTTGTATCATTGTTAACTTGGTTGTGTCACACTAAAACATACGGGCAATATCTAGAACTCTATCTATACCATATTTGCATAACAAATCTCATCCATTACCTATACACAAGGCTATACCAAGTTCCATATAAATAGAACCAGAATTTGCAAAATACAGGGTGTTACATTGACAAAATCTGAAGCTAATTCCAACAGATGAGACATTTATTGCAATTGATGCCTCATCTTATAGTATTCATATCACACCACTGGACAAAATCTGAAGCTAAATCCCACATATAAGACATCTATTGTAATAGATGGCTCATCTTTTGGGACATTGATAATGCTAGTGCATATAATTTTTAATTGTATATTCTATACTATCATTATTAATTTTATTATTATATCATTATTAAATTTTTAGCATATTTCTTTAGGTATCATTAATGGAGGAATCAATAACAATAGGAGTTAATTGGCATGGTAAATGGATCGAAAAGAACAATTGATTTATTTGGCATTGGAAAAATGGTAAAATATTAGAGATGATAGTAATGACAGTCTAAAAAGATGTTTTGTACGATGATTTTATGATCTTAATCATCAACTATTATAAACTAAATTATCAATCGAAAGATCTTGTCATCAGTTACATGCACAACTTTTTGAAAATCAAAGGGTCTTGCCTTTTAAGATAAATGATCAGGTTTATTTACGTGTTTATCTGAGTAATGCAGCAAGAGTCGATTTAAGGGTGTACGTCATTGAAAAATCGATAGAGAATCAGAATGTAGAACAAGAATAATAAGAACAACAAGATATGTTTAATGATAAATTGAATGATGTGGATATGAATATTCCAAATCATGATGAGAGTGTAGATAAAGTAAAGTGGTAGGATCAAACACCTATATCATTGTTGGGAGCAATACAGTGTACAACTCTCAATCAACATAGTGATCAATCTTCAAGATAATAAAATAGGTTTTTATAAGGGAATTACATTCAAGAACAAGGAAGAACTAGTCACTTGATTGCATATTGCTTGCTTGAAAAAATATTTCAAACTCATGAAAGTGATTAATTTGCGTAGTATGTATTGTTTTAGATGTGCACATTCGGAGTGCAAGTAGTGGTTGTGGGCTGTGAAATTCATAAGTTCTGACATATTCTGCATTAGAACTTATGAAAAGTATCCACATGTGGTTCAGAGCATATTACGAGCCATAATCCGCTCGTCATGACAAAGGTCATCGGTAAATACTTCAAAAATAGATTCTCCAATGGAAAAGGCCTGTCTATAAAAAGATATGGATAATTAAATTCATACAAAATTGAGTTGTAAGGTGAGTTATTGAAGATTTATAAGGGCATGGAGATTGCAAAGTCTGTGGTTAGGGAAACACATGCGTACAGGTATGCTATGCTTGGTGCATACCATTATAGCCTGAGTCCACAAATCTAGAAAGTAAGACGACATTGCAGGTTGATGAAAATAGAAATTTAAAGTATTTTTTTGTAGCTTATGCGACTTTGATTCCTGGTTTTCAATAAATGAGAAAAGTCATAGTTGTAGATGGGACATTCTGAGAATACAGAGAATCACATCTTTTTGGTGACTTTTTTGTTAGTGGACAAGAAATGTGATGCCTCATATCAATATTTTTTTTTTGAACAAATAAGAAGTTGTGTAAATGATACCGATGGGTTGTGTATAGTTTCTGATTAACATCCAAGTATTCGAAAGATGGTTTCAATTGTCTACCCTTCAACTCAGTATGGTTGTTGCAAGAGGCACCTTGGGGAAAATATTTGAAACGACTATTATAATCCAAAGACCGTGTCTTATTTTTATAAAGTAGCTTAAGCATATGATAGAGTTGAGTTCTTTGATCTTTTAATCAATAAGAGATGTGGTACCCAAGATAATAAATATCTCGAATATGTCGGATTCGACAGATAGAGCCAGACACTTTTTCCAGGAAATAGGTACATTATTATAAATTAAATATCTTATTTGTGTTTATTGTAATACTATGTTGTACTATGTGATTTTTTATATAGGTATAACATTATGATATCAAATATAGCTGAATTGGTGAATTCAATGTTTGGTGTGAAAGAGAATTTTTCATTATCATTCTATTTGATGAAATAAACACGAGGTTTGCAAAATTATTTCACAAGAGGCGTGTGGGGTTGGTCAACTCACCAAACAGACTTATTCCTTCAATGGAAAAGCAATTATCAAAGTACACCAATTTGGCGAATAAGTTATTAGCCCATCAAATAGCCAATTATAAGTTGAATATCAATGATCATGGTGATGTTGCCACAACTGATCTTTAAAAAAGAAAGTGTACATGTAGAGTTTTTGATTTGGACAAAATACCCTATCCACGTATTATGGTAGTGCTTCGAGCCCAATATGGTGCATAATTTGGAAATCAAATTTATGAGTACTCATCTAAAAAAATTTCAATGGAAAAATACATAATGGCATATTGTGATGATATTAATCTGGCGCCTCCTAAAGATTCTTGGATTGTTTTTGTCGAGATTCTGAAGAGAGAAATACCTTCTCCATATGTTGACCTATGCAAATCGGAAAAAGGTGAGTGAAGAGGAGGCGTGGAGTCTGAGAATCATTTCCAACAAGAAATAATAAGTGCTCCATATATATGATGGTTGGCCACAAAATAACTACATATACGGATCAAAATGCAGCATAATTATGTTAATATTAAATAGTCCTATTGTTGTTTTAGATAGAACTTGATAATTTTAACTTTATTTATTATATAAAATATGTTTTTATTTATATTCCAACAATTAATTTGTGCATCAAAAAGAAAAGTAACAAAAATTAAATAAATACAATTGAGTAGAAAACTATTTTCAACAGATAAGACATCTGTGAAAACAGGTGACTCATATATTGAAAGAAATCAAAATAGATCTTGCTATTGGATTGAGTTCTTCCAACAAATAATCCATTTGTTGCAACAAATATGTTATGTGTTGGAACAAAGCAAAATATCTTAAAGGCCTATTTTAATCTCTTCCAACAGATACCCATCTATTGTAATAGATGATACATCCGTTGGAAGAAATTAAACCTCTTGAAGACCTATTTTGATCTCTTCCAACGGGTTAGTCATCTGTTGCAATAAATATCTGTTGGAAAAAATCAAACAGCTAGTAAGACTTGTTTTGATTTCTTCCAACATGTTAGTCATTTATTGCAATAGATAGGCCATCCGTTGGAATAAATCAAACAACTAAAAAGATCTATTTTGATTTCTTCCAACATATTAGTCATGTGTTGCAATATATGTCTATATCTATTTGATTATTTCCAACAGATGAATCAACTGATACAACAACTTTGTCATCTGTTGTAAAAATATCTATATCTATTTGACTAATTTGACGTGAAATGATTCATATTACACCATTATTAGTAATAAATGAATTGATTTAACTAAAATTTACTTTCAATTAATAATTTCAGTTGCAATTTTAATGAATTTTATAGTAATTACATGATCAACTAAGTGTATTTGTCCTGAATAGAGTGATCAATTGACTAATTTGATGTGTATTACACTATTATTAGTAAAAAAAATAAATTGATTTAACTAAAATTAGCTTTCAATTAATACGTTCAATTGCAATTTTAATAAATTTCATAGTAATTACATGATCAACTAAGTATTCGTCATGAATAGAGTGAACAATTGACTAATTTAATGTAAAATGTTTTATATTACACCATTATTAGTATTAAATAAATTGATTTAACTAAAATTAGCTTTCAATTAATAAGTCCAATTGCAATTTTAATGAATTTCATAGTAATTACATGATCAACTAAGTATAACCTATTGAAACACATTATAACCTGTTGTAACAGATATCTATATCTATTTGATAATTTCCAACAGATGCCTTTATCTGTTTGATAATTTCCAACAAATGAGACATTTATTGCATCAGATAATGTATTTGTTGTTATATGTCTTTATCTGTTTGATTATTTCCAACAGATGAGACATCTGTTGTAATTGATAATGCATCTGTTGAGACAAATAACTCATCTGTTAGATTTTTTCCAACAGATGAGTCAACTATTGCAACAAATGACTTATCTATTGCAATTTATGTCAATATCTGTTTGATCTCTTATAGTAATATAATGACTCCTTTTGTCAAGTTGACTCACAACAATAAAGTGACTTTTTATAACAAAATTAAGGTGGATACATCCTTAGTGAGTATTAATACTCATGTGATATTATTAGTTTTAAACAAGAAAGACATATTGATACAGTTAGACCTTTATATAACGTCATCTCGTTATAACGATATTTCACTAAATCAATCTAATTATTTCGAAATTAATTTTTCATGTTATAATTTACTTTCTATAACGTTACTATAATAATAGCAATAACATTTATAATATTAGTATACTCTTTATAAAAAAATATGTTATGTATATAGTAAAAATATCAAAATATTTATGAAAATCAACATTAATGTCGTGTTGACTCACAACAACGTAGTAAGTGACTTTTTATAACAAAATTAAGGTGGATACATCCTTAGTGAGTAATTAATACTCATGTGATATTATTAGTTTTTTTTCTTTTTAAAGAAAGACATTGATAAAGTCACACCTCTTTATAACATCATTTTGTTGTAAGGACATTTTCACTGCAGTGATCTGATTTTTTTCTAAACTGATTTTTCATGTTATAATTTACTTCTCTATGACATTACTATAAAAATAACAATGACATTTATTATATTAGTGCACCCTTCATAAAAATATATTATGTACATAGTAAAATATCAAATATTTGTGGTAATCATTATTAATGTCATGTACATAGTAAATTTTAAGTTTGAATTTTAATTGAAAGAAAAATATATTTAAATGGTAAGTTGTTTATGATTTCATATTTGCCTTTTTTCTCTTTCTAATTTTACATACTTTATTTATATAAAATAGTTAAATGAGATTTAAAAGTCAAATATCAATGTACATATTAAACAATAATTTTTTATATCATCCATGAAATTTTTGAATAAACATGATCACTATTGAGAGGATTGAATCCACTTGTATTTGCTGAAATTTAGTAAATTTTTACATGAAGTGTCAGCTACACAATTATTAAGTACAGGGAATTTCAATTATTTTATAAATTTTAATGTGAATAAAATAATGTATTCCATCGGTAAAAGATATGGGCAAATCGAGCAAATCCTTTGTATGGAAAAAGAACAACATTTTAACTCTGATGGGTTGTTTGTAGCTAATTTGAAGGTGGGTTATTCATACATTAAATTTTATATAAGCAATCTCATGTTTGATAGTTAGTTGAGAAGTAATCTTTTTATGTATAAAATTAATATAGTATTTATACGTGTATAAAATTCTACCCGCTACAAGAAACTCTCTAATAATTAATCTCTCTACTTTTATAACTCTACCCACTACAAGAAAACTCCTCAAATTCTGAAACTGAAAAATAAACTCACACCACATAGTTTAAAGTATTCTTTTTGCTATGAGTGGTACTCAATTTTCAAAATTTTGATAATGGTCATATTTTTTTTTAAAATAGAATCTAAATAAAACTATTTTTCATGACTGGAACATTTTCTCAAAAATATTTCTCAAGAGTTATTTATTTTTTGAAAATATTTTTCCTTAAGACATCGAGTGGAAATTTGGATACTGTTTTGATTAATTTTTTCAAGAATTGATTACAATATCCCAGTGTTAGTTAGAAAAATGATATGATGTTAACACATTGAGGAGTCATTTGGTAGAATGTATTAGAAAAATGATCCATGTATTAAGTGTGGTATTATTTAAGTAAAAATTACATATATAAAGACATGTTTGCTATTAATTACTATAAATTCCATTTTTTTCAAAATTTCCTAAAATCCCAGCATTTGACATCTGATGATACATGTTAATCACATTAGATACATACTACTGATACACGTATTAATTAACTAAATTAGAATGTTTTAAGGAATGTAACAGATAAGTTTGCATTAAATCATCATTTAAGCTAACTAATTAAGGTAAAAAATAAAATAAAATCCTACAATTTATGGTAATCAATTTATTACTCCACAACATTAAAACATAAACACTTTCGTAATATTTTTTTGAAATTGAAAAATCTTCATTCCTCTTGTTCAGAGAAAACATGCCAATTTTTTTATTTGATTTGTTAATTTCATTTGTTTGATATGAATATTTCGGTGCTTTTATAGAGATGTACACCTAAGGAATACACTTGGAGCTTCTCTATATCTCGCAAGGCATTAAGCCTAAATTCTTTGAAGAGTTAGCTACTCGTACTCACGACATGGAGTTGAGCATGTCTTCTAATAGAAAGGGAGAGTAGTACCTATCCATGACCCTCGAAGGGGAAAGTATAAGCAAGAACCCAAAAGATGGGGCAATTTTATCCCGAAAAGTGCTAAAAAGGAATCCATGAATGTTAATGTGTCTCCTGTGAAGGTCACCATAAAGGTGAGCAAGAAGCAAAGTGTGAAGACGACTTCTGGAGCACATCCAAATTAGAAGTAAACTTTAAAGGAGATGCAAAAAAAGGAATATCCCTTCCTTGATTATGATGTTGCTGAGATTTTCAATGAGCTCCTTGAACATAAGCTCATTAAACTCCCAGAGATGAAATGGCCTGATGAAGCTGGAATAACCAATGACTCGAATTAATGCAAGTATAATAGGCTTGCGAGTCACTCTCTGGAAAAGTGCTTTGTCTTTAAGGACAAAGTCATGCAATTGGCAAATGCGAAAAATATTTTCTTCGATGATAAGAGTACCAGTTCTCATCAAATCTCTATCACTTTTGGCTCGCTTGATCCAATCCAAATACGTGTTGAAGAGCATAATGAGAAACTATTAGAGCATGAGAGGTTTTTAGTTGATGAATGTAATAATGAAGGTTAGACTCTAGTGATCAGGCATAGACGCAAGAAGATGAGTCTACGAAAAGAGTCATTCGAGCAACCAACTAGAAGGAGAATGGTGAAGAAATCAAGAAAATAGATGTTGGTTGAACTTTCAAAAAATATGAAGGTAATGGAGCTTCACCACTAAGAACCACGGTGTCCAGTAACATTGGGATAATTCTTACCATGCTGGTTTCGTGTAAAGACTGCTCAAGTCAACCTTGAGACATCTTATTTTAATACTGCCAAAAAGGGGGCAAAAGGTGAAAATTAACCCATAAAAGTTCTTTTATCTTCTAAAAAGCTTGATGAAACCCTTGGTGAAGTGTCACATGTATGTGATACAAAAATCATATTTACAAATAATAATCTTTTGCTTGGAGGAACCCTACACAATCGCCCCCAGTACATGGTAAGTCAAGTTCTAGGAAAGAAGAAAAATAGAATCTTAATTGATGAGGGATACAGAGTTAACATCCTGCCTATCCATACAATGAAAGAACTTGGCATCGCTACTAACAAGCTGGCCGAAAGCCTTATAATGATCCAAGCTTCAACCAAAGAGACTAGAGGGCCTTGGGATCAATCAGGATGGGGATTCATATGGATGATTTTTGATCAAATGCATTGATGCATGTGATCGATGACAAAACTTCATACAATATATTACTTGGTAGGCTTTGGGTACATAAGAGAAAAATTATCTCATCCCCTTATATTAATGCTTGAAGTACCTCGGAGGCGAATGTAACACCCTAATTTTACGTGTACTAGTTCTACTTATGTGATATAGGTAATGAGATAATTTAAGGCCCCAAACTAAGTAAAATAATTGTTGAATAGAATGAGCAGCCCAATACCAAATCTGCCCTAAAAGCCTAATACGTTAAAGGCCTATTTTAGACTTGAATAAAACAAGTAGGTGCATCACTTACGTTGACCTTTTGACCAACCCAAGAACTAAGTAGGTGAATCACCTACTAAGACTCCCTTGACCAACTCATTGCGCCAAGTACACTACCACTTACTTAAATTAATTCTGGCCCAAATTAAAGAATAGAAAAAGAGGAGAATAGACAGCTAAAGCCCAATAGTTTTTGATCAACAATGGCCCAACATAAAGGGCATGTAGGTACATAACCTACTTGAAAAATTATGGCCCAAAAGTGGCCAAGAAAGTCGACCAAGAGCATCTCCTTTTAAAAGGATTAAAACTAGATCCTTTAGCTTATTTTAACTTATATAAAAAATCAGCTTTCTAGGTTTTCTCTTTGTTCTCTCTTAGCTATACAACAACCCTGTAATTCCACTAGGGTTCTTAGGATTTACCTTACTTCCAAGCTAATGGAAAGTTAAAATCATGAGCTTATTTAAGAATACTATGAAAATTATGTTTCTATGATTAAATTATAAGACAACCCCTTTTAAGTATGGCAGCCCCATTATTCTTGATTATTAAGATTTTTTTCTCTTCACCTTTGGTTTGTGAGTGAAGGAATCAAGCTATTGAAGTGGCATACAATAGAGAAAAAACTACCACAGAAATTAAGGTATGACTATTGTCCATTTTTTCCCTTTTTCTATATACGTATGTCGGTAGAGGATTGTATATATATTGTTTTTAAGAACCCAAGGGATGGTGATTTCAATTTTTGAGTGCCTTATTAAGGGATATTTGGGGCTGTTTTGGATCTGTTTAATGTATATATATTGGGGGATGCTTGGTGATGTTGGGGGAAAGGTGTGAATAGTTTTTATTAAAAGGTAGAAGAAGGGTATAATAGTACACCACCGAATTGAATGTCGCATAAGTATACTGCCCACACCACTTGATATACTATTTTGAGAGTACAATAAAGAAAAAACTATTAAGGGGGATCTTATAAGAAGTTACATTGCATATGAATGTAATTTTCGAAGAACGAGGTTGAAAGAACACCCTTGGATTAGTTAATTATGGGTTACTACCCGGTTACTATTTTGGTAAGTATAAATGGCGTGAATGTGTCAATTAGCTACTAATACTAGTTTTATGCTATTGTATATTAGTAATCTAAAAGAGAGGACGTGTTAAGTAAAAGTGTGATCAGTTGTGCAACAAGGTATGTATGGTTCATTGATCCTATACTCTTTGGCATGAGTCAAACTCTTGTGTTACAAAGTAAGCTTCCTAAGCACTCTTCCTTTCAAATTATACATAAAGGTAGCATACAACCTCCAAGGTGACTAAAAACCTTATTCCAACTCATTAGGGTGTTAAAGTACCTAAAGATGTGTTTATTACTAGACCTGCACATTTGCCCTTCTAAATACTAGTAAGATATAAATGTTTTCAACAAAATGATTTATGAGTTATTTTCTTAGCCAACATGGCCTGTGGTGTTATTTAAGATCCTATGTGTTATATTCCTATTATTGTTGCATCCTACCTCATTGTTGCTGCATCTAGTGCATATTTGTATACCTTTTGCTACTGGTCCAAAGTCCCAACTCTAATTCATGACCACCAAAACAACAAATTTAAAGATAAAAGAATGATCAAAGTGAATCTATATATTCTTACTTGTAATCATACTCACCATTCATATACAAATAGGAAGTGCAAAAAATACATACTGAAACGGAATCATGGTCATAAGTCTGAACTCAATTTAAAATGTGAAAGTAAAGCCCAACAACAACTAGATAATATCTGAACCAGTCTGTGAAATCTCTACTACATCTAACAATAACAACTGTCTGAAACTCGAATAAGGCCCCCAGTGGACCTAAACCAAAATAAAGAACATAATTTGAAAGACATAGACCTTCTAGAATAAAGAAAGCTCACCAATTGCACACTTCATTGCTGTCTGAAAACTCTACGGCTTAGCAGGGCTTCTAAACTGAGCTTTAGACCTTGGAGGTAGGGGGTCAATACAATTGTATTGGTATGCAGAGCAATCCAAAATAAAGCTTTTATATAAATAAAATAGTTGAGACCTAGTCATAAACATCATAAAAGATATAATTTCTAAACACATGGGCATTTTTGAAAACATAAAACCTTTCTGTCATTCCAGTTTCTGATCTTTGTATTACTTCTGAGTTAGGTGGCACTCCCCTACAAGTCTGATATTCCACGGGCTATATGGAATCCACCATTGACTTGGCTGGGAAGTCCCCAACCCAAGTGTGCTGCAAGGGTTGGAGTGTCTGAGTCTGATACGCCACAGGGCACTAGGCCAACGTATAATAATATACTAAGATCGGCAAATCACGATTTTGGGCAATGAGTTGTCTGAACTTGTTCCTTCTTTGGGGAACCACCTGAGCTCTCTTTATTCCTAATTTCAGTCTGTTCTAAAACATGCATCATTCTAGTTTCAAGATCTGAAAATCTGATTTCAAACATGCATTTATTCTGTTCTGAATTACCATGGCATTATCTGAGTTGGTGTCGTCACACCAAGACTTGCAAGTCCTATATCTGAGCCATAATGCTTTATATGCATAATTCTTTCATCAAAAACTCAATTCAAACCACCCAAACATACAAATAGTGTAAGAGCTTTCATGTTCCAAAAACATAAGTCAAAACTATGTAAGGATTATCATTCTTTCAATAACAATGTGGTGGTCATGTAATCTTTAACAAATCATGCAACTTTCATTATATGATTATGTTCAACATTCATCAACATAAACATCCCTCTCTTTTGAAATCAAAATCATAATCTAAATATAACACTACTCAAAATATTTCATATCATGCTTTTCAAGATGTATTCAAAACAATTCCTAGCATATCATAAGTAAAGGAAAATCATAACTAGAGAGGGATTTTTCATGAGTCATGCTCTCATAACTCATAAATTAGGATAGAATTACCAGGCCTTAGGCAATACAACTTCTTACTTTCAAGCTTAGCACACCACTCGAATATCCTTTAACTATACTATTTTTCTTAAATACCATACTCATTTGATTCAACTTATTTTTCTCACATGGCCATTAATATTTCCATCTACTAATGTCTAATCTGACATAAATCCCCTCACCATATTCAAGCCTAACTCAAAATCACAAGACGCACCATATAATACTGTAGTACTAGTCTGAATCATGAATTCTGTACACCATGTATTTCACAATTCCTCAGCTCCTGCATAATTCTTAGTGCCACTCTAGCAATCACCTTCAACTTTGTATTAGACATTCACAAACACTTAAAGCATCTATCTGTATGTATACAAACATGACATTCAAGCCTATCTTCATACCTATATATGCACTTCTAAACAAATACTTATAAAGCATCTTTCTCATATTCTCTAATACTTCTATCCATAACAACTTTCCTGAACTATTCAAATGATACACATAAAATATCCTCAACTAACCAAGCCATACACAAACTTTATCTCAAAATTCTTTCAACTTATAGACTTACATAAAACAAGCACACAACAATTTTTCCCAAATATAATACATAAAACTTCAACTAACCTTGACATGTATCAAATACTTGGCGTCAATCTTACTCCACAATTACTTCCTTAACTCAAATGAGCACACAACTATCTTTCATCAACAAGAAATGTTTACTCTTTCCCATCTAGACAACTATTCATAGTCACTATCTCGACCTAAGGGAAAAGTTCACTGAAAAATTGGAATATCGGGATTCGGAACATGAGGAGAGTACTAAGCATAACTTGATACCCTGCTAAGACGTGAGGAATAGAGCACTCATAACATGGACTCATTAAAGAGATCTAATCTGAGGACGTACCTGATATAAATCTGAATTTTCACTGATTGTTAAGAGTATCACATGTGCACAAGAGTCATGAACTGCATGACCTAAATTTTTGGAATTCATAACTTACAGAAAGTGATCCTGACTGCTGAACAAACTTGGAACTCATCATACTAGGAACTAGGAGAGTACATGATTCCTTATCATATACATGAACACGAGCTATGATCATGAAGCTGAAACATAAAACATGAGTATGTATCGGAATAACTGAAGTAAACTGCTGAAATAAGAATAGATTGAGCATCATTCTTTCTTATGGCCAATTCCACAACTTTACTGGCACATCTATTAGCATCTGAAAACTTCACTTTACTCTAGAGTCGGGAATATAACAGTACACATAAAACTAAACTTACCCTATAAGATGGTATCTTCATGTATAACCACAAATGCTAGTACCTCTTACTAAGCTTCAACCTTTAGGTTTTTATAGCCACAAAAGTCATCATATAACTGCTTAAACATTCACCAACTTAGATTCCTCTAACACTAAACATGGATATCTCCAAACCTTTGATGGACCATACCACTTCGGTCATAGTCTACCAGCATCATGCTTGTAAACTTATATTTCTAAATCATGAGAATCAAGATTATACAAAAAAGCTCAACATCGTTAATCACAACTCTATAACTTAGCTATAAAGAACATCACATATTATCTAACTAGTCTTTCTCCACCTCGTAACTCGACGGTGCTACTAACCATACAACATGTAATGATCCTTGAAAATAATGCAGCCCTATAGCACCTTGGGCGTACTTTTACATCATACTTACCACAGCAGACTTGATTACGAATCAAATAAACTTAAGATCTTGTATATACATTGTTCAAGCCTACTAGATCACTTTCACACAACTAACACCCACCACATCAATTCATCATATCCATCTTGATTACCATCTACTATTCCAACTTAGCGTCTAGTTCTAGCTATGATGAACCACAACTTCACATAATTTTCTTACATGCCAAACATCTAAAAGCATTAATTCGATAAAACTTCATAACGGTAAGGATCAATCACAATTCTATGATCTATCTTATTTAAAATCCATTAACACATCCTCCTTCTACACACCATTACTATCTACCCTTTCGTACAGCTAAACTTAGTTCATAGCTCTATAAGTCCCAACTAAACTCTCTCTTGCAATCTCAGGGACATCTAAATTAACACCACTCATCAACCAAGTACCTTCATCAATAACCTATAATTTTCTTGCATGACAAAAACCATCAACAACTCTGTTCATACTTCAAATAAACAATAATTCACCTTAACTAATAACTCCTTCTCTATCTTACCTTCTACTAAACCATCACAAAGGGACGTATCACTTCATTACCAACTCAATCTCATGAAAAATATTTAGCCATACATATATTCAATAAATCGCCCTTACCAATTTTCTTGCCATTACGCCACTAAACCCCAGTTCCAAAAAACACAAGAACAACAAGTTGCTAGTGAATCAAAATAGGCCCTACACGGCTCCATTAGACTTTAATTTTGTGTTTTGAATAAGAAATGAGATGAATGACAAGGAAACTATGTTAGTGAATTGAAAGATCCCTACACAAATTCACTAGACTTTCAGTTTCAACAACACAATTATAACAAGATTACAAGAGATAGAAACTTCACACACAACATTCAATGATCTAAGAATACACATCTTACTCTATATAAATAAAAAAAATTTGAGTCAAACACTTCCCCCCACAGACTACTATACAATCCACCTATGCTACTAGCTACCACATTAGTCTATCAATATAAAATCGTAAATCATTCTCAAACATCAGCTATTCAACTAAACACATTTATCCACATAAGAGTCATCCTCACTCTAATTTCTAACCTTGTGACTTGACATCCTAACTTCTTGGTCCAATATCACTGCCAATAGGTCATGACACCGTCACTTTAAATTATACTACTACTCGGGTGGAAATACAGTTCCAATATTCTGCTACACATCATCCCTCCTGAAGCATGATGTCTGCAACATAAATTTTAAAAAGGACTGAATACACTTAATACTAAGCTGAAAAACATGATTTCATCAGAATCAAAGTTCACACTAGAATCAATACACCTTGGAGTACTAACGAACTCTTCTCAAGTCCTTGCGCAAATTTTAAACTCTTATATGGCTTAATCAGAAATGACCATATCATTTAGACTCTAAACTTCTGCACTTGAATCACCCTAATAATAAGACATATCTAATCATATCAAAGAAGGAAAAAATTAAGTTTATTTTACTCCCGCATGGGCGACACCATAGCATAAATTAGAGTATGTAAGATGAATATTCTGACTCCATAGCACGAACTAGAACATGAAGACCAAGAGATATTCCTAAACGCCCAGTAGCCTTTTGCCTATAAGTGTGGTGCGCTACACACCCATAAATAAGACTCTACCCGATGCGATTTCGTAGACACCCTGGAACCATGAATCGTGCTCTGATACCAAGTTTTTCATGACCCAAACCGAGGCCCTGGCCATGACGGACATCCCAAACCATGAAGGTTCGAGAGATCTTCTAACTTGTAATCATACACACCATTCATATACAAATAAGAAGTGCAGAAAATATATACTGAAATAGAATCACGGTCATAAGTCTGAACTCAATTTATAATATAAAAGTAAAGCCCAACAACAACTAGACAATGTCTGAATAAGTTTGCGAAATCTCTACTATATCTAAAAATAATAACTATCTAAAAATGGGATAAGTCCCCTAGTGGACCTAAACCAAAATAAATAACATAATCTAAAATGCATAAACCTTCTAGAATAAAGAAGGCTCACCAATTACACACATCACTACTGTCTGAAAACGCTACGGCTTAGCAGGGCTTCTGAATTGAGTTTTAGACCCTGGAGATAGAGGGGTTAATACAATTGTACTGGTACGTAGAGCAATCCAAAACAAAACTTTTATATAAATAAAATAGTTGAGACCCAATCATAAACATCATGAAAGATATAATTTCTAAACACATGGGCATTTTTGAAAACATAAAACCTTTCTGTCATTGCAGTTTTTGATCTTTGTATTACTTCTGAGTTAGGTTGCACTCCCCTACAAGTCTGATATTCCATGGGCTATATGGAATCCACCATTGACTCGGTGGGGAAACCCCTAACCCAAATGTGCTGCAAGGGTTGGAGTGTCTGAGTTTGATACGTCACAGGGCACTAGGCCAACGTATAATAATATATCAAGATCAGCAAATCACGATTTTGGGCAATGAGTTGTCTGAACTTGTGCCTTCTTCGGGGAACCACCTGAGCTCTCTTTATGCCCAATTTTAGTATGTTCTAAAACATGCATCATTCTATTTTCAAAATCTAAAAATCTAATTTCAAACATGCATTCTATTCTGTTCTGAATTACCATGGCATTATCTAAGTTGGTGTCATCACACCAAGACTTGCAAGTCCTATTTTTGAGCCATAATGTATCATGCATAATTCTTTCATCAAAAACTCAATTCAAACCACCTAAACATACAAATAGTGTAAGAGATTTCATGTTCCAAAAGCATAAGTCAAAACTATGCAAGGATTATCATTCTTTCAATAACAATGTGGTGGTCATGTAATCTTTAACAAACCATGCAACTCCTTTCATTATATGATTATGTTCAATATTCATCAACATAAATAACCCTCTCTTTTAAAATCAAAATCATAATCCAAATATAACATTACTCAAGTCATTTCATATCATGCTTTTCGAGATGCATTCAAAACAATTCCTAGAGGGATTTTTCATGAGTCATGCTCTTAATTCAATCATCAACCTTAAAACAAATGCTTACATTTATATATATATATATATATATAATTTTAAATCAATTTGGGGGGAGGCCTAAAGGCCAAAACAATATCATCAAGGCTTCTAAAACGTGTTTATAATCATAAATCCAAAACCCTTTTATTAAAATCATGATTTCTAAACCCTTTGCATAATTAAAAGAAGATTTCTATGCCTATGAGATTTTAGGAAAACCCCACATACCTTAAATTAGAAGTTTTTAAATGAACTCTAGCTTTTGGGATGTTATACGTATGATTAAAAGGTGCTTCTCATAGCTCTTGTAGTGGGGATTCCGAATCTTGAAGAATTAAGAAAAACCCACGATTAAATCTTGAGATATATTGATCTTTGGGTTGAAACCCTAAGGAGTGTTCTTGGTGATTTTAAGAGAAAATAATGTTATTTTGGTGTTTAGAGGATTTAATCCCATGTTATGGCTGAATAGGGGGTGGAAAATACCACTTTTGCCCTTAAAAATGTGAAAATAGCACCTGGAAATTGGGTGCGTGCGTCGGACGCTAATCGCGCGATGCTACTATCTCAGTCACAAAAATGGCCATAACTTTTTGCTCGGGTATTGGATTTTGGCAAAATTAGTTTTGTTGGAAAGATAATACAAAGAGCTTTTATTTGATTTATAGTAGGACTATAATTCCTTATATACTAAGAGTTATGGTTGATTGTAGTTGACCCAAGTTTTGACGCTCACTCAAACTCGAACGATAGGAAAATTTTCAACTCATCCTTAAGTTTGGGGACCTCTACAATCTCAATTCATGATCAAATAGGTTCCCACACTACATAATTGATTAATATGCCAAATTTTCATAGGATTTATGGCTTTTGGATCATCTACGCATAGAAACGACGGTTTTTTTTCTAGCCTAAAATGCGGGATATTACACCTAGCATGGGTCGATCCTAATATTATGGGTGGTATCCCAGGGGTGAAAGGAAATCCCATCATGGGTCGATCCTAATTTATGTATTTTTGAGGACCTTATCCCAAGGGTTAAAATGCCTAGCATGGATTATTCTCTTTTACCACTAATCAGCTGGTTATTTGTATCACGCCTTATAATTGTATAAATTATAAAAGAATAAAACAAAGTAAAGAATGCAATGTACATGATCCCACAAGTACAAGCAAAGTTGGTCTTCTATTCTTATCTTAGTTATGTATTGATATCTGATTTCGTTGAGCTCTTGTCTTCTTTATAGTCACTTCACGTCGTACATACTCAGTACATTCTTTATATTGATGTCCCTTGTGGGCGGACACTGTGTTTCATGCCTCAGGTATAGGTACTCTAGATAGTAGAGCACCCCAATAAGAGCATAGCACATCCAACGGCTATTGGTGAGCTCTAAATTGATTCGGGGCTTTCTGCGTCATATATATATATATATTGGTATTGTACGATAGTTATGAGTAAGGCGGGGTTTTTTACCGACCTTAAATAACTCCATGTATGTTTTAGAGGCTTTGTAGACCAATGTAAATTTAGCATGGTAGCATTGTGTTCTTTTAATGTTATGGACCCAATGACCAAGTCTTGCATATGTAGGTTTGGCTTGCTTAGTGGTTTCTTTTAATCAATACATCATATCCATACTAGTAGGACCTTTGAATGTTATAGTTACATACATGAAAGTACAAGGGTACAGGTTGGTGCCATTATGGCTATAGGTGCCTGTCCGCCCCAATGGGAATTGAGGCATGATAAAACTGGTATTAGAGCAGGTCATCCTAGGGAGTCGTTTGCAAAAACGTGTCTGTGTAGAGTCTTATTTATGGGTGTGTTTTTCACCACATCTCTAAGTAGGAGTTTATGAGGCATTTAGGAGTTATTTTATTTTCTTCATTCCTTAGATTGTGCGATAGAGCGAATAATATAGGTTGATTTGTATTTAACCTCGAATATTTTTTTCTTAATATAGTAAATATATTGATTAGAAGAACGAGTAAGAGTAAGAAGAGTAAGCAAGTAGATGTGGCTTCCAAAGAAGGGACAAAAAAATCACCACCTAGATATGTTGATCAAAGTGAGGCTCAAGATGAGTTTGCATCACGGACTTCTTCTACTCCTCCATCTCCAGAAGAGCTAAGGAGGAGGGGATTACCCCAAGAGTCACCTATTAATTCTAATAAGCAAGATTTAAGGAATGCGGTACAATTATTAACACGTATAGTTGTTGGAAAAGGTCTGACAAGCTCGTTTAACTATGGGTACTAGTGGTGTGGATAGGGTAGCCAGTCTATGAACATAGAATTTTCTTAAATTGGACCCTTTTGTATTCACTGGGTCAGATCCTAATGAAGATCTACAAGACTTTATTGATCAGATTCAAAGGGATTTAGATATTATGCATTTATCTAGTAAAGAGACAGTGGAGTTAGTAACATATCGATTAAAGGGGGTGGCTATATTGTGGTATAAAGCTTGGAAAAAATCAAGGGGTATAGGTGCACCTTCAGCTAGTTGGGAAGAGTCCAAAACAACATTTTTTTTATCATTATCTTCCATTCGAGATTCAGGATAACCTTGTCTACCAGTTCTTAAATCTTTGCCAAGGGAATATGAGCATGAGAGAGTACAATTTTCAATTTAATTCTTTGTCCAGGTATGCTCCTAATGTAGTGGCTACTATAGAGAATAGTGTTCATCGATATGTGGATAGATTGGACCTATATTTGGTTAGATATTGTACTATTACTGCCTTGAATAAATACATGA
The DNA here is from genome assembly GCF_002878395.1 of Capsicum annuum. Lineage (NCBI taxonomy): Eukaryota > Viridiplantae > Streptophyta > Magnoliopsida > Solanales > Solanaceae > Capsicum > Capsicum annuum. The sequence continues at coordinate 115,353,863 of NC_061119.1, forward strand.
ATATAGCAAAAATACAAGCTTTTGCACAAAAAATAGAGGATCAAAGGCAAAAAAGGACACGGGAGCTAGAAAGAGGGTAGTCCAAGAGGGCAAGATTTATGGGATAATTTTCTCCATCTCAAAGTGAATTAAGGCCTTAATTTTTTAATAGACTACCTAGACCATCACCTTACTACTCCATATTAGGTGCTTCTCCTTGATTCCAGAGGTTGTTTAAGGGAAATTAATTCAGGCAAAGAAATGAGAATCAAGGTTCTCAAGTAGTGGGGTATCGGGAGCAAAGAGGTTCAAGCCAATCAAGACCTCTTAGACAACTTTGTAAGCATTGTGGAGGAAATCATTAGGTGCATGTCAGTTTGGGACATATTTTTGTTATTGGTGTGGCATACCGGGACACATAATGAGAGATTTCCCAAAAAGGGGCATGACTGATATGGCATAACCAACTGGATCTACTGTTGCATTATCATCCTTGATTCCCTCTTTTGGTAGGGGTCAGCAGATGTCTATGAGTCATGGTAGAGGTGTTAAGGGAGCTAGTTTTAGTGGTGTTTAGAATTGTACATATGCTCTAGCGGGTCAACAAAATTTGGAGGCTTCTCCTGATGTGGTTACAAGTACATTGTCCATCTTTTCACATAAGGTATATGCATTAATTGGTCAAGGCTCTAAATTATCATATGTCACTCCATTAATTGCTGGAAAGCTCAAAAGAATACCAGAATCGCTAGCTAAGCCATTTGAAGTGTCTACACCAATTGATGAATCTATTATAGCTAGAAGAGTTTATCATAATTATATAGTAACTATTTGTAATCATGATATAGTGGCTGACCTTGTGGAGCTTGAAATGGTAGATTTTGATGTTATAATGGGTATGGATTGGCTGTCTTCTTGTTATGCCATAGTGGATTGTCGAGCTAAGACAGTGCATTTCCATTTTCTAAAGAACGCATTCCTTGAGTGGAGGGGTAATATTGTGGCACCAAGGGTAAGTTTATTTCTTATATTAAGGCAAAGAAGATGATATTCAAAGGATACATATGTCATCTAGTAAGGGTGAAGGATGTAGAGGCGGAGTCGCCGACTCTTCAATCCATTTAAGTGGTAAATGAATTCTTGATGTATTTCCTGTAGAGCTTCTGGGTTTACCTCCAGAACGAGAAGTGGAGTTTGGTATTGATGTAATCCCAGGTACTCAACCAATTTCTGTTCTCCCATATAGAATGACCCCTACAGAATTACGTGAATTGAAGGAACAATTAAAAGATTTGCTGGAAATAAGGCCTAACATATCTTCTTAGGGCGCACCCGTGTTATTTGTACATAAGAAAGATGGCACGTTGAGAATGCGTATTGATTACCGATAATTGAATAAGGTGACAATTAAGAAGAAATATCCCCTTCCTAGAATAGATAATTTGTTTGATCAGTTACAAGGTGCTAAATACTTGTCAAAGATCGACTTGATGTCAAGTTATCACCAACTAAGAGTGAAGGATAAAGATATACCTAAAACGGTTTTTTGAATGGGATATGGTCATTTCTAGTTTTAGTTATGTCATTTGGGCTAACTAATGCACCAACAACTTTCATGGATTTGATGAATAGTGTTTAAGACATTCTTGGATGTATTAGTTATCATATTTATAGATGATATTCTGGTGTATTTAAGATCAGAAGAAGACCATGCTAATCATTTGCGACAGGTGTTACAAATTCTTTGCGATTGTAAACTGTATGTGAAGTTTTCCAAATATGAGTTTTGGTTAAAATATATAGTATTCTTGGGTCATATAGTATCTGATGAAGGAACAAGAGTTGATTCTCAAAAGATAGAGGCAGTGAAGAACTGGCCAAGACCCACAACGCCTACAGAAGTTCATAGTTTCCTAGGCTTGGCAAGTTTTATAGAAGGCTTGTTGAGGGATTTTCTTCCATTTCTGCTCCTTTAACAAAACTAATACAAGGAAGCCAAGTTTCAATAGAATGAAACTTGTGAAAGAAGTTTGCAAGATTTGAAGAGTAAGTTGACTTCTACACCCATATTGGTACCTCCGAAAGGCATGAAAGGTTATGCAGTATATTGTGACGCTTGAAGAGTTGGATTAGGATGTGTTTTGATGCAATATGGTAAAGTAATAAATTACACCTCAAGATAGTTGCAGCCACATGAGAAGAATTATCTAATAATACATGATCTTGAGCTAGCAACAGTTATATTTTCTTAAAAATATGGTGCCACTACTTGTATGGGGTTTATGTTGATATATATACCAACCATAAGAGTTTGCAGTACCTAGGGACCTAAATTTGAGGCAACAAAGGTGGCTTGAGCTGTTAAAAACTATGATGTTGATATCTTATATCATTTGGGGAAAGAAAATATGGTAGCCAATGAGTTAAGTCATTAGGCGATGGCAAGTAATTATAGACAGCCCGTGGAAAGGCAAGGGATAACTAAGGATCTACACCAATTAGCTAGATTGGAGGTTTGCCTTCTTGAATCTTCAGACAAGAGCATTATTGTGAAAAATGCAATAGAATCCTCATTAGTAGCCGAGGTTAAAGAGAAGCAATACATAGATCCTATTCTTTTATAGCTTAAGGAGAATGTATAACAAGGTATGACAAAGGCATTTGATCTTACAGAAGAGGGAATACTTCAGTGCCGAAATATATTGTATGCACCTAATATAGATGGGCTAAGAAAATGGATTATGACAGAGGCACATTATTCAAGAATTCTATTCATCATGGTTCAACTAAAATGTATCATGATTTGAAAGAGGTATATTGGTGGGGTGAAATGATACGAGCCAAAGGGACATCATAACTTTTGATGACATCATTCGAGGCCCTTACATGAAGATTCAAGCTTTGGTCATATTGAGGGTATAAATACATACATGGAGGACTCGTTTTAAGCTTACAATGGAGCAAAACTATGTTTGGAAGATTTCTTGGGACTTGTGTTGATGCCTACCAAAGGGTTCTAAGAGGTTTCACATTTTGAAGCTTGAAAAAGAAGGAGGGACCACGACTTTGGATCATTGGAGGGGCGGCCTTGGAGTGTAAGCACTCATTAAGGGTGTTTTAGTCTTTTTGTGCCTTTTCTTTACACTCCATAGGAGCCCCTTTTCATTAAAGGTATTTTGGTATTTCATGTAATAAGCTATAAATAGAATCTTTAGGCTTATTTTCTCATTAGTTGATTATGGATATTTGAGAGTCATTGAAAGACTTTTTCTTCTCTCTTTGAGAGTGTAGTGTAGGTCTTGGAAAAGCCAAGTAGTGTAGGGCTTGGAAAAGCCATTATAATCCTTTCTTAGAAACGGTAGTTGTAAGGCGGAGTTGATTCCCTTAGCGGTCACCGTAAGAGTTTGGTGTTGTTATTGCAGGTCTTAGGGGTCTTATTGTTTGATACACAGTTTGGTTCTTTTTTCTTGTAATCTTGTATGTCAAGCTATCTATCTTACTTTATTGCATTTGTTTATTATCTTGTTTCTCTTAGTCTTCATCTCTTTAGGTCATTCTTCTATCATTTGGTATCAAGAGCAAGGTTTGATTTTGTTCCAACAAAATTAATCTTGGGATTGTTATCTTGTTAACTAAAAAAAAAGTGAAAAAGAAGAAAAAAGAAAAAAGTTACTGTTCACATTTTTTTAGGGTTTTTCAATTTTTGAGACTTGATTTTTGTGTCTTTTGTGTATTTCTAGTATTAGATCCTTGTTCCAAACACTAGAATAAGTGTCCAAAAATCCAAAAAAAAAAAAAGAGGTGTATCACGTTTTTGTGTTTGGGCAGAATTTTAGATCTTAGATCTACTTTATTTTTGTGTGTTTATGTATTTCTAGTGCTAGATCCTTGTTCTCTAGCACTAATAGCGTCTAGATCTAAGATTTGAGCTAAATCGGAGGTTTTTTGAACCATCTACCATTGTTGAGCTTGTATTTGAAGCTATTTGAGGGTGGGCCACGTTTTTACTATTGTGGTTATGACATTTTTGGACTGATTTTGTGATATTTGTGTTTGAGTTGGCAAAGAGACCTTGGATCTTCAAGAAAATATAAATTTGGAGGTCATTTGCCTTGTGGTCAACATTGATCAACACTTGAATGTTCTTGGTGTTCTTCCTCATCTTCATATCTTGTTGAGGAAGAATATTCAAAAGTGCGTGTTTGATCTTAAAAAAGAAGGAAAGGGAGTGTAGTACTTGTTTAAGGAAATTTCCAAGCACCTCCCTATTCATCCAAAAGAAAGAAAACAACAAAAGAGAAGGAATAATCAAGTATAAGTGCAAGTACAAGGGGGGACCAATTCAATTCAAATTTATTTGAAGCTTGAAAAGGATCCAAAAACATTGCAATTTCCCCCCAAAACCAAATATGCACTCTTGGAATTGAATATTGTTCAAAACTCAAAGTGAAGGACACAAAAAAATTGCAAATTATCGTCCAATCACAAGCTACCACGTCATCACTTTGCACACCCATATTTTTAGCTTAAATTTTTGGATTCTTAGTTTCTATTCTTGTTTCTTAGTTGTATTTTTGTTGATTCCATCACTAATTGGCAAACTTGTAACTATTTACTAGGTTGTGAATTAGTTTTGAGTCTTTTCTTCGTGTTTTCATTCTTTATGTGCTTTTCTCATTTTGATTCATTGAAATTCTTTTTTCCAAGTTCGTAAGTAGATTTTTCTGTTTTGTGTCTTGAGTCAATCAAACAAGAATCTATTCTGGATGCTAAGTAGTGATTGACACCTTATTGACTACCGGAGTATAAGCAACTTTCAATATTCGCCGCTCCAATTGTAAGGATCACAAATGTGAGTGTATACGAGTGTTGTTGATGAGCTTTTACTACTAATCTTGTTTGTCCATTTTATAGGTACAAGGTGATATAAGGGAAATATATCTTGGTAGCCTCGGATTATTGTGACTACAACATGGGAAGCTATGATTGTAGTGAGGGATTTTATGTGTACGATGATGTTGGAGATTATGGGGGCTATGAACATAGCCATGATCAAGACATGAGCAGAATTGAGAGCTATGGTTTTGAGGGAGAAAATGAGGTGAATGAAGTTCCTAGTTCTTATAATGAATATGGAGATGATGTAGGCCTTTGTGATAGTTCTTATGATGAAGTTGGGGAAGGTGAGGAGTCTTACACTTCCCACTCCGAACCTAGAATTTGTGTAAGGTATAACCCCTTCCTTTGCAAAGCTTATGAGAGCCATGGTGAGAGTGCACATGTGAAGCTTGAAGATTCACATTCTTCACCTTATAGTACATCTTATCAAGGTCAAAGTAGTGTGAATGGGTATACTAGCTATAGTGTAGGTTGTCCCATGAGAAGAAGAGAGAATACATCTCCAAGGCCGAGGGGTACTCATGTGCCCATGGGTTGTCCTAAACTCTACAATATTGATCCTAGGAGAACTGTTCACTATGGAAAGGTAACATTTATGGGGTACCAAGCTGCCTTCTTATGCTAGATAATTGGCGCCATAAGAATTATATCATGCCACCTATGGTTGACTATTTGGGATTGTTTCGAGAACCTTTACTTGTTCCATATTCCTTGGATGGATATAAGGTTATCGAGAGAGTGAGGATTGTTTTCACCCAATTTGAATACTATGAAGAGGTGTGGTGCAATATCTTCCCCTTAACACCAGGTCATGTATGGTTAGGTGCAAATTGTTTTGCTCAACATAAGTTCCAAAAATGTTAAATTGGCCTAAGGTGGTAGTGGACCATTGGGGAAATTATCTCTTCACCTCAATTATTCCAAACCGCAAAGGGATGTGATCACTTACTCCAAGATAAATAATTATAAGATATAAAAGATTGAGAGGAGTAAGGGTGTGCAAGTTGGTAATCCAAGAGTGGAAAAAAGAGAAGTTGTATGGAGTGAAGTGAAGGGGTTGCCACCAAACCGTACTAACTATGTTTGTCCTTCTATTCTAAGGACATTTGTGTAGGTAAGAACATGGCAAACGGAAGGGCACAAGGACAAGGAGAAGTTGCTGCCGAAGCATATGGGAAACCTTCACACCATGTCAAAGAAGAATCTACTCAAGAATTTCAAGGTAAAATAGCTAACTCTTACACTTTTGTGCCTATGAATGATAATTGTGTGGCTAATATCCCATTAAGTGTGAGTAGTAACTTACCTATTTGTGAGTCTATTGATTCTTTGCCTCTTGTTGATGATGTATTTGTTGTTAGTGTAGATACACTAGTTGATCCTATTGATGACCTAATTGACTTTTCTTGTAAGATCAATTTAAGCCCACCTAGTGTTGAAGCCATTGTGTTGAATAATTATACATCATCTATTAATTCTTTGCTCCTTGATGATGATGCACATATTGTGAATGTGGATACACTAGTTGATCCTATTGATGACCGAATTGACTCTTCTTGTAAGATCAATTTATGTCCACCTAGTGTTGAAACCAATGTGTTGAATGATAGTACATCATCTTGTGGGAACTATGTTGATCAACTTATGTGTGAAATTTGTCCACCACTTAAGAATGTGTGTGATGTGTTTAATGGATCTCAAGTGAGTGACAATGTTGAAAATATTGATCAAATAAATAGGAGTCACCCCTTTAGCATGACCTCTAGTGAATGTTCTACTCTCGATTTTGCTCATAGGGTCATGTGCTAGAAACATCTTTGATACTTGATAATGATCTTGTAGAGAATGGATTTGTATATTCTATATCCTCTTCGTGGATAGATCCTTCTCTCTCTAAGGATAATATCTTGTTTGAAGATAATGAGTTCACTCTTAATGAACCTAGTAGTGAGAATGAATTTGAAGGTATAGCTTGTCTTGAAATCTATAGCCTATATACAAACCCACTATGGTGTGATAACATTCTTCCTAAATATAGAAATCTCTTCTTGAAAGATGAGAGCACTCTTAAGGGTAAGGAATGCGTAGTCTTGGAAAGGAATGGTTAATTGGGTGATGATAACTTTGATTTGCTTGAATGTTTAAGAAACCCAATAGGTGATTGTTCTTTGAAAATTGATTGTGGTTGTGATCCTTTGTATGATACCCCAACTATGTTTGATGACTATGAGGATGAATAGCTTGCTTCTTGTGAAGGCTTAAGTAATAATCCCTTTGATTTTGGTTGTGGTGTGTGTTTACTTGAGGGTTCTTCCATAAAAAGAGAAAGTGTCCATTGCTTGGAAATTACTTCTTCTTCTACTTTGTGTGACCTTATTGTTGAGAGTACTCATGGTGATGATTTTGAAACTAGCAGTGAGTACATACACGAGGACACCTTATTTGAAGTTGACATGAGTAATCCCTTTCTCTACTCTTTATTTACTTTTGATGATGTGTATGTTATTGTAGTGAGTGTGTTTTTTAGATTAGGTGAAGCCTATGGGGTAAAAAGTGTTGTCTAACCCATGTCTATATCTACTCTTTCCATTTGACCCCAGTGCCAAATATGGATATGATGATCTTGGCACACCCAACTTGTTGCTTGGTCTACATAACAAGCAAAATGACATTCTTGAAAACCCAAGGGCAAAAGTGTCATTGTCTCCTTAGGGTAATGCTACTAAATGTGTGTAATACCCCGAGACTCTAACTGAAAGTGCAACCATGAATCAAGCTTATGAGAAATAAATATAATGTTTTGGGTTGTTTTCTGATCAAGTATGGTGTGTATTAAGGCCTTAGATATGTCCTAACGATTGGGTGAATCAAAATATTCCTTACCGATTGAATTCTTGGGAAGGATATTAGTATAGTCAACTTTAAACTAACATATCTCTCATTATACGTGGAATTTTTGAGATCATGACCTATCAACAGATAGATAATTGAATTAACTTTCCAATGATACCAATTTTGCCAAAATACGATACCGGAGCAAAGAGTTATACCCATTTTACTCTAGTATGTCAATCTGGAAAAGGGTGATGACGTTTCTGATGGCCTATCACGTTTTTGACGACATTTCTGACGACGTCGTCATGTTTATGACTACATTTCTGATGATGTCGTCAGCCTTAGGTAGAAAATCATAAAATTCTATCCTTTTGTAATGATATTTCGTGACGGCCTATCACGAGTTTGACGGCCTGTCACGGATGTCGTCAGCTATTTTTTCAAGCAATTTAGAGACGTTTTTACAAGGGTATTTTGGTCTTTTCTCATCTTTTGGAGGCCTCTATAAATATGAGAATCCCATTCAAACCCTAATTCCATCATTTTCTCTTCCAATTCTCTTGAGATAATATATCTAGGGTTATATCAAGAACATAAATCTTCCAAGAATCATCCTTAAATCTTCAAAATTTCTTCAAGAACCAAGTTCCTCATAGTGTGGGCTTCAAGAATCATTTATTTCAAGTGTGGATAAAGTCTCAAGCACTAAAGTTCATCCAATTTCAAAGATTAAGGTATGTGGGGTTTTGAACAAGAACACTTCTTTCATTCTTGTGCCCAAAGATTTAATTTCTATTGAATTTCATGAATTTTGCAAAGTGGGTTTACACTCAAATTACTTTATCAAGGATTTATGAGATTTAAGCTATACAAGATTGACACATATGACTACTTTATTGTCTTATTTCTTAAATTAAGAATTTATGTCATGAGTTGTATATTGTTACCATGAAATGATAATTTCTAAGTGATTTATGATAAGTGTCATGATTTATGTTTTTCCATGAGAAGTTTGTCTATTGAATATATATTGATATTGAGCTTGAGAGTCAAGAATGAGTTCTATGATGTTTTCTGGAATATTTGATACTTGATATGATTTGATAAGCAAGTATACTTGATGATGAGAAAGATTATTTTGGAGATTTAGTCGAGTTAGGAATCCACAAGTTGATTATGATATACAAGTGAGATATACCCTTGAGTTGATTAAGGTGGATTTCCTAACACGTTCTGAGCTTAAGTCTGGGAGGAGTATTTAGCATCGAGCGGGAAGTATGGGTTCAGCGCATCCTACTTCCCCAGATCTACGTGCCATCATAGGATTAAGATTAAGGGCGAAAGGCCAAGACAGTTATCACTAAAGTTAAGGTTCTACTCCGATGGCAAGGATAGAATAGCTCTCCCCAATGTGGGCAAGATGTTGGACTCCATATAAGCTCACATGGTTTATGTCGGTTATAAGAAACTCCTAAGTCCATAATAGTCCAAGTTTCATGAGTTATCAAGTCACTCTAAGTCATGAGTCAAAGAGTTTGAGTTGAGTCAACCGGTTTGTGAGATTTATGAAGCATGTGTTATTATTGATGATTTATGGAAAATATGATTCAGGTAACTCAAGCGAAGAAAGTCATTATTATCAGCATGTATGATTTTCTTATACATTATGATATTATTTAAATATTGCTTGCACCCCCACATACTCAGTACATTCCCAAGTACTGATTCCCATACTCTTCTGTGTTCTATATTTTATCATGATGTAGGTTCAGGTGCTCAGTCTCAGCAGCGACAATGATCTTTGAGTACTTTCATCTACATTTGTACAGTTGGTGAGTCCTCATGGTTTGAGAACCTATGTCCCCAATCTTTCTCTTGATAGTAGATGGTTGTTTATTTCCAGTTCAGTACGGGTTAGTTGGAGATCTGTCCCAATGGCTTCTCAGTCTTATGCAGTAGAGGCTTTGTCAGACTAGAGTACCAGTATGTACAGAACTTCAGTATTTTGACTGTACAGGATAGTATTTCTTGGTATTCCAATATGTTTATGACGTGATTATTCTTCTGTATTACATCTTGATTATTTTCGTAGTGAGTTATAGAGGTGATGGCAGGCTCAGAGGGTTAGCTTGAGATTGCATGTGGCCTTAAGCACCGTGTGACGTCTTGGGATATGATCTTGGGGCGTTACAAGCTTGGTATCAGAGCCTAAGGTTTAAAGAAGTCCTAGAGAGTCTGATAAGCCGCACACACCACATCTATGAGCAAGAGGATACAAGATGTTTTAGGAAAATTCATTTCTTTCTTTCAAAAGTCTTTCGAGCCTGCGACTGTTTTTCTCTGCTATTAATTCGTGCTCTCATATGATAGAAAATGCCTCCTCGTAGAGCTCGTAAAAACAACGAATGAACTCAACCTGTTGATCCTCTAAATGAGACAATGACTCATATCGAATTTCGGGCAGCTTTCAGGCGCTAACCTAGGCAGTTACTGTCAATGCTTAGGCCAATGTTTAGGCCGCTGTTCTACCTCCACAAGAAGGTAATTCTGCAGCAGCTCGAGTTCGGGATTTTATGCATATGAATTCATCAGAGTTTTATGGGTCAAGGGTAGGTGAGAAACCACTGATGTATCTTGATGAGGTGAAAAAGATCACCCAAATTATGCATGTAATAGAGGAAAAAAGTGTGGAGATAGCTTCCTATCGCTTGAAAGATGTTGCTTATGATTGTGTGGAGTTGTGAAGGAAGAGTAGAGGGAAGGATGCTGCTCCCATGACTTGGCAGTTATTCTAGGAAGTGTTCTTAGATCGATTCTTCCCTCCGAAGCTGAGGGAAGCAAAACTAGAAGAATTTATGAACTTGAGACAAGGCTCCATGATAGTTAAGGAATATTATCTTAAATTTAAATAGTTGTCTAAGTATGCTCCCGATATGATGGCTGATTCCAGGACCAGTATGAGTAAGTTTTTGACTGGCGTATCGAGTTATGTTATGAAAGAGTGTAGGTATGCTATGCTCAATAGGGACATGGATCTTTCTAGATTGATGATATATGCCCAGCAGATTAAAGTGAACAAGGTGAAAGAGAGAGAGAGAGAGAGAGTGAGAGGGAATAAGAGAGTTAGATCAGAGCAGCAGGGGTATAGTCAGAGTAGATTTTCTAGAAAGATCTGCCCTCAGTTTCAGAGCTATTTTTTTGTGCCAGCACCTTTATCAGCTAGTACTCCCGCATCCAGAGTCAAAAAAGAGTAGGGTAATAGACCTACTATGTCTATGTCTCAGGACAATGCGAGTAATAGATCTAACTATCCCCCATGTGCTAAGTGTGGTAGGACGCATCCTGGAGAGTGTATGGCTGAGCATAGAGGTTGTTTTGGTTGTGGTAAGTTGGGCCACAAATTCAGGGATTGCCCATATGCTAGACAGGGGAGCCATGATGTTTGTCCCCAGAGTCAGGCTATTAGTGCTCTAGCCCTTTGGGTTTGTCCGACTCCTCTTTAGGGTGCCTCGTCTAGTACTGCCAGTGGTCAACGCCAGAATTGCTTTTATACTATACCACCCTGCTAGGAGCAAGAGGATTCACCAGATATTATTACTGGTATGCTTCGTGTATTTCATTTTGATGTGTATGTGTTGATGGACCCTGGGTCAAGTCTTTCTTATGTAACTCCGTTAGTGGCTATGAATTTTGAGATCAATGCTGAAAAGATTCCTGAGCCTTTTCTAGTTTCTACTCCAGTAGGTGAACCTGTTGTTGCTAAGCAAGTATATAAGAAGTGTCCTATCACTGTCCTTCACAAAATTATGTTTGCAGATTTAATTGAGCTAGAAATGGTTGATTTTGACATTATTTTGTGTATGAATTGGCTTCACTCTTGTTATGCGTCTATAGACAGTCGTAGCCATGTAGTTAAGTTTCAGTTTCCCAATGAGCCTGCCTTTGAGTTGTCCGGAAATTCTGTATCTCCTAGGAGTCATTTCATATCCTATCTTAAAGCTGGGAAATTGATATCCAAGGGTTGCATCTATCATTTGGTTTGAGTTAAAGATACTAAGTTCGAGACTCCGACCATTCAGTTGATCAGCATTATTAATGAGTTTTGTGATGTTTTTCTAGAAGATCTCCCAAGGGTACCTCCCGATAGAGAGATAGAATTTAGGATTGATCTTCTCCCCGACACGCAACCTATTTCTATTCCTCCATATCATATGGCCCATGCAAAACTTAAAGAGTTGAAAGAGCAACTCAAAGATCTTCTAGATAAGGGTTTCATAAGGCCTAGCGTATTTTTTGGGGGTGCACCCGTTCTGTTCATGCAAAAGAAAAATAGTTCATGCGGATGTCCATTGATTATCGTCAGCTTAACAAGGTCACAGTCAAGAATAAGTACCCTCTTCCTAGACTTGATGACCTGTTTGATCAGCTGCAAGGTGCTAACTAGTTCTCAAAAGTAGACTTGAGATTCGATTATCACCAGCTTAAAGTTAGGGAGTGTGATATTCCAAAGATAGCTTTTCACACCCGATATGGTCATTTTGAGTTCCTGGTCATGTTCTTCGGGTTAAAAAATGCCCCAGCAGCTTTTATGAATCTCATGAATCGGGTGTTCAGATAGTACCTAGATATGTTTGTTATTGTGTTCATAGATGATATTTTTGTATACTCCCAAAGTGATAACGACCATGCAGATTATCTCCGAATAGTCTTGTAAACCCTTAGAGATCATTAACTATTTTCCAAATTTAGCAAGTGTGAATTTTAGCTAAGGTCAACTGCTTTTCTGGGTTATATTGTTTTTTCTGAAGGTATTCGAGTTGATCCTCAAAAGATAGAAGCTGTGAAAAATTGACCTAGACCTATTTTCCCATCTGATATTTGGAGTTTCTTAGGTCTAGCTGGATACTACCATCGTTTTGTTGAGGGTTTCTCTTCCATTGCATCTCTTTTGACTCGGTTGACCCAAAAGAAAATTAAATTCCTATGGTATGACTCTTGTGAGAAGAGTTTTCAGGAGTTGAAGACTCGACTTACTTCGACCCCTGTGTTGACCCTTCCAAATGGTGTGGATAATTTTATGGTGTACTGTGATGCTTCTAGAGTTGGGTTGGGTTGCATGTTGATACAGAAAGGTAAAATTATAGCCTATGCCTCCAGATAGTTGAAACCGCATGAGAAGAACTATCCAACCCATGACCTCTAGTTAGCTGGAGTGGTTTTTGCCTTGAAAATATGGAGACACTATTTGTACAGTATTCATGTTGATGTCTTTATGGATCACAAGAGTTTGCAGTATGTGTTTACTCAGAGAGAGTTGAATCTTCATCAGAGGCGATAGTTAGAATTGGTAAAGAACTATGATATGAATGTGCTGTATCACCCGGGCAAGGCCAATGTAGTGGCAAATGCCTTTAGCCGGTCGTCCATGGGTAGTGTAGCACAGGTCGAGAAAGATAGGAATGAGTTAGCTTGTGAGGTGCATCGTCTGGCTAGGTTGGGAGTTAGATTGCTTGATTAAGCTGAGGGTAATGTTTGGGTCCAGAGTAGTTCCAAGTCTTCTCTAGTTTCGGAAGTAAAGGAAAAGCAAGATATGGATCCTAGTTTGGTCAGACTGAAGGAGTCAGTTAAAGACCAAAAGGTGGAGGTTTTCTCCCAAGCGGGAGATGGTGTATTGAGATTTCAAAATAGATTATGTGTGCTTGATGTTGAAGATTTAAGGTAGAGAATTATGGCTGAAGCGCATGGCACGCGATATTCTATTCATCCCGGTGCTACCAAGGTGTACCACGATTTATGAGAAATTTATTGGTGGAATGGCATGAAAAAGGATATAGCAAAATTCGTAGAGAAGTGTACAACTTGCCAATAGGTTAAGATAGAACACCAAAGACCCGACGGAATGATGCAAGAATTCAGTATTCCTACTTAGAAGTAGGAGAAAGTAATTATGGATTTTGTGACTGGTTTACCTCCTTCTCGACATCATCATAATTTGATTTGGGTTGTTGTGGATAGGTTGACTAAGTCCGTGCATTTCTTGCCAGTGCATACATCTTTCATCGCTGAGGACTATGCTAAGCTATACATTCGAGAGTTAGTCAGGTTGCATGGAGTTCCTTTGTCTATTATCTCCGACAGGTGTACTCAATTTACTTCTCATTTTTGCAAGGCTTTTCAGAAGGGTCTTGGTACCCAAGTTCATTTTAGCTCTGCTTTTCATCCGCAGACCGATGGTCAGGCTGAGAGGACCATCCAGACCTTGGAGGATATATTGAGGGCATGTGTTCTTGATTTCAAAGGAAGTTGGAATGAACATTTTCCATTGATTGAATTTGCTTACATCAACAGTTTTTATGCTAGCATTGGAATGACTCTATTTGAGGCTTTATACGAAAGACGATGTAGATCACCCATAGGTTGGTTTGAAGTAGGTGAAGCCGGTGTGAGTGGATCTAATGCTGTGTTTGAGGCTATGGATAAAGTTAAGCTGATGTGGGAAAGGTTAAAGACAGCCCAGAGTCTTCAGAAGTCATATACAGATGTGAGAAGAAGAGCTCTTGAGTTTGAGGTTAACGATCTAGTATACTTAAAGATTTCACCCATGAAGGGGGTGAAAAGATTTGGTAAGAAAGGGAAGCTTAGTCCCCGATACGTTGGCTCTTATAGAGTTTTGAATCATGTTGGGAAAGAAGCTTACGAGATTGAATTGCCTGTCGAGTTCTCAGCTGTCCATCCTATCTTTCATGTTTCTATGCTCAAGAAGCACATTGGTGATTCTGTTGTTGTTGATTCGTCAGAACGTTTCGATGTTCAGGATAGCCTTTCGTATGATGAAGTTTCAGTTGAAATCCTAGAATATCAAGTTCGTAGACTAAGAAATAAGGAAGTTCCCTTGTTCAAAGTTTTGTGGCGAAATCAATCAGTCAAGGGTGCTACTTTGGAATCAGAAGCAAATATGTGAACCAGATACCCTCATCTCTTCTCCGCGACTTCAAATTAAGCCGAAGGTACTATTCTTCCCTAATCCAGTTTCTTTCTAATCCAGTGTATTCAGTAATATGGTTATTCTCTCCATGATTCATGCATTTTGTGAAGTACTCGAAAGTTTAGAATGAAGTAATCCTTTTTAGTGAGTCATTCCAGCTATACGTCCTTATTTTCTCTTGTGCTTGGCCTATCTAGCCAAATTCGAGGACGAATGTTTCCAAGGGGGAGATATTGTAATACCCCGAGACTCTAACCAATAGTGCAACCATGAATCAAGCTCATGAGAAATAAATTATAATGTTTTGGATTGTTTTCTGATCAAGGATGGTGTGTATTAAGGCCTTAAAGATGTCCTAACGATTGGGTGGAGCAAAACATTCCTTAATGATTGAATTCTTGGGAAGGATATTGGTATAGTTAACTTCAAACAAGCATATCTCTTATTATACTTGGAATTTTTGAGCTTATGACCTATCAACAGATAGATAATTGAATTATCTTTCCAACGATACCAATTTCGCCAAAATCCGATGCCGGAACAAAGAGTTATACCTATTTTACTCTAGCATGTCAATCTGGAAAAGGGTGATGACGTTCTGACAGCCTATCACGTTTCTAACAACATTTATGATGACGTCGTCACGTTTTTGATGACATTTTTGACGACGTCGTCAGCCTTAGGTAGAAAATCATAAAATTTGACCCTTTTGTGACGACATTTCGTGACAGCCTATCATGGGTCGGACGTCCTGTCACGGATGTCGTCAGCTATTTTTTCAAGCAATTTAGAGATATTTTTGCAAGGGTATTTTGGTAATTTTCCATCTTTTAGAGGCCTCTATAAATATGAGAATCCATCCAAACCCTAATTTCATTATTTTCTCTTCCAATTCTCTTGAGATAATATATCTGGGGTTATATCAAGAACATAAATCTTCCAAGAATCATCCATAAATCTTCAAAATTTCTTCAAGAATAAGTTTCTCAGAGTGTGGTCTTCAAGAATTATTTATTTCAAGTGTGGATAAAGTCTTAAGAACTAAAGTTCATCCAATTTCAAAGATTAAGGTATGTAGGGTTTTGAACAAGAACACTTCTTTTGTTCTTGTGCCCAAAGATTTAATTTCTATTGAATTTCATGAATTTTGCAAAATGGGTTTACACCCAAATTACTTTATCAAGGATTTATTAGATTTGAGCTATACAAGATTGACACATATGACTACTTCATTGTCTTATTTCTTAAATTAAGAATTTATGTCATGAGTTGTATATTGTATCATGAAATGATAATTTCTAAGTGATTTATGATGAGTGTCATGATTTATGTTTTTCCATGAGAAGTTTGTCTATTGAATATATATTGATATTGATCTTGAGAGTCAAGAACGAGTTCTATGATGTTTTCTGGAATATTTGATACTTGATATGATTTGATAAGCAAGTGTACTTGATGATGAGAAAGATTATTTTGGAGATTTAGTCGAGTTAGGAATCCACAAGTTGATTATGATTTACAAGTGAGATATATATTTATATTTTTGTCTTCATGATAGACCCTTGAGTTGATTAAGGTGGATTTCCTAACGCGTTCTGAGCTTAAGTTTGGGAGTAGTATTTAGCATTGAGCGGGAAGTATGGGTTCAATGTATCCTACTTCCCCAGATCTACGTGCCACCGTAGGATTAAGATTAAGGAACAAAGGCCAAGAAAGTTATCACTAAAGTTAAGGTTCTACTCCGATGGAAAGGATAGAACAACTCTCTCCAACGTGGGTAAGATGTTGGACTCCATGTAAGCTCACATGGTTTATGTCGGTTATAAGAAACTGCTAAGTCCATAATAGTCCAAGTTTCATAAGTTACCGAGTCACTCTAAGTCATGAGTCAAAGAGTTTGAGTTGAGTCCAACGATTTGTGAGATTTATGAAACATGTGTTATTTATTGATGATTTATGGAAAATATGTTTCGGGTAACTCAAGCGAAAAGAGTCATTATTATCAGCATGCATGATTTTCTTATACATTTATGATATTATTATACTCAGTACATTCCCAAGTACTGATTCCATAATCTTCTGTGTTCTATATTTTCTCGTGATGTAGGTTCAGGTGCTCAGTCTCAGCAGCGACAGTGATCTTCGAGTACCTCCATCTACATTCGTACAGTTGGTGAGTCATCACAGTTTGAAGACCTCTGTCCCTAATTTTTGTCTTGATAGTAGATGGTTGTTTATTTCAATTCAGTACGGGTCAGTTGGGGATCTTTCCCAATGGCTCCTCAGTCTTATGTAGTAGAGGCTTTGTCAGACTAGAGTACCAGTATGTACAGAACTTTAGTATTTTGATTGTACAAGATAGTATTTCTTGGTATTCCAGAATGTTCATGACATCATTATTCTTCTTTATTACAACTTGATTATTGTCATAGTGAGTTATAGAGGTGATGACAGGCTCAGAGGGTTAGCTTGAGGTCGCGTGTGGCCTTAAGCACCGCGTGACGTCTTGGGATGGGATCTTGGGGCATTAGAATGTGCATCCTTACTTGACACACTTGTGCTTAAGTTGAATGATTCCTAACTTGTGGATGCCAAGTTGATACTTTACTTTAAAGGAAGAGGTCATATGTGCTTAAGTACCTTAAATCCATCCTTATGTGCTTTATGTGCTATATCTTTTGGGCCAAATGGCATTCTTATAGATGATAGCACCTTGGATGATGCCTTTACACTTGATTCCTTCTTATACTACCTCTTTGCATATGATGACATCCATACTAGTTTTGGATTTTTATTATGTAGAGGTAGGGAACTTGTTGGTTAGTCCACTTGTTTGAATGACAATGCTATGTAGATTTGGTGGACTTTAAGACCAATAGTGGCACCACTTTTGATGAGTACACTTGAAGAGGTAATGAAACAATTGTGTCTTATGGTTCCTAAGATAAATGTAGTCTTACCTTTTGAATTTAGTGATACCATTAAGACCTTTGTAGTTTCTTTATCTCTTGATACTTGTCATAGCCATCTCCTTTGTGACATTTTCACTAAGCTTTTCATGACTAAAACAAAGGATTCATGATTATATTTCAAGTGTGTACCCCCTTGGCATGATGATGTTATTTATTGTAATAACCCTAACCCTCTTCTATGAGGATGTTGTGCTTATTTGTCCTTTCTTTGGTTTTGCAAGATGTGGATTCGAGGTCAAATCTTTTTCAAGAAGGGGAGGATAATACAAGCCAAAGGGCCATCATAGCTTTTGATGACATCATTCGAGGCCCATACATGAAGATTCAAGCTTTGGTTATATTGAGGGTACAAGGACATGCATGGAGGACTCATTTTAATTTTACAATAGAGTAAAACCATGTTTGGAAGATTGCTTGGGACTTATGTTGATGTCTACCAAAGGGTTCTAAGAGGTTTCACATTTGGAAGCTTGAAGAAGGAGGGACCACGGCTTTGGAGCATTGGAGGGGCGGCCTTGGAGTGTAAGCACTCATTAAGGGTGTTTTAGTCTTTTTGTCCCTTTTCTTTACACTCCATAGGAGCCCCTTTTCATTAAAGGTATTTTGATATTTTATGTAATAAGCTATAAATAGACTCTTTAGGCTTATTTTCTCATTAGTTGATTATGGATATTTGAGAGTCATTGAAAGACTTTTTCTTCTCTCTTTGAGAGTGTAGTGTAGGTCTTGGAAAAGCCAAGTAGTGTAGGGCTTGGAAAAGCCATTATAATCCTTTCTTAGAAATGGTAGTTGTAAGGCGGAGTTGATTCCCTTAGCGGTCACCGTAAGAGTTTGGTGTTGTTATTGCAGGTCTTAGGGGTCTTATTGTTTGATACACAGTTTGGTTCTTTTTTCTTGTAATCTTGTATGTCAAGCTAGATATCTTACTTTATTGCATTTGTTTGTTATCTTGTTTCTCTTAGTCTTCATCTCTTTAGGTCATTCTTTTATCATGAAATGAAGAAGAACATCACAGAATTTGTAGCTAAAATGTCTGAATTGTCAACAAGTTAAGGTAGAACACCAAAAGCCAGGAGGTTATATGCATCTTATGGAGCTCCCTACTTGGAAGTGGGATATGATCAACATGGATTTCATCACTGGTTAACCTCGCTACTCTCGAAAGTTTGATTCTATATGGGTAATAATTGACAGACTTACCAAATCAACACACTTATCTGATAGAGAAGCTCAATTTACTGTATATTTTTGGAGGTCAATCCAGAAGAGTTTGGGAATGTAAGTGAGTATAAGCACAACTTTTCACCCCAAGCGGATGATCAAGCGGAATGTATAATCCAAACACTATAGGATATGTTGTGAGCTTGTGTATTAGACTTAAAAGGTAGTTGGGATGATCATTTGCCACTTATTGAGTTTGCATACAACAATAGTTATATCAAATGTCACCTTATGAAGCTTTATATGGAAGAAAGTGTAGATCACCAATCGGGTGGTTTGAAGTTGGTAAAACTACCTTATTTGGGCTAGATCTTGTTGATCAAGCTATAAAACAAGTTAATGTGATAAAAAATAGTTATAAACAGCTCAAAGCCGACATAAATCATATGCAAATGTTAGAAAAAGAGGGTTAGAGTTTGCTATAGGATATTGGGTGTTCTTAAAGGTGTCACCAATGAAAGGGGTAATGAGGTTTGGTATAAAGGGAAAACTAAGTCCCCGCTATATAGGGACATATAAAATTATTCAAAGATTTGGCCAAGTGGCATATGAGTTAGACCTACCCCAGGAGCTTTCAATGGTGTATCCGGTGTTTCATGTCTTAATGCTTCGAAAGTAAATAGGAGATCCATCTCATATAACTCCTACTAAAGATGTACAGGTTATAGAAGAACTCACATATGAATAAGTACAAACTGCTATACTAGATCAGCAAGTTAAGAAATATAGAAGTAACTTTAGTAAAAGTGCTTTGGAGGAGCCCGTAAGTAGAAGAAATCACATGGGAAACCAAAGAAGCAATGAAGTCAAAGCACCTTTATTTATTCGAATCTAAAAACAAGGTCCAAGGATGATAATTTGGGGCATTAACAAGTAAGTATAAATACATAATTTTTATGTGGATAACAGTGAGTTTAAACTTAGTCTTATATTGGCTAGTTAGTTATGCTAGTATTCGAGGATGAATATTTCTGGGGGAGGAGGGGGGGTGTAACACCCTATATTCTATGTGTACTAGTTCTACTTATGTGGTACTTAATATAGACTTATGGGATAGGTAATGGGCTAATTTAAGGCCCCAAACTAAGTAAAATAATTATTGAATAGAATGAAAAGCCCAATAACAAATTTGTCCCAAAAGTCCAATACGTTAAAGACCCATTTTAGACATGAATAAAGCAAGTAGGTGCATCACCTACTTTGACCTTTTGATCAACCTAAGAAATAAGTAGGTGCATCACCTACTACGACTTCCTTGACCATCTTATTGGGCCAAGCACACTACCACCTACTTAATTTAATTCTGGCCCAAATTAACGAAGAGAAAATGAGGAGAATGGGCAGCCAAAGCCCAATAGTTTTTATCCTAAAAGGCCCAACATAATGGGAAAGTAGGTGCATAACTTACTTAACAAATTATGGCCCAAAAATGGACAAGAAAGTCGGCCAAGAGAATCTCCTTTTAGAGGGATTAAAACCAACTTCTTTAGCTCATTTTAACTTAGATAAAAAATAGCTTTCTAGGTTTTCTCTTTTGTTCTCTCTTAGCTATACATCAACTCTATAACTCTACTAGGTTTCTTGGGATTTAACTTCCTTCCAAGCTAAATGTAAGTAAACAAATCATGAGCTTATCTTAAAAATACTATGAGAATTATGTTCTCCATGATTAAATTATAAGACAACCCTTTTTAAGTATGGCAGCCCCATTATTCTTGATTATTAGGAGATTTTTCTCTTGACTTTTGGTTTGCGAGTGAAGGAATAAAGATATTGAAGAGGTATACATTAGAGAATAAACTACCATAGAAATTAAGGTTATGGCCACTATCTATTTTTGCCCTTTTCCTATATACGCGTGTTGGTAGAGGATTCTTTATATATTACTGTTAAGAACCCAAGAGATGGTGAGTTCAATTTTTGGTTGCCATATTAAGGGATATTTGGGGCTGTTTTGGATCTGTTTTATGTATATATGTTGGGGGATGCTTGGTTGATGTTGGGGGAAAGGTGTGAAAGGTTTCATTGAAAGGTAAAGAAGGGTATAGTGGTACACCACCAAATTGAATGTCGTGTAAGTTTACTTCCCACACCACTTGATATATCGTTTTGAGAGTATAAAAAAGATAAACTCTTAAGGAGGATCTTATAAGAAGTTACATTAAATGTGAATGTAGTTGGAGAAGAATGAGGTTGAAAGAACACCCTTGGATTAGTTAATCGTGGGTTACTACCCGGTTGCTATTTTGGTAAGTTTAAATAATGTGAATGTGTTAATTAGCTACTAATACTAGTTTTATGCTATTGTAGATTAGTAATCTAAAAGAGAGGATGTGTTAAGTAAAAGTGTGATCAGTTGTGCAGCAAGGTATGTATGGTTCATTGGTCCTATACTCTTTGGCATAAATCAAATTCTTGTATTACAAAGTAAGCTTCCTAAGCACTCTTCCTTTCAAATTATACATAAAGGCAACATACAACCTCCAAGGTGACTAAAAACCTTATTCCAACTCGTTAGAGTGTTAAAGTACCTAAAAATGTGTTTATTACTAAACCTACATATTTTCCCTTCTAAATATATGATATAGATGTTTTCAACAACAAGATTTATGAGTTATTTTCTTAGCCAACATGGCCTACGGTGTTAGTTAAGATCCTATGTGTTATATTCCTATTATTGTTGCATCTTACCTCATTGTTGTTGCATCTACTGAATATTTGTATACCTTTTGATACTGGTCCAAAGATTCGACTCTAATACATGACCACCAAAACAACAACTTTAAAGATAAATGAATGATCCAAAGTGAATCTATATATTCTTGGGTGGTATCCCAGGGGTGGAAGGGACACCTAGTATGGGTCGATCCCAACATTACAGGTGGTATCCCAAGGGTGGAAAGAAAGCTTAGCATGGGTCGATCCCGATTTATGTATATATGAGGACCATATCCTAAGGGTTAAAATGCCTAGCATGGGTCATTCTCTTTTACCATTGATCAGCTGGTCATTTGTATGACGCCATATAATTTTATAAAAAGATGTAATGTACATGATCCCATAAGTACAAGAAAAGTTGGTCTTTTATCCTTATCTTTATAGTTATATATTGATATCTGATATCATTGAGCTCTTGTCTTATTTATAGTCACTTGATGTCGTACGTACTTAGTACATTCTTTTTATTAATATCCCTTATGGGGAGACACTGTGTTTCATGCCACAGGTACAGGTACTCCAGCTAGTACACCACCCCAGTAAGAGCACAGAACACCCAGCGGCTATTGGTGAGCTCCAAGTTGATTTTGGGATTTTTGAGTCTGATATTTATATATTTTGGGATTATATAGTAGTTATGAGTAAGGTGGGGGGTTTGTACCAACCTTAACTAAGTCCATATGTCTTTTAGAGGCTTTGTAAACCAATGTACATTTAAGCGTGGTAGTATTGTGTTCTTTTAGTGTCATGGTCCCAACAACCTAGTCTTGCATATGTAGGTTTGGGATTTCTTACATGGTTTGTTTTCATCAATACATCATATATATACTTAGCAAGACCTTTGAATATTATAGTTACATACATGAAAGTACCAGGGAACGAGTTGGTGCTCTCGAGCCATTATGGCTACAAGTGCCTGTCTGCCCCAATAGGAGTTAAGGCGTGACAATGGAGTAGAAAGAAAGATAGTTACCGATGATAAGCCATTCCCTAAAGCTGAGTCAAACATTACTGATTTAAAATTCTACTTAAAAACTTATGTTGTGAATAAGAAAAGGGCTGAATATGTCACCAAGATCAAGTATGATGATTTGCATCTAAGAAGGTCACGGTGACTGTCGAAAAAGTCACCACCAAGAAGCCCCTCTTTACTTTGAATATAGAAAGCATTGCATCTGTGAAAAAGAAGGCAACTCCTGTTCTCCTTATATACCAAAGGTAAATAAAGAGAAAGATGACCCATCTGATGCCCAAGGTAATATGCTAAAGGGTCTAACTTTACCTATCAGAAGGATTGACACAATAAATCTATCCTCAAGGCTACTTGGAGAATCTGTGGATGAAGATCTGCAATAAGATATGATACTCCCTACGAAGTGTAGAAAAGAGGGCTTTAATCCAAATGTATACAAGCTATTTGTAAAGGCTGGATATAATCCTATTGAACCATTAATATTGGGCAAACTTTTATTGAAAGGTACAATTAGGCAGGCACGTGAAGGCCTAGGATACATGCAGCCACCTTTAATTTGCATCTCCATAATAAGGGCGGTTAGTAACTACATTACTGTAGAAGAAGAGTCTACTGCATCCAACAAAAGGCCTTCTATCTTTGACCGTTTTAGAGAATCAACCATAAGAACTTTAGTGTTCGAGAAGTTGGGTCCTCTAGATAAGAAGAGAAGTAACAAGCATCTGTAAAGTCATCAAAGTACGACATTAGACTCTTCACCTAAGATCCATAAGGATTCCCAAAGTTTGATTCCTTCTAGAGTGAGACGACAGATAGAACTGGTGGTTTTATGTAATAAGGTGTTAAAAGCTAAGGCTCATACTATGGTTTATACCTGGAAGCGTGAGGAAGATAAAGAAAGTGTTGGTTCCTCAAGTCCTATTACAACACAAAATAAAAATCATGTCTCATCTTAAATAAAGGTTGATGAAGAGATGGAAGATACTTTCTGGTGTTACAACATATCCATCAACGATATTGATCCTCAAGAGGAGGAAGACGCTGGAGATGCTCCATTACAATTAAAGAAAGAGTGAAGGCCATAATAGATCCATTAAAGAAAGCTAATCTTGAAACTGATGAAGACCTAAGACCAACTTAACTTAGTGCATTTCTAGAAATAGATGAGGAAATCACTTATATGAACATTCTCAAAAAATATATGGATGTATTTCTTAGAGTTATAAATAAATGCCTGGATTAGATCCAAAAGTACCGGTCTATTAGTTGGAGATCAAGAATGGTGGTCATCCTATTAAGCAAGCCCAAAGGAGCTTTAGGCTAGAGTTTGTTCTGTGATTAAAAATGAGGTCAATAAACTCATTGAAGCATGCTTTATCCATAAAGTTAAATACCCCACGTAGATTCAAGTATTGTTCTGATATAAAAGAAGAATGGCCAAATTCAAGTTTGTGTTGACTTTTGAGATCTCAACAACATATGCCCTAAGGATGATTTTCCAATTCCTATACCACAGTTAATGATTAAAGCCACCACAGTTTATGAGGAAATGTCCTTCATAGATGGTTCATATAGCTACGACCAAATCTACATGGCTCTAAAAGATGAAGAGTTTACTGTATTTCATACGACCAAAGATATTTATTGCTATAAAGTGATGCCTTTCAATTTGAAGAATGCTGGTGCCACTTATCAATGGCCTATTCAAAATATCTTTGATATCCTACTCCATAAAAATGTTGAGTGTTATATGGATGACTTAGTGGTAAAGTCAAGAAAAGGGGATGACCACTTAAAAGACCTAAGAATGGTATTCAAATTGCTTTGAAGATATCAACTTAGGGTGAATTCACTAAAATGTGCTTTCAGAGTTACTTCTGGAAAGTTCCTCGACTTCATCGTATGACACTGAGGAATTGAAATTGATCAGGCCAAGGTTGATGCGATTTTGAAGATGCCTGAGTCTCTAAACATTCATGAATTAAAAAGCCTTTAAGGAAGGCTAGCATATTTTAGGAGGTTCATCTCAAACTTGGCCAAAAAAGGTCAACCATTTAGCCATCTCATGAAGAAGGACATTCCCTTCGAATGGGACCAAGCTTGTAGTAAGGCCTTCAAATGTATCGAATCATACTTGATGAAGGCTCCAATTCTTGCGGTATCTATACCTAGAAAAACCATTAATACTGTATATCATAGCACAAGAAATTTCAGTTGGAGCACTACTAGCACAAGAAAATAGTGGAGGCAATGAAAACTTCCTTTAGTGTCTGAGCAGAATGATGACACCAACTGAGCTAAAGTATTCTCTAATTGAAAAGTTATGTTTTGAATTAGCCTTCTCAAATCAAAATATGAAACACTACTTCAAGTTCATGTTGTCCGTCTTGTGTCTAAGGAAAATCCCATCAAGTTTGCAATGTCAAAACCAGTCCTTAGTGACCGACTTGCAAGGTGGTACCTTCAATTTCAATAGTTTGAGATTGTGTACATTCTCCAAAAGGCTATAAAGTAAGTATTGGTTGACCTCTTGGCAGAACACCTGATACTTGATACTGAGAATTGAGTAATGAATTTCATGATAAAGAGCAATGGTTATTAAAGACAGACCCTTATGAAAGATGTACTTTGATAGGCCGCACATCGAGATAGAACTGGTGCTGGTATGGTGTTTTTCACTCCACAAGGAGAGGTCATCTCATACTCTTTTACCCTAACAAACCGTTGCTTTGATATTGTTTCTGAATATCAGGCATTAATACTCGGGCTTGAGATGGTAGTTGATATGAAATAACTACAATTACTAGTCTTTGGTAACTCGTAATTGGTGATCAAGCAACTATTGGGAAGCTATAAAGTTAGAAATCCTGAGCTATGCCTATATCATGATTATGCTAAAAATTTAATGGGATGGCTCTAAGGAAAGAAAATAAACAAGCTGATGCCCTAGCTACTTTAGCCTCAACCCTGACTCTTCCAAATCAGACACGAGTTACTATCCGCCAAAAATAGGTAGTAATACCATCAAATGGGGATGAGGGTAAAGAAAATAATGTTAAATACCTCCTTGTCATGTTTAAAGCTATAAAGGGGGATGAGAGACAACCTATCATTGATTATTTGTGTTATGGAATACTTCCAGAAGATCCAAGGAGAAGGACTGACATTCGTCGTCATACATATCGTTTCCTTTACTACAAAGACAAACTGTATAGAAGATTATTTGAAGGAGTACTCTTATGGTATTTAGGAGAGAAAAAGCAATTCATGCTTTGTAAGAAGCTCACTCGGGAGTTTGTGGATCGCATCAGTCTAGACTGAAGCTCCATTTTCACATTAAAATGATGGGATATTATTGGCCAACGATGGTGAAAGATTTCTTGGACTATTCTAGAAGATGCAAAGCTTGTCAATTCTATGCAAATTTCATATATCAACCTCCTAAAGTATTACACCCAACTGTAGCATTCTAGCCATTCAATGCTTCGGGAATGGATGCTGTTGGGCCACTAACAAAATCTTCTGGTGGACACTTTTATATCTTGGCCGCAATAGATTACTTCTCAAAATGGGCCAAAGCTATTTCTCTCAAAGAAGTAAAGAAGGAGAATGTTGCGAGTTTCATCCGAGTGAATATTATCTACCATTTTAGAATCCCTCAATATATAATAACCGACAATAACAAGCCATTTAATAACAAGCTAATGAATAAGATTTGTGATCTCTTTGGTTTCAAGCAGCGTAAGCTTCTATGTACCATGCTGCCACCAATGGTCTAGCTGAAGCATTTATTAAGACTTTATGCAATCTATTGAAGAAAGTCATCTTCAAGTCCAGTCGAGACTGGCATGAACACATGGAAGAAGCTTTGTAGGCATATAGTACGACTTATCGCACTCCAACGCAACCAAATCCATACACACTTGCTTTTAGAGTTAAAGCAGTCCCACTACTTGAGTGTCAATTACCTTCTTTAAGACTGACTGGCTATTCAGGAAGGACTCACTGACCAAGAAAATGCTAAGTTGCATCTTGTGGAGTTAGAATCTCTTAATGAGGAGAGGTTGAAGGCTCAGAAAAATCTTGAATGTTATCAAGCCCATCTATCTCATTCTTTCAACAAAAGAGTTCAGTTGAGGTGTTTCCAAGTTGGAGAGTTCTCTTAGTAAAAAGGCCCATTATTACTTCTCACAAGTCTGGGGGAAAATTCACCCCAAAGTGGGATGGACCATATATCATACAAGAAGTATATTCAAATGGTACTTATAAGCTTGTCGATGTAGATGGCATGAAAATTAGTTTGATTACCGCCAAGTTCTTGAAGAAGTACTATCCTTAAAGGAAGATGCCACACTCCTTAAGGAATGAGTATAGACTGCATGTCCACTCCTATCCAGCAAGAGTATAGACTGTGTATGACTTAGAAAAAATGTCCGCTAGGTTGAAAACCTCAAAAGAGGCATCCTAGGCAAAAGTTAGGACATAAAAAATACTCACCCAGAACTACATTGTGACTTAATCCTCTTCATTGAGGTACGTAAGAACTTGGAATTTCAATCTAAGTTGAATTGCATAAGTGTCAAAAAAAATATGTTCCTACAGTATCTGCCATAAAGATACTAAGTATGAAAATATTCTAATTAAATCATGGACTCACTCTAAGTATTGGTGGCTCAATGGGGGGAAAACTCTAATGGAATATGAGCTTCGTTCACATAAGGTGAAGTCTCCAAACTCTCTAAATTTGGAAGTTGAACCATTTAAAATGCTAAATTTGAGAGTGAAAGTTGACAAAATCTCTAAGTCTTCAAATCAAGGCCTCCAAAATTTCCATGTCTTAAGGTGGGAAAGATTTGTCCCTTTTCACCTTAAGTTGGTCTCTGTATGGATTTATCTGTAAGAAGATATACAAAAGTTTTCATGCCTTAAGGTGGACAAAATTTGTCCCTTTGCTCCTTAAGCTGGCCTCTCAAGGGTTTGTCCTTAAAAGGATCTCAAAATTTCCATGCCTTAAGGTGGAAAAGAATCGTCCCTTTGTGCCTTAAGCTGGCATTTGAACGGATTTATTATAGCACCATACTTGAAGATGAACTTGATAGGTCTAAAGGTGACGGAGGCAAAATTAAACTCTCTTACCTTAAGTGACCATTGAAAAGGGACCATACTTAAAGAAGACCATTGCATAAGTAAATGAATGAAAGGGTCCATACTTATAGAATAACATTGCATAAATGCATCAGTGAAAGGGACCACACTTAAAGAAACCATTGCATAAAGGCATCGATGAAAGGGCCCATACTTAAAGAAGTCCATTGCATAAGTGCATCAGTGAAAGGTTCTATACTTAAAGAAGACCATTGAATAAGTGCATTAATTAAAGGATCCACACTTAAGAAATACCATTGTACAATTGTATCGGTGAAAGAGCCCATAATTAAAGAAGACCATTGCATAAGTGTATCAATAAAAGGGCCCAAACTTAAAGAAGACCAGTGCATAAGTGCATCAGTAAAAGGGCACATACTTAAAGAAGACCATTGGAAAAGTGCATCAGTAAGAGAGCCCATACTTACAGAAGACCATTGCATCTTGAAGTCAAATTGGTTGGTCTTAGAGTGTAAGGAAGCAAAGTTAAACTCTCGCACCCTAAGCCGATTGTTGCACAACTACCATCTTGAAGTCAAATTGGTCGGCTTAGAGTGTATAGAGGCAAAGTTAAACTCTCGTAACCTGAGATAATTGTTGCAAAGCTACCATCTTAAAGTCAAATTGATCGATCTTAGAATGTACGGAGGCGAAGTTAAACTCTCATAGCATAAGTCGATTATTGCAAAGACACCATCTTAAAGTCAAATTGGTTGGTATTAGAGTGTATGGAGATGAATTTAAAGTCTTGCACCCTGATACAATTATTGCATAGCCACCATCTTGAAGCCAAATTGGTCGGTCTTAGTGTAATACCCCATACTTTTTCTAGCTTGAAAATTTTTCAAAGAATGTTAAAATATTTCTTTGAAAGATGAATCCACTTTTGTAAACATGGTATTTTAAATATTTTCACTTTTTTTCATGTGTAAAATTCAATAATCTTTCCATTGATACCAAATTTGCCCAAATCCCCGGATGAAGAGTTAGAGCCTTTTTAGTGAGACAGTGTATCACCTGAGCCTTTAGCGCGTCGCGGAGATAGCTCAAATGACAATTGTCAATTTCCAGTGTTTCTCCATGATAGTGGCACATCGCGCCAAACTTCTAGGTTGCAGACCAGGTGGCAACCCGATAGCTCCGCGTCGTGCCACCGTGCAATTTCCCATTTGTCACTTTCCAGTGACTTGGCCAGATAGTGGCGCATCGCGCCAAGAATGAAAGTCAGGAAATTTTCTCAAAAATTAAATACGTGTACTAGGGTTAAAAGGGTTAATTTTCCACCCTATATAAGCCTTATAACATGAGATTTGGCCATAATTCAGTAACTTATACTCAAGTACTCTCAAAACTCTCAAGAAACAAGCCCTATGGTTTTCATAGAAGGTTCAATTCCAAGGGAATTCACCATCAAATTTCAAAAATCTCTCCATCAATCTTCGTAGAATCACAAGCTAAGGTATGCATAGTGTTCATTCATGGACTCTTTTCATCCATGAAGCCCAAGAATCTCTTTTCTAAGTAAGTTTATGGATTTCTTTATGAATTTCATGTTTGGTTTGTTTTGTTTATGTTGAGAATGATCAATTGAATTCAAATCCATTTTGGGTGATCAATTTTATATGGAATTGATTTGTATAGACGTATATTCATGTGAACCTATAAATAAACCCTAGAATGATGAAATTAGATATGAATCATGATGTTTGATTGTTGTATAATGTTGTCTACATGTGCTATGCCTATCATGTGTTTGATTAAATGCCTAGATGAAGGAACAATGCTCAACTAGTATGATATCATGAAATCCCCATGTATGTACAAGCTTATGCATATCATATGTTTGATGAAATGCTTCAATATATGAATTATGAATTGTGTTATTGGTCATGTGTTCAAGTAAGCCATGCTATGTCAATTTTTTCTCATCGAGTCCTGGGGGTACTTGTACCCGACAATTTAGTTGTGTCCCTAGAGTTATGTCATGTTTTCAAGATACTCTCAATCAAGCTATGATTCATAGAACTCAGTTAGTATGACTCAGGAAAACCTAGCAATCTCAGAAATCTCAGTAATCTCAGTAGTTCAGTAATCTCAGTGATCTCAGTACTTAATAATCTCAGCAACCTCAGTATTCCCAATCAATCTCAGTAACTGCAATACTCTCAGTCAGTCCTCAGAACTTGATACATTCCATCAGTCAATGGATCTCAATAAATTTAGTTCTACTAAACAATACCATTAGAATCAGCTCAGTTCAGTTAATCAGTTCAGTGTCTTTCAGATGCGAGTAGGATTCAGCACCGAGCGAGCCTAGGGATGGGGACTCACCAGCTAGATAGGATTGATATCTCTAGAAGAAATACCTAAGTTCCAGAACTACGTAGCTAGCATCGGAATAGATGTCACCCATTAGATAGGACTGACATACTCAGGGATCACCCGTTAGATTAAGACTGACTCCACAACAGTTTTCTTTACCAGTGGCGCAGTACTGACACCCTTCCAGCTGGGGTTACAAATTGGACCCCAATTAGCTTACTATGGGGCATGTCGGTTAGATGAATACATCCCACAGTTTCAGTTACAGAATCAGGACTGTCAGGTATAGTCAATTCAGCCCAATAGTATAGATTTAGAACTGTCAGATACAGTCACTCCTTATCATTATAAATAGACTTTAGGATCACCCATTAGACATGACTGATCTCAACTATGGTTAACCAGTAACGGTATCATTAAATTTAGAGATCACCCGCCAGATAGGACTGATCTCAAATTCAGTTACTCAGATACAGTACGGAATCGGCTAGTTCCATCAAATTTAGGACTGTCAGATACAGTCACTCATGTTATCAGTTATATCAGTTATCAGAACTTATGTTATCAGTATTCAGCTTCAGGACTGTTAGACACAGTCAATCAGACCAGTTCTTCATAATTAAAACTATCAGAAATAGTTATTCATGTATCAGTAACATAGTATCAATCCTTCTGATATTAGTAACTCCATGTTATTAGTAAAATCAGTTGTCAGAACTTAGTATTCAGTCTTATCATGATGTTAGTTATAGTTACGTATGCATGCATGTATTCTCACATTCATGTTAGTCAGTCAGTTAGTATTGTTCATACATATGAACCTATTGCATTTAGCCTACCTCACTTGCATACCAGTACATTCAAAGTACTGACGCATTTGCGCTATGGTGTCTTATACCATAGGTTTAGAAGCACGAGCTCCAGAGAACCAGTAGCATCCCAGTTCAGCGATCAGAGTTAGCAGTGAGTCCTCATCCTTCAAGGATATAATAATCATATTACTATTTTAGTTTTTAGTTTATTTCAGTAGTTGGAGTTAGTTGGGGACATGTACCATCAACTCTTTATTCAAATAGTTTAGAAGCTTTCAAACTATAGTATGTTCTGACAATTATCTCAGTTGTTTTGGTAATGTTATACCACATTTTTCAGTTATGTACTAGTATTGAACCTTATGGCCTTTCAGCTCATGTTTTTGCATTTACGATATTATTACTATTATTCAGTGCTCAGTTTACAAATATCATTCATGGGTTAGCTTGTGGTCCTTTGGGGTCATGGGCACCGTGTAGCATTCCGGGTACCAAATTCGGGGCGTTACACTTAGAGTGTATGAAGGTGAAGTTAAACTTTCGTACCCTAAGCCGATTGTTGCATAGACACCATCTTGAAGCCAAATTGGTTGGTCTTAGAGTGTACGAAGGTAAAGTTAAACTCTCGCACCCTAAGTTAATTATTGCAGTGCCACCATCTTAAAGTCAAATTGGTCGGTCTTAGAGTGTACGGAGGTGAAGTTAAACTCTCATACCCTATGTTAATTTTTAACCACCATCTTGAAGCCAAATTGGTCTGTCTTAGGGTGTATGGAGGTGAAGTTAAACTCTTGCACTCTAAGCTAATTGTTGCATAGCCACCATCTTGAAGCCAAATTAGTCGGTCTTAGAGTGTACGGAAGTAAAGTTAAACTCTCGCACCCTAAGACGATTGTTGCATATTACTATCTACTCCAACCTTACAAAAAATGAAGAAAGAAAGTAAAAACACAAATAAGAGAGATGTTACCTGTCAGAGCATCACGACCTTAAAAGTTGTATATTACCAACTTGGATTGAGACAAGATGTTTTAATGAGAATAAATCCCTCAGAATCTAGTTTGTAGCAATCAAAACGCTCTTTGGTGGTGATGGTCCCACATCAAGATATACATTATTTGGCGAGGCAGTGTAAATCTGGAATCCTCTGCTGGACAACATATAAGATCGACTTCAAAAAAATTATCTAAAACAATCCAAGAAGTTTTAAAATCCAAATTTTGAATATGTTATATATGCATGTTTTCAAAATCTATAGAATCAAGAAGATCATAATTTCAATACTCTCAAATTAAGATATAATTTTTTTGGTGACGTTGCGTAAATCTGAAATTGCTGATACATCAAAACTCATTACTAATTTAGGGATAACACCTAAAATAATATCGAAGGTATTAAATTATAAATTCCAAATATGTTGTAGATATATTTGTCTAGTTTCAGAAGAATCAAATGACTTGCAATTTGTCATTCCTGATGCTTCAGGATATGAAAGTTTTAGTAAAGACGCACAGATCTGAAATTTTTAGCAAGTTAAAATTTTGGGCTAATATCAAAATATTATTGGGAATTATATTGAAGAAATTTAAATCTCAATTTTAGATATGTTACAGATCTCGAAGTTCAGTTTCTGGAACATTAAAGGTTTATGATTTCGATATTCTTAAATAGGATATGAATTTTCTACCACTAAGTTGTTGTGCTAAAAAAATGTGACGAAAATAAAAGAAAAGTAGGAGGGAAAGAACTTATCTCAATATTATTCATGGCTTGAAAACCCCAAAATTGATATTGAAAACATGTGGACCCTACATCCTTTTATAGAGTTGTAGGATGGATGTTTCCTTCTCTAATATAGTTCAAATTGGAAGAGCTTCCATCTCTAATATAAATTCGAATTGGAGGTTGTTTCCTTCTCCCATAAAAATTCAAATTAGAGGTTGTTTCATTCTTCAATATAAATTGAAGAGTTTTCATCTCTAATACAAATTCAAATTAAAGGTTGTTTCCTTCTCCCATACAAATTCAAATTGGGGGTGTTTCCTTCTCTAATATTAATTCAAATTGAAAGAGTTTTATTCCTGGTTAAGTAAGATGGTAAAAAGTTTTCCAAAATCTATTTGGAATGAGATATCATGCCTCACCAACGGGTCTTACGTGTAGAGATTCATTAAAAAAAGAGATTTTTAAAGAGGTAATATCAATATGTAAATTGCATGATTTAGCTTTAAGGAAATCATTGAAGCATGAAGGAAGAATGTTTAAATAAATCATACTTAAGTCTAGTCTCAAAAGGATTAAATATTTCGACAAGTCTTGAAGTAGAGGCATTTTGTGGGAAATAAAATTTTATTAAGTTGAAATCCGTACGAAATTTGGATTATGTTAAATTCAAAATATATTAGTCTCAAATACATATTGTGGACTGATATAATTGGATTAATCCAAGATATTATCATATTCTAGAGGCCCAAATAAGCACCACGTGTCAATGACATGGCATGCCAAGTCAAGTGAAGGAGTCAATAAGACCATGCCACATGTCAAAATGATGCAGCAGGCTTAGTGAAATCATAAGCCCATAAAAGGTGCCATGTCACCTAAATTTGATTGGTCGAAGGATGTCCATTTTCATCATGACTCTTCTTTTTCCACAACTACAAATAGGGGTCTCATCATTCAAAAAAGGGACCAATAACTTTAATAAAAAGTAAGAGAAAGATCATGGATCAAAGACCGCAATTTCTCTACAAAGTTCAAGCATTCAAAATAAGTTCATCGAGATCAAAGATCAAGACTGTAAGATTTAACAACAAGCTCAAAAGCCCTTGAATTCAAGCATAGGTAAAGATCAAGTCCATCAAATCAATAAATAATGTTTAATTTTAAGATCAAGATTTAAGCCTTTGAATTTTGAAAAGGCGAATCAGAGGATTCATAGAGATAGTAACACTCAAATTGAAATCAATAAATTGATTGTTGCAATATTTTTCTTGTCACGATTTATTTATTTTCGGCCTCGAAATTTTACTGTCCAACAATTACTAATCCCAACACTACTAATCTCAACATTACTAATACACCTTATTCAGTACTATTCCTGATGTATATAATTGAAGAGACAAATTCATGATTTAATGTTATCAATTCAAACTATTCTAAACACATAATTCATTAAATTGTTTTTGGTTCAAGAGATATTATTTGTATATATCTTTTTATACATCTGACCATGAAAAATTTTGAGAAAAATTAACTTTCATCTGAGGGATGACATTTTTCTTTGTTTGATGGAAAATATTTTGACGCTAAACACCAAAATGTAATATACTTTTTTCAGAATATTTTCTAAAAATATTTTTTGTTATACCAAATAGAGTCCATCTATTTTATCTTACTGGGGAGTTATGCCAAAGTAGAAAGGAAAAAAACGATAGAAAAGAAAGAGTTATTAACAAATTTGGACCTCAGTTTTTGGAATTTGAAAGTAATAGTAGAACATAAACAAGAAAGGTGAGTACTTGATGGGTCTATAGTAAAAAGAAAAAATGCTATTATTATAAGGTGACTAATTTTTAGGGTTGGACTGAAGATTGATTTAGTTGGGTTTGAAAGTAAATATATATGGCTATAAAATATTATATTAAGAACAGAATGTGAAATTAATGATTATGGCCCACTAGATCCTTATATTTGTCTGAGTTTGTAAATTGGACATCTCTACTTCGACCTTTGTTGTTTGAACCCCTCAACTCATCAAAAGATAAAATCTTAAACTCTTCTGACTATTGACCAAGCTTATGTGGAAACTTAACAGGTGAGTTGGAATAAAGTGTTTGATTTTATTCATATAGAGCGCATACCCAACAATACTTTTAATTAAAAATATTATTTTTAAAAAAGAAAAGAAATGTAAATTTGTTCTTCTTTGTTCCACAACTCTCTTCCTTTACCCCATACTTCCATTTTCCCCATTTTTCACCACCAAAAACCTTCAATCAATATATAAAAAGTAATATTAAAAATAGAGAGAATGTCTAGATGTACCTAAACAAGAAACTCATTATTTGATTTAGATAGAGATAGCTCACCGATTGGTGGTATTTTCTTAATGAAGAAAGACTCAATGATGTAGGTGACTTAGTTGGTGATTTAAAGGTTTAATGGTGATTGTTCACGATGTTATTGGTAGAGGAATAAAAAGGGAGGAGATGAGGCATTAGTTCATCGACCGGCGGTATTGATGTGGAACGAAGAGATGAAATTGAAGGTGGGTGTTTTAGTATTGTTAATGGATGAAGCATTGGTTTTTCTAATTTTTGTGTAGAAGGGAGTTTGGTGCTGATATAAGGCCATGAGTGGGTTGTGGAGGGAGAGATGATAGTTGTAGGGATGGGGTTAGAGATGGTGTTCGTCGGTTGGGGAAGGGAGGGCAGATGAAAGTGAGATAAATAAAATTTTAATTTATTATTTTGCTTTTTATATAATATTATAGATTAATAATTTTAAGAAATAACTAATAAAGATAATTATTATATGACATTGATTTATGTGATGTGGATATGACGAGTCATTTATTTTAGGGCGAGTGAGCTACACACATGGTACGAGGGGTTTAAAATCTTGTGTTTTGATGAGTTGAAGGGATTAGATGACAAAGGGCTAAGTAGAGGTGTTTCACTTTACAAACTCGGATAAGTACAAGGGTATAGTAGATCATTTCGCCTATATATAAAGAATGGAAAAGAGTCCAAATTACCCCTGAACTATCTGAAATAGAGAAAAAATATCCTCCATTTGTTTTTGGCTCAAAAATACCCCTTTATTTGATTTTTGTCGTAAAATACCCCCACCTTAACGGAGTGCCACCAACCACACAACATGGAAAAAGATTGCTACATGACCAATCCACGCCAGTATCTCATTTATGAAAAAGGGACAAACTACCCCTAAACTATCCAAAATAGAGCAAAAATACCCTTCATTTATTGTTTGGCTCAAAAATACGCTCAATTTGTTTTTTGGCTCAAAAATATCCCTAGGTTTATTTTTTAACGCACAAATACTCCTCACTTTAATCAAGTACCACCAAGAACACCATAAGAAAAAAAGTTGTCACATGGCAATTCTACATCAACATTTCATTTAATACCCAGCTGAACCACTTAACCATCCAACTTAACAGTCCATTTAATAACCGTTCTAGACCCATCCTTAAAACATTCAACCTATCTTCATAAGTAAAGTGTAAAGATAGATCCACCTTTCATTTCACTTGAGCTTTACTGAAAAAAATTGATGCAGACTAGGGATTTTGAGAGGAAAGAAAACCCTTAGTAGACCTTTTATTAGAATTCCACATCACCAAATCTAAATCAATCAATATTACTTAAATCAAAATAAATATTAGACTTATTAAATAAAACTGATACAATTAATGAGTTTTATTTTATATTTCGTTAGCCCAATTGTTATATTTTAATAAGTTTAATTTTTATTTTAACTGTGTGGATCAAATTTTATTATAATAGGTCCAATTTTTTTTTTAATTTTAAATAATATTGATTGATTTTAGATTTGGTAATGTGGACCTCTAACAAGAGGTTACGTGGAAAAAAGTTTTATAAAAATAACTATTACAAAATAATGGCACGAATGAACCTTTTTGTAACGGTAGTGACATAGATGAGCCAAACTTTCAATGATAGTGACATAGATGAGCCAAACTTATAACAAATGATATAGATGAGCCATTTTTAATAGTTTGTATATTTGAGCCTTTTCCCTATGCCAATTAAGTTATTGGCATTTTCAGTAGAGAGACATGGGTTACTTTTTGTTGCATTTAATCTCATTACATGCTCTTAATTCTTTGATTTTTGGTGGCTTAATATGGTCATATTTTTCTTGAAATGCAAGAGATGTCTAAATCTATTTGATTATTCTAACTAATGAGACATCTATTACAATCGATAATGTATCTATTGAAACAAATGACTCATTTGTTTGATTATTTTCAACAGATGAGTCATTTGTTACAGTAAATGACTCATCTATTACAATGTATATCTATATTTATTTGATCTCTTCCAACATATGAGTCATCTATTACATTATGCATATGCCTATATCTGTTTGATTATTTTCAACAAATATAACTGATAAAGCATCTCTTGAAACACATGATTCATCGATTTGATTATTTCCAGTAGATACATTTGCTGAAATATTTGAACTTAGTAATCTATTTTTAGTAATAATTTATATGTTTTCAAATCAAAGGATAAAATAGAATTCATGACAACAAATGGACTTCAATTTATATTGCTAAAATATTGTCATCACCAATTAAATAATACAATTAACTAAAATACTAAAAATAAAATATTGTCATCAATAAAAAAAAATATTATCATCAATAATAGTTTGCACATCCAGATAAATAAATTACAATCCAAATCAAGGCTCCAATGTTTTATACTCTACCTCAACAGCCCAAACCTCTTGCATCTTTGCTACTGTATTGTTATCCAATAAGGTCCTTGGAGTTGTCATAACAGTGCTAGTTAGCAAACATTCATTAAATGCAAGAACGTATGTCCCTGCTACAACACTAGTCTCATTTTTGGGAAGGTCCTATTTTCGACCTTCAAAAACCATCTTTCATTCAGCAACTTCTGTGATAAGTAATTCACTATGTCACTTTGCTTTAATAATTTTGGGAACAACTCCAACAGTGGCTCCATGCAAATAAAAAA
>NC_061119.1:115394481-115430564 GCF_002878395.1 Capsicum annuum
AATAATTTTGGGAACAACTCCAACAGTGGCTCCATGCAAATAAAAAATTCTCACTTCTTAAAGACTGTTAAGTTGCAGTCGTAAACATTCATGACTCCCTCATTCATGAAGATCTCAACAGTCAAATTTTTTTTAATTTTTTAAGTCCATCACTGTAAGAAGCCTCTTTGCCCTAATTCAATCCATGACACATGAAAATGACCTCTTCCCTCTACAATAGTCAATGACATCATCATCCTATACAAACTCAATAATTAAATCCTCAATTTTGTTGCCAATGGGAGTTGTCACTTCTTCACTAAGTTTGTTGTACCTACTTAAGTAGTTATTGTAAAAGTTGAGGTCCATGATTCTATCCCCAAGATCATAGTACTCTGTGAAAGCAAGGTGCCTCTCCCTCATGAAGTGAAGAATTTCATCAACATACTGTGATATAAGAATACAATTTAATTAAGTTAGTAACTTATAATAAAAAATGAAAAGATACAATAGATAGACCATTTGTTGCAACAAATGACTCGTTTGTTGTAATAGATGGGTCATCTATTGTATAAGTTCTCTGAACTTACTAATAATTACCCATCTACTTTAACTTATGCTATGAATAGATTACCCACCTACTACAACTTATGCAATAAATTCGTAATCTATTGTAATAGAAGGATAATCAGTTGTAATAGATGAGTCATCTATTGCAACAAATGGTCCATCTATTCATAGGTTCTTGATACAAGAACAAGGAGCCCTAAGAGTACAAGGTATTATCTAAGGGTCAAGGCTTCGAAATTAGCAAGCAATTGAAGACATTTTGGAGTATTTTAAAGCTTTGGTTAAGAGAAGGAAGGAGGGAAACTTATACACTCAAGGGGCACCTCAAGTGAAGGGCATTGAAGATATTTTGCACTCCAAAGTGACACTCAAGAGGTGCCCCAATTCCCTCTCTCATTAAGCCCATTTTTGTCCATTGAATGTAATAGTATAAATAGACCATTTTACTTCTCTTTTCATTAGACTTTTGATGATATTGAAAATGACTCTTAACTTGTAGTTTTTAGTCTCTAGTTGGTAACTTGAATCTGAAATTTGGACCTTAATACATTTGGAGTTGGTTTTGCACTTGTATTGGGTTATTTGGCAAGAAAGGTCTGCTTGAGGAAGTGTGAGTCCTTTGGGTCACCTAAGAGAGTGGTTTGAGCTTCCATTAGTGAGGTGTGATTTAAGATTCGATACATCTTCTTTTGTTAACCACATAGTGGAAGTAAGGATCTCTCTATTGTCTTTATGTTTATGCAATTCTTCTTCTCCATCTCCTTCTAGTGTGTTGATTTTCCCTTTGTTTACTTGCTGATTTTTGCATTATAGTGTCAATTTCGTGTGTTTGGTAGTATATATTCTATCATTTGGTATCAAAGCCTTGGTTAGGATTGTTCCAACATCCCTAAATCTTGGTTTTAGTGTTCTTATTTTGAAAATCTCAACAAAAAAGAGTTTAAAAAAAATCAAAAAATACAAAAAAAAATGGTGTCTATTGTTGTCTTGTGTTAGATCTGAATTTAGAACTTAGATCTACAAGTTTTTACTTTGTCTTTGAAGTTCCTTGCACTAGATCCTTGCTCTCTAGTGCCTAGGGAGTCTAGATCTACTTTTAGAGTGAAGTTTGGTTGAGTTTGAGCAAAAAACCCTCCATGAATATGGTGTTTTTGAAGCCTTTTAGCTAAGATCCGAAATTGAGCTTGCTATTGGATGTGTGTTGTGGTTAATTTTTATTGGGTTGAGTTTGTTTTGTCACAAGGAACCTAGATCTATAAAAAAAATCAGATTTGGAGTTCATTTGCTTGTTGGTCAAACTTGGTCAACACTTGAATATTCATCGTGTTCATCCATCATATTCATATTTTAGTAAAGAAGAATATTCAAATGTGTTGTTTGATCTAAAAGAGGGAAGAAAGAGAGTGAAAAAGTTGTTAATCCAAAAGCATATTCAAAGAATATTCTATTCTTCCAAAAGGAGGAGGGGACAAAGGGACAACAAAGTACACTTGCAAGTACGGGGGAGGGGGGGGGGGGGCCATTGCATTTCCATTTCCATTTGAGACTTAAAAGAGCTCTAATTTGCTTCTTACCCCTCCAAATCCGAAAATTCTTTTTCCCAAAGAGTTGTTTGGCCGAGACAAAGGTTTTGGAAAATTTTAAATTTCGAAAAGTGACAACCAACCACGTATTGCCACATCATCACTTGTGATCAACCAAAATTAACCTCTAAACTTAGATTTCCTGGTTTCTAATTTTTGATCCTAGTTTCTTTTAGGCTAATTCTATCACTAATTTGCAAGCTAGTAAGTACCTACTAGGTTGGTAATTAGTCTAGAGTTCGTTTATTTCGTGTCTTCGGTTTTTGTGTGCTTTTTTCATTTTTAAGTCGTAGTATTTTGTTGGTTCAAGTTTGTGCATCACTTTATTTGAGTCATTTCAAACAAAGATCGATTTT
The DNA here is from genome assembly GCF_002878395.1 of Capsicum annuum. NCBI lineage: Eukaryota > Viridiplantae > Streptophyta > Magnoliopsida > Solanales > Solanaceae > Capsicum > Capsicum annuum. The sequence continues at coordinate 115,396,970 of NC_061119.1, forward strand.
GGATCAAAGCTTCTCACCTCTCAAGTAACTTGTAAAGTATTGCTGATTCTCTAATACTTATGAGGCTAAGTGTGAGGTGAGGTTGAGCGTGAGTGAAGTGAGGCTTTTGAACTAAATTGTTTTCTCATTTTGTAGGTTGAGTTGCTTGCTATGTTTTTGTTCTTTTAGTTATATTTTCCATGGAATCTGAAGATACTACTTCCCAATCTTCGGGAAATGATGCTATTGAAGCCTTGATGGCTCAGTTTGATGCCCTTGCTCGAGAAATGAGGAGTGATAAATCAGCCTTGAGGAGGGAAATGAATAATGATAATGATACCTTGAGAAGTAATGTGGATGCTATGAGGGGTGAAATGGTGACTATGAAGGGTGAAATTTCCACTTTTAGTGAAAGGCTTGATTGTGTTGAAAGTAGGAGGAACTCACGACCTTCTACTCCTAATCCCTACCATGCATCCTCTAGTGTCTAAGACAATAACTCTTCCATGACTATAATACCCAAAACCCTCCACCAAATTCTTAACCCTCCAAGAGTTCCACAAAACCAGCCACTAAACCAATCCCAAACCTCCCCTAACCGGACCCTACAAAAGCCATTACATCACCAAATGAACCAAGTCCAACAAGGGGGACTTGGAACTCAAACTCTACCACTAAATCCAAACCAAATACCTCCACAAAATACCACATACCAAATACCAATTCCCATGGACAAAAGACCTTACCATCCACTACCTCCAATGCCACAAGTTCAAGTAACACATAATCAAAGACCAAACCCACTAACCCAAAGGCCTCAAATCCAAAACCCACAGATCTAAATTGAGGATTATGGTAGAAGGGAGCAAGAAGGATATGAAGTTACTCACAATAATTATTGGTTTGATGAGGGAGAGAGGGGAAGATATGAGCAAAGGATACCTTATGGTAGATTCCGAGGGCAAGATGCAAGGCATGGGCATGGTGATCAACCAAGAATCTAAGACATTGGCATTAATTCAATCAAGGTTGGCATTCCAATTTTCAAAGGTGAGAGTGATCCGAAAGTGTACTTAGATTGGGAATCTGCTTGTGAAAAGATTTTTCAAGAGAATGACCTTTTCAAAGAAAAGAAAAGTTGCTATGCTATTGCTCACTTTGAAGGATATGCTAACACTTGGTGGGATTACACCAAAAGATTTGATGATGTGTTGATTGATGGCCAACCACCCCCTTGGGAGATGTTGAAGAGAGTTATGAGAGAAAGATATGTACCGAAGCATTATAGGCATGAGCTTCTAGCCAAACTTTACAATCTAAAGCAAGGAAGCAAGAGTGTCATGGCCTATTATGATGAATTTCAGCAACTTGTCTTAAAACTCGACCATAGAGGTGAACAAGTGTAACATGATGTTATCCGCTTCAATATTGGGTTGAACAAGGACATATCCTCCCGTTTGACTCTTCACAAGTTTGGAACCATGGTTGAAGTCTTCCAAGCTGCCATGGAGATTGAAAAATAGAACAAAGAAAGGTCGTCTTATAAGCTTAGAGTCCAACAAGGTTCAGTTTTGACAAGAAACAAAAAGGTAAGTCCTTTGACTTTAGGTTGGAACAAGAACAAATCTTATACATCTTATTCTTTTTCTTCTTCTTGTTCTTCTTAAATATCAACCAATCAAGTGTCATATCAACCTCTAAAGTTGGAGGTAAAGCCGAATGCCCTTCTTCTCTCATCTAAGGGTTTACAATGTTTCAAGTGTCAAGGTTGGGGTCATAGGGAAAGTGAGTGCCCTAACCAACATAATGTGATTCTAAGGGAGGGGAAGCTGTATTATCTTGGTGAAGAAGTGGAGTTGGAAACCGAGGAGAATGATGAAAACTCTCAAGATAGAGAGTGCATAGAAATCGAAGTTAAAGGGTAGGGTAGTGAAGAAGACGTGTTTCCATGTGAATAAGAATGTGATGTGCCTAGTTATGTTGTTAGGAGAACTTTGTTTAGTAAGGTCTTGGATGATCAAATAGAGAACCTCTTTCATACTAATTGCCTTATTAAAGAAAGTTTGAGCTCAATGGTCATAGATAGTGGGAGTTGTGTGAATATTGCTAGTGTCACCTTGGTTGACCACTTGAAACTAGCCACTATCCCTCACCCGAATCTATTTAAGCTTCAATGGTTAAACAAGTGTGGTGAATTGAAGGTCAAACGACAATGTGTGATTAGATTCAAGATATAGAATTATAATGATAAAGTTTTATGTGATGTAATACCTATGGAAGCATGTCACATATTGTTGGGAAGGCCTTGGCAATTTGATAGGCACACTATACATGATGGAAGATCTAATAGGTACACCTTTGTCCATGGTGGCCAAAAGTTTACTATTCTCCCTCTTCCACCATCTAGTGTGAATGAAATCCAAGAAAAAACCAAGAAATTGGATGAGAAAAGAAATAAGGAAAAGGGAGGGGAGGTTTCGGATTGTGAGAAGGGAAAAGGGAAGACCACTTTGTTTGTAGGAATTGCCTACAAAGGTTCCTTGATACTTAAAAACTCAAAGGCTAGCAATTTACATAGCCTTGATTCTTCTTATTTGCAGGTTCAAGTTCATGAATTATCAAATAAATATCAACAAGAAATATCACATGAAAGTGGCCTCAAAACACCCTTGGTCGAGAGCTTAAAAAAATGGTCTGTCCTAGTCCAAACTGAGGTAATAATGCTATTCCCTATATTTCCTTGAGCTTAAATTGTTGTAATGTGATTCCTTATGTAGAGGTTTTAGAATTTCTTGATGTAAGTGTGCATGTTTCTTCTTTTGTTATCTCTCTTGATATGTATAATAAACCATGTGCACATAAGATTAGCTCACTACTTGAATATGAGACTAGTGTGATTGAAAATTTTCAAGTTAGTGTTGATGTTAGTAATGATGGTCTTGATATTGAACATGGTCTTTTGAACTTGTGTAATGATAGCCATGATATTAATCTTGTTCATAGTGTCCTTGTGTTTGTCCTAGTGGTGGGTAATGCCTTGAATGATTGTGAGCTTGGTAACTTAGTGAAAGGAGTGGGCCATCTCGGCTTAAACCTTTATCCTTTGGTTCCATTTGACCCCGGAATACTCTTGAGATGTGAAGGTTATAGTAGCTGGTCATACTCACTTATTTTTGATATTGATGCTATTCATGTCTTTGGTATACTTTATGCTAAGATTTTTATGTCAAATACTAAGGATATGTAGGTGTATGTCAAGTGTGAGCAACCATGGGTTGGTAATAAGAGTGTGGTACTAATACTAACCCTCCTACCAAGAGGATTGTGTGTTTGTTTTGCTCTCTCTTTGGTTTTTGCAAGTTCTGAATTTAAGGACAAATTTCTTCAAGATGGAGAGGATGATACAAGCACAAGGAGCACCAAGAGTACAAGGTATTATCTAAGGGTCAAGGCTTCAGAATTAGCAAGCAATTAAAGACTTTTTAGAGTATTTTGAAGCTTTGGTCAAGAGAAGGAAGGAGGGGAACTTATACACTCAAGAGGCACCTCAAGTGAAGGGCATTGAAGATATTTTGCACTCCAAAGTAACACTCAAGAGGCGCCCCAATTCCCTCTCTCATTAAGCGCATTTTTGTCCATTGAATGTAATAGTATAAATAGACCATTTTACTTCTCTTTTCATTAGACTTTTGATGATATTGAACATGACTCTTAACTTGTAGTTTTTAGTCTCTAGTTGGTAACTTGAATCTGAAATTTGGACCTTAATACATTTGGAGTTGGTTTTTCACTTGTATTGGGTTATTTGGCAAGAAAGGTCTGCTTGAGGAAGTGTGAGTCCTTTGGGTCACCTAAGAGAGTGGTTTGAGCTTCCATTAGTGAGGTGTAATTTAAGATTCGATACATCTTCTTTTGTTAACCACATAGTGGAAGTAAGGATCTCTCTACTGTCTTTATGTTTATGCAATTCTTCTTCTCCATCTCCTTCTAGTGTGTTGATTTTTCCTTTGTTTACTTGCCAATTTTTGCATTCTAGTGTCAATTTCGTGTGTTTGGTAGTCTATAGGCTATCAGTTCTTTGAGTCTGTTAACAAATTACCCATCTACTATAACTTATACAACATATGGGTTATCAGTTATAATAAATGGACATTTAGTTACAGCAGATGAGTATCTGTTGCACAGGTTCTCTGAACCCATATTAACAGATTACCCAATCTACTGTAACTTATGCAACAAATGGGTAATTTGTTGCAATAGATGACATTTATTTTAATGAATCTCTAAACCTGTTAACAGATTACCCAATATACTGTAAACTAATGCAACAGATGGGTAATTTGTTGCAAAATATGACTTAGAATGTTAGAAATAAAAAGATAGAAGGTTAAAAAGTAAACTTACCCAGTCCGCATATCACACCTTCATATCTGTCATGTTCTTGAAGTTTTTTTTGGCCCAAATTCATGCATAAAGTATAATTCTTAGGCCTTTTTGGATCTAATCACTGTGTTTAGCTTAGACTTCTTGGCGGCTTTTACCAACTTATAGATATTCACCTTATTCAGTTGTCCCTACTTTTCAGTGGCTCCTTGTACTTGCTCAATATTGGAATGAGAAGAAGTTATAATTTTTCTTGATTTAATACTTGATAGTACCTTTGAAATTGCTCTTTTCTTCCTCCTAACCTCTAATGGCGTTAATAGCTCTGTCAACTTTCTTTATGGTATGATACCCTTCTTAGACGTAAATTCCTTAATAATAACAATCAGAGCATCAATGCTTTTAATCAAATTTTCATGTATGTCCTTGCACTTTTGGAATTTGCAAGTAGAACATGAGCTTGAAGAGGAACCAAAAGAGGTGGTATGCCTACTGACAGGGTTAAATCCATCACAACCACCACTAGTATGACCATTATCATGGTCAACTCTTTTTTCAAACAAATTTTCATAAGCATCATCAATATGATGATCACCATGACTGCCACCAAAATCACCAACTCCATCACCATCACCATCATCACCACCACCACCAGTACCAAAATCCATTATAGCATCACCAAAAACCTCAACATGAGGCTCAACAAGAACAAACTAACCTTCTTTAGTTGCTTCTCTTTTTGATGGCTGTTGGTCCAACCAATTCTTTCTTTATTAAGTCCACCTTTGGGTCTAGTTTTTTTCAACAATACCTAAAGTAAAAAAAGAAGGCATCTCAAAATATTGCTCAGTAGGTACAAGATAGAGATGCACAACCTATAAATAAAAGTAGATATATTAAAATCAAAAAATAATTTGCAAGACATTTGCAACAAAAAAGTCATCTATATTAGATTACCCACCTGTTGCATTAGTCCGCAGTAGATTAGGTAATTTGTTAATGAGTTTAGAGAACCTATGCAACAGATGGACCATTTGTTGATGACTTATCTATTTCAACAAATTGTCTATTTGTTGCAATAGATTACCCATCTATGCAAAAGTCGCAATAGACGGGTAATCTGTTAATAAGTTCAGAGAATCTATGCAATATATAGATCATCTGTTATATCATATGACTCATTTCTTGTAATAAATTATCCATATGTTGTAACAGATTAACCATATATTGTATAAGTTGCAGTAGATGCGTAATCTATTAATAGTATCAAAGAACCTATGTAATAAATAACCCATCTATTGCATTAGTTACAGTAGATGGGAAATCTACATAGAAAAGTTACAACAGATGAGCTATCTGTAGCTATAAATAATCCATCTATTACAATATATTAACTTGAGTAAAATTATATTTATTTCAAAGAAGACTTACTGCATCGTCAAGAGGGCTGAAGAGATCAAGTGGATTCATCTTTGAGTTATTTTTGGTAGGCAACCACCAAAGAATTCTTGGATGAGAAACCTCATCATAGTAGTCCTCGACCTACTATTGGAGGTGAGGAATGACTTCAAATGTCCAAGCTTAAAAATATAAACATGACGCAAGAAAAGTCAACATAATTATTCAATAGCATAAATAAATAAATAAAAGAAAGACTAAATAAATAGTGATAAAATTTACCATGAAAGCCCAAGAAAAGTCGTACAAGCTATAATATTTGGAGATAACTTTTTTAATAAGTATTTGACAGTGAAGAAATAGCTTTCATATCCAACAATGGCCAATAACTCATTTATTGTTTCTTTGCTTTTATAGGTTTTGGTGGGTGTCTTTTAGTTAATGTCTTGCCTTTCTTTGATGCTATCTTGATGTCTTGCTTTCCTTTAAATTTTTCAAAGGTATTTCCATGGGAAGAGGTTCAAATAGAGGATATCATCTCAGGCTAGTCACTATGGCAAACTCTTTCATGCCAAAACAAATCTGTATACCACAGTAATTTATCCATATTTTATCCATCTTTTTGTCCTCATCCTTCAATTTCTCATCATCACCCTTATACTTGATCCTGTGCTTGAGAAGACCATATACCATGGTTATTTAAAAGCGTATATTGTTGTCCTTCAGCAGATCAAGAAAGTATCCAAAGCATCTGGACTTAAAATAATCCTTCAGTTTTTCATCCCTAAAAATCTTCTAAATATATCAAAATTTTTACCCATGAGAGATTTAACTACAAAATCATTGGTCAAATTTGTATGGTTATCTATAGACATCTTAACTTGGAACTTGTCAATACAACAACTTTAGACAAGATCATGCTGGGTTTTCAATCTATATTCACGTTGAATCGATAATGTAACAAGATCATCATCAACATCGTTATCATTTTTTTTCAAGATCCATATTTTTTCACATCATCTTCTTTATCACTTTCTTTTTCCTTTTCATCCTTATTCCTTCATGACTTTCTTCATCATATCTATCTTTTTTCTTATTTTTATTTTCATCATCCCTCTCTACAATATTTTTTTTTATCTCCCTCAACTTTTCTTTTTACATCATCTCCTTTAGTAGATTGTTCAATATTTTTATCTTTTTCTATAACTTTATTCTCTACATATGGTAATACTTCATCTATTACTGAAAGAGCTTGAACAAGATCTTCTATTGGTGTTTGTAATTTAGCGTTTTTGGTTTCTTTGTCAGAAGTTGATTCACTTTCTTTTCTTTTGGGAGCCTAATTTTATCTACAAACAAGAGAAAAACAAAAAAGATTATAATTGATTTGTGCATCATTAAAAAAAGTAATAGAAAATTTAATAAATACAACACATTACAAAAATATTTCCAGCAGATGACCCATCTGTTGTAACAAATGGGTCATTTGTTGCAACAGATGGGTCATCTGTTATAATAAATTACTCATTTGTTATAATAGATGTGTCATCTATTGGAAGAAATCAAAACAAGCTTGCTACTAGTTTGATTTTTTCCAACAAGTTACCCATTTGTTGCAACAAGTGGGTTATCTGTTGGGTGACCTATTTTGATTTCTTCCAATAAATGACCCATCTATTACAACAGGTGGGACATCTGTTGGCAACAGATAACCCATTTGTTGCAACAGGTGGGATATCTTTTGGTAAATGATGACCCATATATTGCAACAAGTGGGACATTTATTGTCAATAGATAACCCATCTATTGCAATAGATGTGTTATCTATATTAATAACCCTTCAGGTTATTTTCCATATATCTGCTTATTTTCACTGTTAGATCTTCTCTATAGATGCCTCAAGTCATTTATGACTTGATGGAACTAGCAGTTCGATTATCGAGAAATTTATTTTGTCTTTAGAGCCAATTTTTTTTAAGTCTTCGCTGGCTCTAAATAGCCACCAAGCAGAAACTTCAGTGAAATAATCTCAAATGCAAATTCTGATGTTCCATCATCTTTAAAATATTAATTTTAGGTTAGGAAGACTCTTGGTTTGGGTGTCGAGGCACCTGGTCTCATTTTAACCTATTGGTTGGAAAGTTAAGAAATTAGAAATTAGGTATGGGACCCATACTTTGTTAAAAACGACCTTGAATGGAAATTTTGACTACGTCATTGAGTCCGAAGCATTGAATTTAGTATTATTAAATAGTTTATTTATATAAACAGGATACTGGATGAATCCCAAGGGGTTGGCGAAGACTTGGAAAATTCCAAGTCTCAGCTGTGATCTGGTGCACCTGCGATCACGGGCCTTGGATTACGACCACAATGTGGCAGCGTGTAAGTGCTGCAATCATAACACTTTAAGTCAAAAACATGACTACCTTGCCAGTCGGCCAAAACCATAATCACAAAGGTAAATATCGCGATCACTACTTCTAAATCTGAGGCCTTGTGTCCCAATAACGCTTGTTAAGTCATGATAGTGACTACTAAGGACCTAATATGGGTATAAATACCCCATTATAGCTTATTTTGCTCATTCTTCACTCATCTTCTTGAGATCTAACACTAGATAGTGAGATAACTAGGGATTTAAGCTTGTGGGTGATTTGAGAAGCTTGATTAATGCTTATTTCATGATTCCCCTTCAGATTTGAGGTAAGATTCCTTAAGATTCATGGTTGATTTTTCCATTTCTTGACTAAAAATTCCAAAAGCTTGGGGACTTGATTTTAGCCCCAAATTAGCTTAGATTCCACCCATTTTGAGGGTAATGATTCTTTGAGCATGTGGGAACATTGAGTTGGTTTTGAAAATATGGTTTTTCGTAAATAGGACCCACATGAGATTTTAGGTAATATTTGGACCCAAAGCACCATAGTACGATATGGGTATCATTATTCTTATATTGATGAGAAGAATGTGATTTTGATAGCTTGGCATCTTACGAAAGCTTCTCAAAAGGGAAAACAGTTATTTAGCAGATCTTGTGAGCTTTCTTTAGCGTCTAGGTAGGCTAGGTTTTACCCCTTGTTAGAATGAACTACTTTATAGTTTGTTTATGATATTGTGTTAGATTTAGGATGGGTTTTAGGTGTTGGTGTGATAAATTGAAATACTTGGGATTAGTTGTATCATTTAGGCCATTTTAGATATCATTTGGAGCATGATTAGCCTAGTTATTCCTATCTTAGGTGCAATTGACCCTGTAGGATCTTGTTTGGGATGAAAATATCTTAGTTGCTCCATTAATGAGCAGATTTCCTTGGTTACTTGAGTCTATGATGAAACTTACCCAAGTTACCTTACTTTAGGTGAAATTGACTTAGTTGTCTATATTAGGAGGAATTGCTATCCTAGGGATAGTTATGTCTTGTTTAACATATAAAAGTGGATTTAGATACCTTAGCCTAGTCTAGGATAGACATTGCTTAGTAAATGATTTCGAGGATTTAGAAGTGGGCACTTTGACCCACCTTAGGTCAAGACTTCTAATAGTTATTGAAGACCCTTGATGTTCTTGTATAAATCTAGGAAGATAGTTATTTTGTTGATATTTAGATGCCTTGGTACTTGTTGGTTATGGTGAATGACGTTGGAAGTAATGCTTAAACTATTGATTTATAAATGAGACCTTGAGTATGATATTGGATAAGTCATAAATTAAGTTATAGATTATGCTATGAATGAACCATAGATTATGCCACAGATTAGCTATTGATCAAGCTATTGATAAGTTATTGATTATGCTAATAATAAGCTCTCTATTATGCTAATGATGGGCCATTAATTAGGCCATTGATGAGTTATTGCCTATGCTTTTGATAAAATATATGGATTATGTTAATGGTCATGCTTATATACTATATTGGCAATCATGCTATTGATTATGCTAGAACTCACAATTTTGATTATGTTAATATACTACGTTAATGGTTATGCTATTGGCCATTTTGACGATGATATTAATTATTAATACCCCATAAAAATTTTAAGGATGACTATGTTATTGATGATATTGATGCTTACATTATGATGATATATACCCAACAAGTCCAGAGGATGATTATGATGATATATATACCCGACAAGGCCGAAAGATGATTATAATGATATATATACCCAAAAGGCCAGAGAATGATTATGATATATATACCCAACAAGGTCAGAGGATGATTATGTTGATATACTCGGCAAGGCTGGAGGATAATTATGGTGATACATATGCCCACAAGATCAGAAGATGATTATGATGATATTTATGAGGATATTGTTGAATATCTATATCGGTTTGAGTCCAACTGTACGTATTTTACTAAAATGATATACTTATTATGATATGTTGACATTGGGGGTGTGAGATTGACAATTTAGCTAAGTTGGAAATAAGAAAATAGTTATAATGTAGTATGATATGAATAAACCCTAGTGATATAATTATTAGTTGATAATTATTGGAAGTTGATAAATATTGGCTAGTTGACACATGTTGGTTAATTGGTAAATATGACTAGTTGATAAGTGATGTTTATCTGCTATATGAAGATTAGTTAATAAATGATTTTAGTGGATAAAGGATGATTTATTGATACATGAGGATTAGTTGTTACATGATGGTTAGTTGATAAGTATTGATTAATTGAAAATTATGATATGGTAAATCGATATTTATTGTGATAAATGACTTGGATAAATTCCAATTATATTATGAGAGTTGATAAATGACGATGATAGGTTATTCTATCTTGTTTGTACCTTTCAAGCTTATGGGGGTTTGCGATGGGTTTACTTTTCTACACCAATTGGCGTATGGGAGCCAATTTTGTAGTTTTGTTTGCATGTGTTGATGTTTTATGTTATGTTATGATGATATTCCAGTTATCTATTTATTCATGTATAGCAATGTTGGGATATTTTAGGTTCATTTCCTAACCTTGATTTAGTTACGTTATCTTGTATTATATCATTCTTATATCATGATTTATCTCAGTCGGTCGATGTTACTACTGAGTGCCCATTGTTTTGGTACTCATACTATACTTATGTGCTTTTTTGGTGCAAATCCGACCACTACATACCGCTTTTGATCAACATTCATGCTATGTTGATATCTGGAGATAGGGTGAGCTTTTGGAGTCCAATCCACCTATTTCCAAATCTTTGTACGTTCAGTGTTTAGTTTCAAGACAGATAATAGACTATTCTAGATACTTGGGTTTTTTATTACTAAATGCTCGCTCTACCGGGTCGTGGGATGGTATCTATATTAACTGTCTTTATCTATTTCGAGTATTCAACTTATTTATAAGTTGTGTTGTTGATTTTTACCTATGTTAGGAATTTTCCACCTAGTTAACACATTATGTTTAGCTATGGATTATGGGTTAGGTTACGTACTGGTGGGATAGAATAAGTTCCATCATGACTCATACATCGGGTCGTGAAATCTATTGGAAGAAATCAAACTAGTAGCAAGACTATTTTGATTTCTTCCAATAGATGACCTATCTATTGCAATAGATGGGACATTTGTTCGAAGACCTAGCTTGCTTTCTTCAATAGATGACCAATCTGTTGCAACAAATGGGTCATCTGTTGGAAGAAATCAAAATAGTAGCCAGACCTATTTTGATTTTATTGGTATAAATCAAGCCAATTAACCAACTGCTGTGTAGTTGTTTCAACATATTACACATCTATTGGGCAACATTATATATCAACAAGGACAAGAACACCACCACTAACAACACCAAGCTGCTATATTACCACACACACACATGAACAACACCAATGTTTTTATTTTTTTCAATACACCAACACGATCACCACCAACACTAATACCAACAATACCAACAATACTATCAACAACACCAACAACTTCAACAAAACAAATGTACCTAGAACACAAACAACACCATCAAAACAAACAACACCCACCAACAATACCAACATTCACCAATAACACCAATATATACAAAGTGAAATAATTTAATACAACAACATAAACGACAAGACAAAATTATCACAACAGATATCTCCGAAAAAGGTCAAAGTTTAAGTTTGTACTATTTTTATAGACAAATTATAGAACAACAAAATCAAAAACAATAATAAATCATATTTCACTCAGAAAAGATACCCCACTTACATCAACCACCATATTAAGAGAATAACTACCATAAATTAGGATTTTCTGGAGTTGTTCTTATTTTTTAGCATCAAAACTCAAAATTGTTAACCTATACTTGAAGATAATACAACTAAAGTTCTTGGTTTTCTTCATTAACTAAAATTTCTGAATGTTTTGGAAAATAACAAATATAGAAGACTTACTGCAATGAGAGAGAAAGTGACGAGATAAAAGGAAGAAAAAAGTTTAATGTGGATTCTCAAACAACAGATAGTGGTAAAAAATGGAAATGAACTTTATCTGTTGTTTCTTGTTTGAGGAAATCTATTGGATTTGAATTGAGTTGTTAAGAGAAAGAGAAAAGAAGAGGAAAATTTGATTTTTGAAAACTGATCCCAACTTATATTGTCTGTTGAGAATTTGATTTCTATTTTAGAAAAGATTATAAGTTTTGAAAATGTTAATTTGATCCCAATTATCTTAATTAATTTTTTAAAAGGGATTTTGACCATTCACTTTGGTCAAAAAAGGAGACTTGAAAGACTTATTTTGTTTAATTTTCTCATAAATCTATGATTTTGTAAATCAACAATATGTTAGGTATTTGATTATTGGTATTTTCTTTCAATTCTTTGATTGTTTCATCATCACCCATCAAGTCTTATCATCTTCAGGTTAGTTAGTATCGTAACTCTTTTTCTTAAAGCATATCTGTTGTTCTCTTATGTTTCATTGTCAATTGTTATGATTTCTCTCTTTTAATCATAGGATTGATACCTCAAAATCTACATATTACTCCTCTATCCATCTTTTCTATGTGGGAATCTTCTAGAAATTAAAAGAACTAGTGACTATCACTATCCTAATCTTCAGCCACCACACAAGTTATCTTTCAAAATCTTGATTGAAATTTATTCTACATAGAGTTTTGTTGCTCTTGCATAATGAAGCAAATGGGTCTTTTGTCTTTAATGTGTGCTACTCATGCTCTTTGTCATGATTTTTTTCTATCATAAGATAAGAGCTACAAAAGAAAAAATGGTAATAAATTTTAGATAAATAGTATAAGTATTTGATAATCTTTAACTGAATACTATTAGGGATAAATTTTTACATTTCATGACAAAAGATATTCTTGGTGATTTCTATATCTTTTTATATTGACTTTAGAGCTTACTGATTCAAAGTTTTATTGACTTATTAAGAAGGAACATATGTTTCCAATAAGTACCAAAAAAATAAGTAAAAAGAAAATGAAATCTTAAAGTATAATTGAACAAGAAGTGGAAGAAGCAATTACAAAACAAAAGACACAGGAAACCAATCACGATAAAAAGTCAAATGCAATACTAAAAAAATGAGAAAATTGATGCATCAACCTAAATTACCATGGTGTTTGAAGCCTATCTAGGCTAAATGAGCATATAAAATCGATGATCCAAGGATAAAAATTCAAGAATTTGGATTGGTACTCTTGCTGCAGTAATGGCTTTGGCTGCTTTGTCTGTGGGATGATTTTTAATTAGAGTTTTGGATTTGGATTCACTGATGCCTTTATCTAATTGGGTTTTAGTGGGTTTGGTTGTTTTGTTCTTGTTCTAAGGTAATTTTGGTTAAAGTTAAGGATTTAAGTATGGAAGGTAGGCAATACATATGTGCCACATCTGCATGTGGTTCACCATCATATATTTCTTGAATAAGACTTAATTGGTTTCTCTGAAGTTGAAGGTGTTATTACTAAATACCTATAGACAGGAGAAGTTAAGACAATATCATAGTATGTTACATGTGATGGTATGTTATCAGACATAAAATGTAACGACCGAGACTACCCCTAGTCGTTACACGGTGCTTACGATCTCGAGGGACCACAAGCTAACCCATGAGCTGGTACATGCTATGAGCACCAAATAATATAATCATAAATACAGAAGAATAGTTAAAATACCATAAGGTTTTAATAATGAAACAACTACTAAATTATGAATCTGGCATAATACTGAAATCTAAATAATCTGAAAAGCTAACGGTAGTGTCTGAAAAGCTTCTAAACTAAGTAATGTGAGTTGATGGGATAGGCCCCAACTAAATCTACTAACTACTGAGATAAAGACATGAAGTAATATTATGTCCTCAGATGACAAGGACTTACCACAACTACTGTACTACTGATAATCTGAGGGACTAAGTGCAATCTGGGAACTGAGCGTCAGTACCTATGATATGATACATCATAGCGCAAAAGAAAGGTATGCGATCAATACTTTGAATGTAATGGTATGCTAGATAGGCTGATATGCATGGTTTTAGGAATATGAATAATAAGAACTAACTGATTGCACATGTAAAATATAAAGTACTGAGTAGAGAACATAAAATTTATAGGTACTGAAAATATGGAGAAATCTATAAATACCGAGTATGTATGACAGTCTGTAAATGCTGAAGATACGTGGAAATCTGTGGACACTGGGGATACATGACCAAGCATATAACATGGACTGAGTAAAATCTGTAAACTAAAATACTAACAAAATATTGATATCTGTATGCTTTGGGAAAACAACTCTAAGACTGTATAACAGGACTGAGACTATAACTGAGACTATATCTGAGACTGTCAAAGGTATCATCTAACTGACATTCCCCAATTTTAGCTAATCAGGGTCCAACCTATAACCCCAGTTAGAAGGGTATTAATACCATGCCACGGGTACTAAAAATAGCTGTGGATCTAACAAACTGATATAATGTCCAAAGGAATAAGGGTGTTAAGCCTAAACGGACGGGTGACCCCTGCGAGATAGTCAAGCCTAATCTGACGGGTGACTTCTCATACCCTACACTGGCTACATAGTTTTGAGTATAGGGAATGATACTAACGACTCTGCCTATCTGAAGGGAAACCCGCCATCCCTACACTTGCTCAGTGCTAAATCATACTCCCAACTTAAAGACACTAAAATACTAAACTATTCTGAGTTCATCTGACTGGTAACTGACTATTTAAATAATGCTCATAGTATGTTCTGAATACTATTCTGTAATGTACTGATACTAGATTAAGTAAGAAACTATGTATTTCGGGTATTCAATACCCCCATGACTCAAAACAATAATAGTAAAAAGGACACTAAAGCTTAAAGGACAAAACATGAAGGCTTTCATTTAAATCAATCACTCTTGTAGGCATTTTATCAAACACTTATAGTTCATGGTTTAAAACAATCATAGGAATGTCCTAAAGCATATAGAAATAGCATGAATCCGACATAATAGAGTTAAATAAGGTCTTTTTCAATAGAAAACAACATCAAAACATGGAGGATTAAATAATAACAATAATTTTATGGTAACATGGTGTAGAATCATAGTTCATGGAGATTAATGGGTGAAATCATAATTTAAAACATTACTTGAAAAGATCACAATTTTATAATTTAAAAGGGTTGCTTGGACTCCATGGATGAAAGGGATCCATGGATAAACATCTAACATACCTTAATTGATGGATTTCTTGAAGTTCTTGGTGAATTGTTGAGGATTGACCTAGAATTTAAGAGCTAGAGTTCTTGATTGGGAGAGAATCTTCTTTGATTTGGGGGAAAAGTTATTAAAATAATAAAATAGTAGGTTAATTAGGGTGAATTTTGTATTAAAGGATGAATGGGGTGAGGGGAAAAATACTGTAATGCCTTCAGATTTAAAACTCGAAATTACTGAAAAATTCTCGATTTTGTGAGCTGCGTGACGTAGTGCTATCGCGCTGTGTCACTGGAATTGGACAAATGGGAATTGAGGGCTTGTCGCGATGGAGAGGAATTGCGGTGCCTTTTTGATTCTTAAATTCACCCTTGCCGTGATGCACCATTATTAGGATAGGACACTGGAAAAAGGACAATTGAGATTTTGGCTGACGGTGTGATGCGGTGGTTTTGTGGAGCTGTATTGGAAATTGAAAAATTATCTTTTATGTTGGCCCCGCGATGCGCTAAGGGTTAAAATAATGGTGTTTAACGACTGGAACTTAAAATTGCCATAACTTCTTACCCGATTATCAAATTTGGGCATATTTTATATCGTTCGAAAGCTAATTGAATGTCCTATGCAATGACAGGCTCTAAAAGGGAAAATAATGAGTTTTTCAAAAATTTTATATTCAAATACTCATGTATTAGGACTTAAGTTATCTTAGGGAAATATGGGGTATTATAATATCTCCCCCTTGGGATCATTTATCCTCGAATGACACTGGTTAAGCTGAGGGAAAACTGATGAACTAAGCTTACACACTAAACACACATATCTGATGCATGGAATGCATGACTGAACTGATCCATGAATGCACGACCGGCATGAACATGATTTGCAATTGAAACTAAGCATGATCGAGAAAAATCTTAAGAAGATTCGGTACCTTATATCGAATTTGGATTAATGGAGAAAAGATGAGGGTACTTCGTCCGCATATCTTCCTATGCTTCCCAAGTGGCTCCCTCAACAGACTGATTCCGCCAAAGAACTTTGACTAGTGGAACTTCTTTGTTCCTTAGTCTACGAACTTGATGATCAGGAATTTCAATTGGAACTTCCTCAAAGGAAAAACTGTTCTGAATATCTACACTTTCTGAGGGAACAACTACAGCTGGATCACCAATACACTTTTTCAACAATTAGACATGGAACACCAGGAGTACTAAAGCTAAATTTAAAGGCAACTCAAACTCGTAAGCTACCTTTCAAAAATGAATGAGAATTCTGAAGGGACCGACATATCGGGGACTGAGTTTCCCTTTCTTGCCGAATCTCTTCACTCCTTTCATGGGATAGATTTTCAAGTACACAAAATCACCAACCTCAAACTCAAGATCCTTTCTCCTCACGTCTGCATACGATTTCTGTCTACTCTGGGCAGCCCTAAGCCTTTCTCTAATCAACTGAACCGTCCCTAATGATCAAACATCAAGTCAGGCCCTACTACTGTGGCCTCCCTACTGGAGATCTACATTTTCTACTATAGAGAGCCTCAAATGGAGCCATACAGATACTAGAATGATAACTATTATTGTATGCGAATTCAATCAAAGAAAAGTGGTCATCCCAACTACCTTTAAAATCAACTGCGCATGCTCTCAACATATCTTCTAGAGTTTGAATGGTCCTTTTTGCTTGACCATTTATCTGAGGGTGGAAACTTGTGCTGAGATGGACTTAGGTACCAAGACCCTTTTTGAATGCTTTCCAAAAATAACAGGTAAACTGGGTACCTCTGTCTGAGATGATAGATAAGGGAACATCGTGCAACCTAACTAACTCTCAGATATAGATTTTGGCATAGTCCTCGATTGAATAAGAGGTATGAACTGGCAAGAAATAAGCTGATTTGGTTATCCTATATATGATAGCCCAAATAGAATCATGCTGATGATGGGTACGAGGCAAACCTGTCATAAAGTCCATGTTCACTTCCTCCTATTTCCACATGGGAATATTAAACTCCTGCATGGACCCACTAGGCTTCAGGTGCTCAATCTTAACTTGCTGGTATGTAGAGCACTTAGCTACAAACTCTGCAATATCTCTCTTCATCCTATTCCACTAATAGATTTCTCACAAATTACGGTACATCTTAGTATCCCTAGGATGAATAGAGTAACGCGTACCATGGACTTCTACAAGAATTCGTTGCCTCAAATTATCTACACCAGGCACACACAATCTACCTTGACAATGCAAAACACTATCTCCCCCTTAGGAGAAATCCTCTTCTTTCTAGTCTCTGACTGATTCTTTTAACTTAACTAGACTAAGATCTCTATCCTTCTTTTCCTTCACCTCGGAAATTAGAGATGATTCAGTGCTACTCTGCACCCATACACTACCCTCTACTGAGTTGACTAAGTGAACACCTAGTCGGGCAAGCTGATGAACTTCCAGAGCTAACTTCTTCTTACCATCCTCAATATGAGCAACACTGCCCATGGACAATATACTGAGAGTATCAACCACTACATTGGCCTTGCCCGAATGATACAGAATACTCATGTCATAATTCTTCAATAACTCTAACCACCTTCTCTGATGCAGATTCAAATCTTTCTGAGAGACACATACTGAAAGATTTTGTGATCTGTGAACACATCTACATGCACCCCATACAAGTAATGCCATTAAATCTTTAAGGCAAACACTACAGCTGCTAACTCAAGATCATGAGTAGGGTAATTCTCCTCGTAGGGTTTAAGCTGTCTGGATGCATAGGCTATGACCTTACCTTTCTACATGAGGACATAACCCAAACCTACTATGGATGCATCACAGTACACAATAAAACCATTTGAATTTTCTGGTAGAGTCAAGACTGGGGCTGAGGTAAGTTGAGTTTTCAACTCTTAAAAACTCTTCTCACAGAAATCTGACCACAGATACTTAACCTTCTTCTGAGTCAATCTGGACATGGAGGATGTAATAGAAAAATACCTTTAATAAACCGACGGTAATAGCCAGCTAAACCCAAGAAACTCCTGATATATGATGGAGAGATGGGTCTAGGCCAGTTTCTCATGGTCTTGGTCTTTTAAGGATCGACTCTAATGCCATCACCAGAAATAATATGGCCAAGGAAAGCTACTAATCTTAGCTAGAATTCGCACTTACTGAATTTAGCAAAAAATTGGTGAGCTCTAAGAGTCCGCAACACTATTCTAAGATGGTCTGCATGATCATTTTTTCTATGAAAATAGACAAGAATGTCATCAATGAAGACTATCATGAACATATCCAACTAATATTTGAACACTCGGTCCATCAAGTCCATAAAGTCTTCTGGGGCATTTGTAAGATCAAAGGACCTGACTAGAAATTCAAAGTAACCATACCGAGTTCAGAAAGCTATTTTTGGAATGTAATATTCCTTGACCCTAAGCTAATGATAGCCTGATCTGAGGTCTATCTTAGAAAAGTAGCTAGCACCCTGAATTTGATCAAATAAGTCATCGATTCTAGGAAGTGGATATTTATTATTGATTGTGACTTCGTTCAACTGACGGTAGTCTATGGACATTCTGAGAGAACCGTATTTCTTATACACGAATAAAATAGGTATGCCCCATGGGGAGATACTGGGTCTGATATCTAAGAGATCATTCAATCGTTCTTTAAGTTCTTTAAGTTCAGCTGGAGCAATTCTGTATGGTGGAATATGTATGGGCTGAGTATCTGAAAGAAGGTCTATTTTGAAGTCGATTTCCCTTTCGGGAGGAACTCTGGGGAGATCTTCAGGAAACATATCTAGAAATTCCCTCACTACTAAAACTGACTCAAGAGTTAGAGTTCCTAAGTTATAGTCTTTGACTCCCACAAGATGGTAAATACACCCCTTCGATATCATCATTCTGGCTCTAAGGTATGAGATCAGCTGACCTTTAAGAGTTGTAATACTACCCCTCCATTCAAGGACTGGTTTATTTGAGAACTGGAAATGAACTATTCTGTTTCTATAGTCAATCGAGGAATAGTATGAGTAAAGCCAATCCATGCCAAGAATGACGTCAAAATCCATCATCTCTAACTTCATGAGATCAACTGAGGTAACTTTCTGAGATATTATGATCGAACAGTTCTTGTATACCTATCTGGCTACAATGGAAATACCTATTGGGGTAGACACAGAAAAGGGCTCTGCTAGCATTTCAGGACTGACTCCAAAGTTGATGGATATATAGGAGTTACAAAAGAAAGAGAAGCTCCAGGGTCTAGTAATTCATAAGCATGTAAGTAAATGACCTGTAATGTAACATTAACTACATCAGGAGAATTTTCCTGATCTTAGCAGAACTGAAGAACATATAACCTGTTCTGACCACTGGTAGCACTGGAAGCGACACCCTGCTGAGTCAGGCGACTGGGTAAAACTGGACCTGTTGGCGCACATCCCTACCCTTCTGAGAAACTAACCAACACTTCCAAATCCGATGGCCTAGCTTGCCACACCTTAAGTACACATCACTACCCGCTCTACACTCACCCTAATGTTGTCTGCTATACTTCTGACATAAAGGATTGGTATGAGCACTGCTAACACTGACCTAGGAATTAGATCCTGGTGCCCTATCCCTATTGTCATTTATAAATTTAGGTACTGGGGCACTGGCTAAAGAGGGTGCTAGGGCTGAAGACCTCTGATGAAACTGAGAACGGTTACCACCTTCTGACTTTGGCTGATTGAAATTAAAACTACTCATCTTAGCTCTCTTGTTTTTCTCTCTCCCTCTTCTTAATCTTTTGCTCCTCTATCTGTTAAGCATGAACCATCAGCCTAGACAAGTCCATCTCACTAATCAGCATTGCGGTACAGCACATCTAGACCACACTATCAGATACGCCAGACATAAACTTACTCATTTTGGACCTATTATTAGCTTCCATATGAGGAGCATACCTAGCTAAATGAGTAAACTTAAGGGAATAATCCCTCACACTCATGATTCCTTGCCTCAAATTTATGAACTCTAATACTTTGGCCTCTCTCAACTCTAATGGGAAGAACCTATCTAAGAAAGCTGTGGCAAACTCTTCCCATTCTACAGGCCCTGTATCTAGCCCCTATCAACCTTTCTCTGCTTAAACCAAGTATGGACTATATCCTGTAATTGATATACATCCAACTCGACACTCTGACTAGACATCACCCTCATAGCATCCGTTGCCTTCTAAACCATATTTAAGAATTCCTATGGATCCTCTTCAGACTTGGATTCCATAAAAGAAGGAGGATTCATTCAGGTGAAATCCCGAATTCTGGTTGCAGTAGTATTGGCCACTGGGTTGGCCAAAATAGTAGCTGGTTATTTATTTTGTGCTGCTATTGAATTAGCTAGAGCAGTGAATTGAACTCTGAATGCTACGTGAGAGACATGCTCGTCCAGAGGATTTGCCTGGATGGGCTGAGGGGCTGGCTGAGTTCCTGTTCTTCTTCCATTCTTCTTGGGAGGCATGTTCTATAAATAGAAGAAAGAAATAGATTAGACAGAAGTTTAACTTGATCTCATGCTCAATCGCACGACATGAATACTGAAAGAAGGGAAACTTTTTCTTAAACGCCTTGTATCCTCTCTCATCCATAAGTGTGGCACGCTATACACCTATGCACAAGACTCTACTCGACGCAGCTTTAAGACTTTTTAGGACACTTTAAAACCCTAGGCTCTGATATAAAGTTTGTAACGACCTAAGACCACCCCTAGTTATTACATGGTGCTTACGATCCCGAGGGACCACAAGTTAACCCATGAGCTGGTACCTGCTGTGAGCACTGAATAATATAATCATGAATACGGAAGAATAACTGAAATACCATAATGTTTTAATAATGAAACAACTACTGAGTTATGAATCTGGCATAATACTAAAAGCTGAATAATCTGAATAATCTGAATAGCTAACTGTAGTGTCTGAAAAGCCTCTAAACTGAATACTGTGAGTTGATGGGATAGGCCCCCAACTAACTCTACTAGCTACTGAGATAAAGATATAAGGTAATATAATCTATCCTCGGATAATAATGACTCATCACTACTACTGTACTGTTGATAATCTGAGGGACTAAGTGCGATCTGGGAACTGAGCGTCAGCATCTATGATATGATACATCATAGCGCAAAAGAAAGGTATGTGATCAGTACTTTGAATATACTGGTATGATAAATAAGGTAGGCTGAGATGCATGGTTTTATGAATAGGAATAATAATAACTAACTGATTATATATGTAAAACATTGAGTACTGAGTAGAGAACATGAAATTTGTAGGCACTAAAAATATAGAGAAATCTATAAATACCAAGTATGCATGACAGTCTGTAAATATTGAAGATACGTGGAAATCTGTGGACACTGGGGTTGCATGACCAAGCATATAACATGGACTGAGTAAAATCTATAAACTAAAATACTGACAAAATACTGATATCTGTATTCTTTGGCTGAACAACTCGAAGACTGAGACTATATCTGAGAATATTGGAGGTATCATCTAACCGGCATTCCCCAATTTGAGCTAATCGGGGTCCAACCTGTAACCCCAGTTGGAAGAATGTTAATACCATATTACGGGTACTAACAATGGCTGAGTGGATCTACTAAACTAATATAATATCTGAAGAACTAAGGGTGATAAGCTTGAACTGACGGGTGACCCCTGCAAGATCAAGCCTAATCTGACGGGTGACTTATCATACCCTATGCTGGCTACGTAGTTCTGGAGTATAGGGACTGCTACTAACGAATCTGCCTATCTGATGGTGATAGCCTAAAGACTACCAAACACATAAAATTGGATACTAAGATGCAAATTCCAGCAACCGAATAAAGAGAAAACAACACATAGAATGGAGATGAAGAAGAACAATGCTTGAAATTAAAGGATAGATAGAAAGACCCTTACTTCCACTGTATTATTAGCACTAGAAGATGTATCAAATCTTCAAACAAACCTCACAAATGAAAGTTCAAACCTTCCTCTTAGGTGACCCAAAGGAAAAACTCTTCCTCAAACCACTTTTCTTGCCATATTATCTAAAACAAGTGAAACCCTAACTCCAAATGTTCTTGGACCTTAATTTCAGATTCTAAGACCTAACTCTAGAGAGTAAATCTACAATATTCGTAATATCAATGTCATCAAAAGTTTAAGGAAAATAGAATCTAATAGGTCTATTTATACTATTACATAACAATGACGAAAATATCCTTAATGAAGGGTGCTCCTTTGGAGTGTAAAAGAGAGCCATCAAAAGACAATATTGCCCTTAAAATCCCAAGTATAGGAGACCTTGGAGTGTAAGAACCCTTTATCCAATCTTCAACTCGAATAAGGCGTTGTAATGGTTCCAAAATGTCTTCAAGCATTTTCAAATCCGAGGCTTAAACCTTTGACAATCCGAAGCGTAAAGCTTTGATAAGACCTTGTAATCCTTGTGCTCTTTATGCTTGTATCATCTTCTCCATCTTGGAAGGAATTTGACCTCAAATTCAAACCTTGTAAAACCAAAGAGAGGGAAAACAAACACACAATCCTTGTGATACGAGGGTTAGCATTAGTATCACAACTTAGGTAAACATGCCAAGGGGACACTCTTAGAATGCAACCAACCATCCTTTGTTATGAGTAAGAAACACCGACCTCTAGCACCACAAAGGACACAACTAATACAAACATCAATGAGTGAAGGATATAATCTGAAACTAACACAAATGCCACTTGTTTTCAAGGGAAGACAAACATTCAAAATTCGACATCTATGGCTTAACAAGGTTCCTTTAACAACACATAGAGCTTATCACTCACCACATCTCTATGAACATGATCACTATGAATCATTCTACTGTCAAGGTCTTCATCAAACAAATTCAAAGGACCATATTCATCATCAAGATCTATATTACATTCACCAACAAGCCAAGGGACATTTGGAATACATCCACGGGTTCTTTGTGTTTGACATAAAAGTCTTAGCATAAAGGATACCAAACACATGAATAGCATCAACATAAAAAATAAATGCACATGACCAAAAATTATTCCACCCACATTCCAAAGGAATTCTGGGATCAAATAGAAGTAGAAGATAAAGATCTAAGCCGACATGACCCACTCCCTTCATTAGGCTAATTTGGTCACAATCATTCAAGGTATTACACACATCATGGATTTCATTACACAAGTTCAAACGACCATGTTAAATACCAAGATCATCAATACAAGTATCATCACTAACTTGGAAATTCTCAAACATACTATTCTCATGCTCAAGTAGTGAACTAGTTTTAGGAGAAAGTAGATCATTTTTCATAATAAAAGAGTTACTAAGGAAAGAGCTATGTACTTGCAAACCCAAAACAACTTCACTAGACACTAAATCACAATATTTGGAGTTCTGAGAAGTGTTGAGGGTCGCAAAGTCACCTAGGGTAAGCCTTGGGCAGTCCACTTTTTTGGTGCTCTTGGTCAAGCCAGCCTCTAGTTCATTTCTCATGCTTTCATGTGGAACTCAATTTGGATCCTTCTTGATTATCATTTCATCTTGTACCTGTACATAAGAAGAATCTAAGCTAGGCAAAATGCTGGCTTTTGGGTTAGGAAGTGACAAAGGTTCTTTGTGGACAAGATCCATAATCAAGCAATTTTTTTCCTTTCCAAACTCACTACCCGCGACTTCCCTTTCTTTTTCCTTCTTTTTTTCACTCTACTTGTACCTCAATATCAAGTTTCTCTCCATTTTGAAAATCGACCTCATCACCCTCGGATTCTATCACCATCTCTTCTCTTAGTTGTATGGGGTGATTTCGGTTTAGTGGATCTTAGGGAGGAGGCATTGGATTACCTTGGTGATGTATTTGGATTTGTGGCATGGAATTTTGTGGAGTGTGAGGTCTTTAGTAAAGTGGAGGCTTTGGTGGATATAATCTATCAACCCTCACTTTCATTATAATCACACCACCCGTCAAGGACACCATTTCATTTCTCAAGGAATCATGATTTTCTTCCATTTTTCTCCTCAAAGTGTCATTACTTTCTTCCATTTTTGAGCAAAATCTTGACCCAAGGCATCAATCCGATCCATCAAGGCTCCAATAGCATCATTCCCAATGGTTGGGAAGTAGTACCTTTGGATTCCATGGAAAATGTACATAAAAAGTACAAAAAAAAAAAACAGCAGGCAAACAGCCTACAAAATGAGCAAACAAGTTAGCTCAAAAGCTTCACTTCACTCACTCTCAATCTCACCTCACACTTGGCTTCACAAGCATTGGAGATTCGGCAATACTTGGCAAGTTACTTGAGAGGTAGAAGATTTGAATCGAAATTGATCTTTGTTTGAAATGACTCAAAACAAAGTTATTCATGCACTTGAACCAACAATATACTACGACTTAGAAATGAGAAAAGCACACAAAAAGCGAAGACACGAACAAAACAGACTCAAGACTAATTATCAACCTAGTAGGTACTTACTAGCTTGCTAATTAGTTATAGAATCAACACAAAAGAAACAACAAATAGAAACTAGGAAATCTAAATTTAGAGGTGAATTTCGGTTGAGCACAAGTGATGATGTGGCACTACGTGGTTGGTTGTCATTTTTTTTTTTGAAATTTCAATTTTTTTTCCAACTTGTTTCAGCCGAACACCTCTTAGGAAGGAAGATAATTCAGTTTTGGAGGGAAAATTTTTAAGATTGAAGCCTTTTCAAGCTTCAAAATGGATGAGAAATGAATTGGTCCTCCCCTTTGTACTTGAAATTGTACTTTGTTGTCCCCTTGTCCCCTTTTCCTTTTGGAAGAATGGAATATTCTTTGAATATGATTTTGGACAAACAACCTTTTCACTCTCTTTATTTCTTTTTTTGGATCAAACAAGAACTTTGAATATCCTTCTTCACTGAGTTATGAAGATCATGGATGAGCAAGATGAATATTCAAGCGTTGACCAAGTTTGACCACCTAGCAAATGAACTCCAAATCTGATTTTTTTTTAAGATCTAGGTTCCTTATCCCAAAACAACTTAAACCTACCAAAAATCAGCCACCAAACAAGCATAAATCACAAGGGTAAATTTCGGATCGAGCACAAAAGCTTCCAAAACACCATGTTCATGGAGGTTCTTAGCTCAAACTCAACCAAACTTCAATCTAAAAGTAGATCTAGACTCCCTATGTGCTAGAGAGAAAGGATCTAGCATGAGAAACCTTCAAAACACAACAAAAACTTGTAGATCTAACTTGGAAAATTCGGATCTACAACAAACACACAAGACAACACACAATTTTTTTGGTATTTTCTGATTTTTGACTTTTTTTTGATGAGATATTCTATGTAAGAACACTAAAACCAAGATTTAGGGATGTTGGAACAACCTTAACCAAGGCTTTGATGCCAAATAATAGCCTAAAGACTACCAAACACACGAAATCGGCTACTAAGATGCAAATTCCAGCAACCAAATAAAGAGAAAACAACACATAGAATGGAGATGAAGAAGAAGAATGCTTGAAATTAAAGGACAGATAGAAAGACCCTTACTTCGACTATATGATTAGCACTAGAAGATGTATCAAATCTTCAAACACACCTCACAAATGAAAGTTCAAACCTTCCTCTTAGGTGACCCAAAGAAAACACTCTTCCTTAAACCACCTTTCTTGCCAAATTATCCAAAACAAGTGAAACCCTAACTCCAAATGTTCTTGGACCTTAATTTTGGATTCTAAGACCTAACTCTAGAGAGTAAATCTACAATATTCGTAATATCAGTGTCATCAAAAGTCTAAGGAAAATAGAAGCTAATAGGTCTATTTATACTATTACATAACAATGATGAAAATACCCTTAATGAAGGGTGCTCCTTTGGAGTGTAAAAGAGAGCCATCAAAAGACAATATTGCCCTTAATAATCCCAAGTATATGAGACCTTGGAGTGTAAGAACCCTTTCGCCAATCTTCAACTCGAACAAGGCATTGTAATGGTTCCAAAATGTCTTCAAGCATTTTCAAATGTGAGGTTTAAACCTTTGACAATCCGAAGCGTGAAGCTTTGATAAGACCTTGTAATCCTTGTTCTCTTTATGCTTGTATCATCTTCTCCATATTGAAAGGAATTTAATCTCAAATTCAAACCTTGTAAAACCAAAGAGAGGGAAAACAAACACACAATCCTTGTGATATAAGGGTTAGCATTAGTATCACAACTTAGTTAAACATGCCAACGGGGCACACTCTTAGAATACAACCAACCATCCTTTGTTATGAGTAAGAAACACCGACCACTAGCACCACAAAAGACACAACTAATACGAACATCAATGAGTGAAGGATATAATCTGAAACTAACACAAATGCCACTTGTTTTCAAGGGAAGACAAACATTCAAAATTCGACATCTATGGCTTAAAAAGGTTCCTTTAACAACACATATCCTATCACTCACCACATCTCTATGAACATGATCACTATGAAGCATTCTACTATAAAGGTCTTCATCAAACAAATTCAAAGGACCATATTCATCATCAAGATCTACATTACAAGCACCAACAAGCCAAGGTTGTTCACATTTGAAATACATCCACGGGTCCTTTTTGTTTGACATAAAAGTCTTAGGATAAAGGATACCAAATACATGAATAGCATCAACATAAAAAATAAATGCACATAACCAAAAATTATTCCACCCACATACCAAAGGAATTCTGGGATCAAATGGAAGTAGAAGATAAAGATCTAAGCTAAGATGACCCACTCCCTTCATTAGACTAATTTGCTCACAATCATTCAAGGTATTACACAAGACTTTGACATACACAAGACCACATAAGACTAATATCATGGATTTCATTATACAAGTTCAAACGGCCATGTTCAATACCAAGATCATCAATACAAGTATCATCACTAACTTGGAAATTCTAAAACATACCATTCTCATGCTTAAGTAGTGAACTAGTTTTAAGAGAAAGTTGATCATTTTTCACAATAAAAGAGTTGCTAAGGAAAGAGATATGCACTTTCAAACCCAAAACCACCTTACTAGACACTAAATCACAAATTTGAAGTTCAAAGAAGTGTTGAGGGTAGCAAAGTCACCTCGGGTAAGGTGAATAGCACTAGAAGATGTATCAAATATTCAAACACACCTCACAAATGAAAGTTCAAACCTTCCCCTTAGGTGAACCAAATGAAACACTCTTTCTCAAACCACCTTTCTTGCCAAATTATCCAAAACAAGTGAAACCCTAACTCCAAATGTTCTTGGACCTTAATTTTGGATTCTAAGACCTAACTCAAGAGAGTAAAGCTACAATATAAGAGTAATATCAATTTCATCAAAAGTCTAAGGAAAATAGAAGCTAATAGGTCTATTTATACTATTACATAACAATGACGAAAATACCCTTAATGGAAGGGTGCTCCTTTGGAGTGTAAAAGAGAGCCATCAAAAGTATAGGTGACCTTGGAGTGTAAGAACCCTTTATCCAATCTTCAAATCGAACAAGGCGTTGTAGTAGTTCCAAAACGTCTTCAAGCATTTTCAAATCCGAGGCTTGAACCTTTGACAATCCGAAGTGTGAAGCTTTGATAAGACCTTGTAATCCTTGTGCTCTTTATGCTTGTGTCATATGGGGAAGCCACCATCCCTACACTCGCTTGTTACTAAATCCTACTCCCAACTGAAAGACAGTGAAATACTAGACTATTCTGAGTTTATCTAACTGGTAATTGATTGTTCTGATAATGATCATAGTATGTTTTGAAGACTATTCTATAATGTACTGATACTAGAATAAGTAAGTAGCTATAAATTTAGGGTATTCAATACCTCCAAGACTCAAAACAATAATAGTAAAAAGGACATTAAAGCTTAAATGACAAAACATGAAGGCTTTCATTTAAATCAATCACTCTTGTAGGCATTTTATCAAACACTTGTAGTTCATGGTTTAAAACAATCATAGGAATGTCGTAAAACATATAGAAATAGCATGAACCCGACATAATAGAGTTAAATCGAGGTCTTGTTCGATAAATAACAACATTAAAATATGAAGGATTAAATAATTATAATAATTTCATGGTAACATTGTATAGAATCATAGTTCATGGAGATTTATAGGTGAAATCATAATTTAAAACATAATAACTTGAAAAGATCACAATTTTATAATTTAAAAGGGTTACTTGGACTCCATAGATGAAAGGGATCCATGGATGAACATCTAACATACCTTAATTGATGGATTTCTTGAAGTTCTTGGTGAATTCTTGAGGATTGACCTAGAATTTGAGAGCTAGGGTTCTTGATTGGGAGAAAATCTTCTTTGATTTGGGGGAAAAGTTATTAAAATAATGAAATAATGGGTTAATTAGGGTGAATTTCATGTTAAAGGCTGAATGGGGTGAGGGGAAAAAGACTGTAACGCCCTCAGATTTAAAACTCGGAATTACTGAAATTTTTTTGATTTTGTGAGCTAGCGCGATGCTGCGCTATCGCACTGTGTCACTGGAATTGGACAAGTGGAAACTGAGGGCTTGGTGCGACACAGAGGAATTACGGTGCATTTTTGATTCTTAAATTCACCCTTACCGCGATGCGCCATTATCGCGATAGGATGCTGGAAAAGAATAATTGGGATTTTGGCTGATGACACAATGTGGTGGTTTCATAGAACTTCACTAGAAATTGATAATCGTCATTTAGGTTGGCTCCGCGATGCGCTAAGGGTTAAAATGATAGTGTTTAACGACTTAAACTTAAAATCATCTTAACTTCTTACCCGTTTATCGGATTTGGTTGTTTTTTATATCGTTGGAAAACTAATTCAATTTTCTACGCAATGGTAGGCTCTAAACTAGAAAATAATGTATAATTTAGAAATTTTATATACGAATACTCATGTATTGGGACTTAAGGTATGTTAGAGAAATACGGGGTATTACATAAAAATTGACAGAACATAAA
Source organism: Capsicum annuum (assembly GCF_002878395.1). Taxonomy (NCBI): domain Eukaryota; kingdom Viridiplantae; phylum Streptophyta; class Magnoliopsida; order Solanales; family Solanaceae; genus Capsicum; species Capsicum annuum. Next base: position 115,426,423 of record NC_061119.1, read on the forward strand.
TTGTTGTATCAACATTAGCTTGTGAACCAGCAACATGGTCTTTTAGTTAAGGTTGAAATTTTTAGAAAATGTACTATATATGAATAAAGAGTGGTAGTAAGATTTTGGTGGGGTTGTTAAAACAAGAAAGAAAATTAAAATAGTTAGTATTATGAAGGTAAAAATTGGTAATTTGATCACTTGATTTCAATTTCTTGAAATTTGGTTATAGATTCTTGAATTTTTGTTGAAAATGGACGTAAGGTAGAGTTAAGAAAGGAAGTTGCTTCCTTTTTTCCATACTGATTTTCAATGTCATTAATTCTCTATTTTGAAGGACATTTTAAACATGAACATGAATTAATATGATAGGTAAATCACTATTTAAATGAGTCAATATTTTCTAAATAATAATCCCTTATTTTTTCTATAATATATTTTGTCTTCCTTATTTTTCTAGACTGTATGATATTAATGATGATTGGAAATGTTTTTTTTGTAGTCTTGCACTTTGTTGTCTATTTGCTCTTGGTTTGAATTATAATTTGAAAACTTTCCTTAGTTTTATACAAGATACTTATGTCATAACCTATTTTACAAGTCATGATGGCACCTATTTTATCCCGCCAGTAGGTAAGCCAAATCATAGTTCGGAGCTACACGCAAGGGCTAACTTGGTGGGAAATGGTCTAAAAGTTTAAAACCAGCATTCAAAGAGTTAAAAAAGTAATAAAGTAGTCATAACAATATAACAAATAGATAAAAGAGAAACAATCATCCCAAGAGTTAGTAATGTTGGTACAAGAGCTACTACAAATGAACTTTAAGTACTGGCGTCTAAAAAATGAAAGACTATACATAGATAACAAAAAGAAAAAAGGGAAACTCTGACTCCAAGAGCTCACCTAATCTCTAAAGTCTCCTGCATGAGTGTCACGTCAACAACGGAAACTGGTACTCGAATTTGCGCAAAAAGGTACAGAAGTGTAGTATGAGTACCAAAACCATGGGTACTCAGTAGGCATTATCAGCTAACTGAGATTATTAATGATATAAATATGATAATATACGAGATACATGTCATGACCCAAGTCGAGGCCCTGGCTGCGATGGGCATCTCGAACCACGAAGGCCCTGAGAGACCCTTTAGCATACTATCATAAGGATAATCCATACAAAAATCAAAGTATGGAAGATATAGTGAAATTTAAGTTGATCTTATGATAAAATATGACAATAATATTATGACAATACAATACTCAAATTCCGTCTATGAAGCCTCTACTGAAAACTAACTTTCTAGGCGGGGACAAGGCCCCTAGCTGGACCATAAACTGAAAGGGTCAATATAATAATAAATTATCTTCCAAAAAATGGATGACTCACCAACTCTGTCATATACCAAGTGTTCTACTAATGAACTGGGCCACGGGACTATGCCTCAGAACCCGTAGGGAAAGGGGGTCAATACTTGGAAAGTACTATATTTCATGTAACATAATTGAGACATTGTGAAAATAATTTAGCACAATATATATATATATATATATATATATATATTTATATATAAAAACACAAGGGAATAATATGAAAAAACTTTAATTCATGCTTGTAAAACATTGACTCAACTCTTTATTTTAGTTTTGAGCTAAATGGTACACCCTACTACTTACTACCCACAGGCTATATGTGTAACGACCCAATTTTCTAAAATTAAATGTCACACGGTGCTCATGATCCCCAAGGACCACAGGCTAACCCTCTACTGATATATGTAACTGGAAACTGCATAATATAGATAATAAATACGAAAACTAGCCATAAGGTTCAAAACATCTAAAAATACTCAAAAATTAAACACTGAATACTGATACATCTATCCAAAAAGCCTCTAAACTGTCTGAACTATGGAGTTGATGGGACATGTCCCCAACTAACTTTGTCTACTGAAAATAAACAAAATTTAATACAAAAATAATAAAAGGATCATCCTCGAATGTAGAGGACTCACTACTACGTCTACTGCTGCTGACTGGGATTGAACTGCTAAGGGTACTCCGGATCTCATGCCTCTAAATCTATGGTGTCAAATAAAACATCGTAGCACAAATGTGGCAGTACGGGAATATACCGAGTACAAATATGAGGTAAGGCTAATGAGAACACATGCATGAATGTACAAACCATAACCGAATCGTGACTCAAGATACTGAAACTCGGATACTAGTTTACTATCATTTGAACTCACTACTAATACCTGAGATACTGAACACTGAATCATCTGATACTGATAACTGAGTACTGGAGTTGAGATCAGTCTTACCTAGCGAGTGATCTCAAAAACTGATGATACTAAAACTGATTAACTAAATCTACTCATATCAATGACTGAATTTTGAGCTTTCTACTCTTGACTAACTGCATCAGAGATCGAATCTCTCTAACGGATGATTTCAGAATCTACTATCAATGATAAGAAATGATCATGTCTGAATCTGACAACAAGAATACTCAACTGAATATGAGACTGAGATCAAGCCTATCTAATGGGTGATCTCTAGATCTGATAACAAAAATACTCAACATAATTTGAGACTGAGATCAAGCCTATCTGATGGGTGATCTCGGGATCTGATAATGAGATTACTCAACTGAATATAAGAATAAGATCAAGACTATCTTGATGGGTGATCTCTAGATCAGATAATAAGAATACTCAACAGAATCTGAGGCTGAGATCAAGCCTATCTGACGGGTGATCTTGGGATCTGATAATGAGATTACCCAACTGAATATAAGACTAAGATCAAGCCTATCTGAAGGGTGATCTCTAGATCTGATAACAAGAATACTCAACTGAATCTGAGACTGAGATCAAGCCTATCTGACGGGTGATCTAGGGATCTGATAATGAGATTACTCAAATGAATATGAGACTAAGATCAAGCCTATCTGATGGGTGATCTAGGAATCTGATAATGAGATTACTCAAATGAATATGAGACTGAGATCAAGCCTATCTGATGGGTGATCTCTAGATATGATATTGAATAACTTTATATGGGACCAAGTATATTTGATGGGTGGTCCATAAATCATTAGAACTATCTGAGTTCCTCACTGAGATAAATGACTGTATCTGACAGTCCTGATTTTTGAAGATTGATACTAAAATTCTAACTATGAAAAGTAGTCACTTAACCGACATACCCCAAATCTCAACTGGTGGGGTCCAACCTGTAACTCCAGCTGTAAGGGTGTCATTACTATGCCATGGGTAAATACCTCCCAACATACCAGTTGGCATCTATTGGGTGAGCTTTATGGATTCACCAGCCCTGGCAATAAGCATAAGAAAAAGACCTCCAAACCTCACAAGAAGGCTACTCTAGTAAGAGACCCTTCAAACGCGATTCTTATAAACCAAGTAGAAAATCTACCAAGAGAAAAACCTCTAAGACTAAAGATACTTGTTGGACTTGTGGCAAGACAGGCCACAGGGCGAAGGATTGCAAGTCCAATAAGAAGAAGAAGATAAACCAGCTAGATCTCTCAGAAGAAACTAGAGCTAGTTTATTTTCTATAATGGAAGACTCACCTGATTCTTCAGAATCCCCTTATACCTCATCAAGTGAGGACTACAGCGATGAAGAATTCATCAATGCTGCTTATGAGACAGATCAATCCCAATCCGGCCAAGAATGTGCCTGTGACGGTGCTTTCTACACTTGTACTAGAAAATCAGAACTGACCCTAGCCTTCTCGTCATCAAAACTGACGAAGAGTACACACCTGACCTTAAAGCTCTCGAAGCTCGATGGTACAAACCCAAAGACGCTCTAAAAAGGAAATGGTATACCAGTACCTATTCGAAGGAGCAACAAAAGGAGTTTGGTCGACTATGGATAGCCGATATTAAAAAACTCCGATGTGATATAGAATTCTTTGAATTCACCGAAAGAATGGAGAATCAAAATGAATCCCTCAACTTTATCATTAACAAATGGTATACCCAGAGTAACAAGATAATTGAATCCGTTACTCCTCCTCTAGAAGGGATAAAAATCCCTCATTTGCGCAGAATTCTGCGAGACGGCTAAGAAATTGTTGGGGAAAAATTTCCTTGATTCCTCCGAAGCATCCCCACCACTCATAAAACCATC